>NC_084480.1:64403677-64708719 GCF_030035675.1 Rhineura floridana | reverse complement strand
GCCAGTTACAATACCATCATAGCCAGTCAGCCAGCAGAAGGCACTCTAGGAGACCATGGGAAAGGCCATGGTCTACTTTACAACCTAGATTGTTGCTCTTGCTGCAGAGTACTCCCATCTTAGGAGAAGCCTACAAAGGAACTGGAAAATGATCTCTGTACATCTTTAGTATGAAAGGAAACAAGCACAGCATCATCAGTCCAACCCAGCTAATCTTCATAGCTACAACAGGGCTCACACTTGATGCCATGTCAATTCAGGGTGTTAAGGAATAGATTTTTATAAAATGTTATAGTAATTCACAGCGATGTACACAGAGTTAATCCTTTTACTAGTACTACAGGAAGATGAGTAAATGGCCACTGCCCTTTGGTGCCTAGTCCCCTGCCCACTGAAGATCTTCTGTTGACAGCAAAAACCCACCAGCACAAATCAAAGATTCCACAGCTTTTACTATAAAACCCACACCGATGCTTGCTTGAATGCAACAGCAGTGCAATCTTATTCACTTGCGAGCTTCCTAAACTGTCATCTACAATTTGGTTAAAAAGGGGCAAGTGTCTTGTGCACATAATTAAAGACAGGGGATGGGGCTTATTAGAGAGGCAGAAGGGCCAGATGAAAAAGCCTCATGGGTCAGATGTGGCCCATGGGACACAAGTCCCGCACACTGTTTAAAGGGTCATATCTCCAATGTGAATTGTTTCCACCTATTTTGTCAGAGGCCACCGAACAAACAAAATGTGAAGCAAACAAATTCATTTTAGCATACATTGTTGTGTATTCTATTTATTTTATCAGATCACCCTCCTTGAGACTATAAATCTGTCATCCTTGGATAACACTGCAAGTGCACTATTGCTTTCAATCCTAAAAAGTAACACTTATAAAATCCTGTTGCCTAAACACATAACCAAAGTGAGCAGTCTGCACTGAAAATATGGCATTAAATTTATTCCATTCTAAATTCAGCCCAATCCTGTTCTCTTTTTGAGAAATCTATACTGCTTAGTGGAATCTGCAATATGCAGACTTTAATGTTGAAGTCTTATTCATCCAAATAAAGGTTATTGTTTTCACTCAGTAAGTATTGTGTTTGGAGAGATCAATAAGACTGCAAAAACTTTGATTTTATAGTTTTTAAAACAATACCTCTGCCTTGCTGTCATTAAGGCCTTGCTGCTACAAGGCCTCCCTGAAAATGGTGGAAGTTGTATGCAACTCTACATGGAGAAAGATAAGAAAATAACCACCAAAAAGTAAATAATTTTCCATTTTCCATCTTTAAAAAGTGAACATTTAAACACAGAACTCAAACAATGCATGAAGGCTTTCAAGTAGTATGACATGCATAACTTCCATGACAGCAGGAATGGTGCATGAATTCCCACAAAGGTGTTCTGATAAAAGCCTAATTGCCTGGCAGTGGAAGTAAAACCTCAAGGCCTGCGAAGCTTCCAATAGAATCAACAGTGCCAAGAAAGCTTTTTCAGACATCCTACAGAGAAAGCCTCTTTATACACACACCCACATCCCATTAGTTGCTTCTACCTATTTCAACATCCCTGTGGATACAGAAAGACAGTTTGGATCAATCATCTCTTAACACTGATGACAGTATTTTCATTTTATTTATTTATTTATTGGTTGTTATAGTTTCTGTTGTTAAAAAGCAGGGTGTTGAAGACAGCACTTTTCCCAGGATTGTGGGCCTGGACAAAGAGGAAATGCAACTTTAAAACCACATTAAGCAGTAACAGGAGAACCCATCACTCAGAAGGGCATCCACCTCAGTATCTGACAGCTCATTTTCTCAAACCTTTCTATCCGTTCACCAAGAGAACAAAATGTCATATTGAAATTTATTTTTGTTTCATCTACAGCCCGCCCTTCATCAGCAGGTGTTCCCAGGGCGGGTTACATAGTCTAACATAAAAACACAACTATCAATACATAAAACATAAGAAACAAATATTACAACTGATCTCAACCAATGTTACTACTGCTGACCAGACAAATCAAATTCCTGGAGGAAAAGATAGGTTATCACCTAGTGCTAGACATTAAACGATGTTGGTGCCAGCCATTTCTCAGCATCCTACAGCAAGAATGCCTTTCATGTGTCATTAAACTACAAGCATCACTAGGAAATGAAATAACAAGAAGGGCATCCCTAGAACCTCTTAAAGCCCAGACAGGACAATATAGGGAGGAGCTTCTTCATATAACTGTCTAAGTCACCATTAAAACCATGAACTAGTCTCAATAGCATACATAAGTATGACTTGCCACTGGTTGGTGACCAATGTAAAGTGTTTAATCATAGGGCGTAAAAAATGGTTGTATGGCTACAAAAAACATCTTGGAAAGTCATGAGGGTTTAAAAAAACATTAAACAATCTCTTCCTTCCAAGTCATCCAAATTATATAAGGAGCCACACACTTCATGTAATCTTGGGGTCTGTGTGAATGACTCCTTTGTAGGATGAACAAGTTTTAAAAGGTGGGAGGTATATATCCACATGGCCCGAAGGTCACTTCAAACATTATGTAACAGCAAATTCCAGGTGTATACTCATCAAGGAGCTGCAGCCAATCCTCTCTCTTCCCTGGCAAGTATACCTGGATACAAACATGTTTTATAGTTTGTGTGTATTCCAATGTGTACACGCAATATGTTTTACAGGTATACTTTGATGCTGAAGTGGCCTCGAGCTACACAATGCCTACAGAATGTCCATATCCTTCACCTCCCTAGCAAACCTTATTTGCTATTTTGAACTTTGGCTATCTCATATATAAGCTTCTGACATTCCTATTGCTATCTACTTTGAGAGAACAGCACTTAGTAAAGACTTGAACACATGACTGGAATTAGCAAACTGGATGCTGATAATCAGAAGTATGCTTTTCTCAAATGCCAACATTGGTTTGGCATGCAAGCTATAATTCTTGACGAGAGCTACCAAAAAAATGCCCCCGTTTTATTTATTTAATTTATTTATTGCATTTGTATACCGCCTCATAGCCGAAGCTTAACTTCTCCTCCTTAAGACCAATCATTGGTCAGTTCAGAATTATCCTACTTTAATCACATGCTTTAAAAGTGATTCAAGATCCATATCTATATAGCACAGGAGCTGACTGTCAAGAGCTGGTCTAGTTCCTTGGAATTAATCCCTTTGTAACAGGTGTAGAAAACCTATGGCCATCCAGATATTGCTGAACTACAACTCCCATCAGCCTCAGCAAGCATGATCGATATCCAGGAACAATGGGAGTTGGAAGTTCAGCAACATCTGCAAGGCCAAAGGTCCCCCACACCTCCTTTAAAACAAGGCACAGCTTCTTCATAGGTATCAAAAGGAATGCGGAACGTTGAACAGGCTCAGCTACCAAATTACAAGCATTATGGGTCAATCATGCATGGAAAAGGGCTAAACGTATTGTTCTTCCCAAAATACTTATCTCACAAATTGCTAATTGTATGCTTCCACTGGCACTCTCTCAACGTTTGTTACAGTGAAGCAACATTACATCACTTCAGCTCCTCTCTTTTATTTAACCACCCTGCATTTCTGATTGCTCTTTAGCTCAAAAGCCCAGGGGCATTAACAGCATATCCTCTATGAAGTCATCAACAGAAGCAGCTTCTAAGACAAGTCACCACTTTCCCAACTTGGAAACTGTCAAGATCATCCAGTGAGTTTTATGATTTGAACTGGCACTGTATGGCTCAAGGCCATCTTTGAGTCAAAATGGATGCTCCCCCATCAACTAGAATAATGCTAGACTAATACAAGACTAAATTTCTACTAAACTAAAGTGCATATTCTGGATCTCTTAACGTTTAAGACATTAACTCATCTCTGATGTGTCGTCCCAAGAATGTACTCTTGCTAAAGAGCATAATATATCCCTTGATGATCAGGCCAAAATCCATCTCCTGCAGCATTCTTTAGTACAGTCACCTCAGCTAGCAAGCACAACACGGCCCATCAGAAATGGGTCAGGGTACATCAGTAAAGCACTATCTACTGTCCGACAACCCTTATTTAGAGACTGCAGCCCAATACATGCATTTCACGCAAAGCACAATTCCTTCCAAGTTATTCCCAACAACATTTTCCCTCATGTTTTGTACAACTTTATTCTGCATAGGAGTTCATATACTACCCATTCCTCATCACTCTTCAGCCATCTCTCTCAATTATCCACCCAATGTTCCCTGCCCATAGTGTGGGAGACCAGGAGCCTCTTCACTAGTCTTAGCACAGCAGATGAGTTGATACTTAAGGTCAGCTGTATTAGGTGGTAAACTCTATCTCTGGTCATGCTTTCCCTACATGTTTTCCAGATTCCCCATGTCCAATTACCACTGGTCACACAAATGCTGACACCTGTGCTTCCTTCTGCCCGTTGGTCATACCGTCTCCACCCTATTCAATGTTCTGCCAGTAGATGGCAGAGGGACTGCATCTTGAGCATACCTATCACCTCCTTGTCCCCACATGCAACAGCAGTTTTTGAAATACAAAATTAAACATCAGGCATTCACATGCAATAGCTCTGTTTCTTCTCACACACACACACACACACAAAAGGGAGAAATGTTCCAGATTTACACTTTTAGATTCCACATTCGCTTTTTAAAGAGAAAAATAAGGTGCACACACATGACTCTACGTACCTTATTTGTTGCAGTAGCACTGGATCTTGGGACCACAGGCACATTCGTCACTTGCACTGACAAGTAGTTGTTATCTATCAGGGGCCAAGCCCCTTCCACTTTGCATGTCTGAAAGTGATCCTTAAAGGTCCGCAGATGGGGATCTCCAAACAAGCCACAGAAAAAGTAAGTAGGAGGGGTTTTCTCTCCTCCATGAAGTTCTCTGACTCCTTGGCGGCCACTGTAATTACATGGGTCATGGGTAACTTCAGGATTAGTAGAGGATGTTGGACCATCCTTGGAGCAGTTTCTCTGGCTCATGAGATCACTGATCCCCAACACAGCAGAATGATAGACCAGATTTCCACGGCAAACTTTGGAATTGCGGTAGGTGCAGGCAGAATACGCACGCAGAGCTTTGCAGAATTCCAAATCAAAGCCATCAGCAGCAGAGTTTAGGTGAGAAGTTAGCGACACAAAGTCCGTGGTGCACTTCTGGATTCGACATGGTGTTTGCAGCTGGCAATCACCTAAGGGGAAGAAGCATGAACGTTATTTGGTAAAATTAAATTTCATTTTTCATAAAAGAGGAGAGAAACATCAGCACTTTAAGATAACCCATATGAGACCCCAGGCTCAAATAAATGCATTTTCAGCAAAAGTTAAATCTTTATTCCACAATGGCATGCTCAAGATGTGTCGTACCCTATCCATGATCACTTAGAAACAATGGCCCAATCCTGTGCATGCTTGATTGGAAATAACTGCCCACCATGTATAAATGCTATGCACTTCCTAGTAAATATACTTAAGAGCAAAAGTGATTTGTCATTTGTTTTAAAGTATCTCTAACACAACATCTAACTTCCCAAGAAGAAATCAGATTTTTAAAAATGCAAGGGCTGTATACAAATGCAGCAAAATCATTTCTGCTTTCAGATTAAAAAACGGAGTTCAAAACTTTGAGCAGGGCTGAGTATACCCTACACTAGACATACATGGATCAGACTATCAGTTTCACATATTTCATTCATGTCCACGATCTCCCAACATTTTTTTTAAAAAAGACACGAACACTCGCATTATTTTTGAACATGTCTGCAAAATTCAGAGAGGTGTACAAATTGAAATGGGAACTGCATTCTATCAGAGTATTAGCCCAGGAAGTACCAATCAGGTCAGCTGAATGAAATCCTCAAGCACCCTTACCCGCCACAATACCCTCTTTCCAAACCGTACAGAAAAGGCCATACTATTTTACAGGAAAGAAACCCTATGTTTTACAATCAGAATGAATTATTTGAACAGCAGAAAAATTGGTATCTTTCTTCAACTTCTGCAATTCATATTTTCAAAAATGTTTGGAACTGGGAAATTATGGAAACTGCATTTAGATGCAGAAAGACTGAGGGGGGAGGGGAGATGGGAAGCAACCATAGGACAGAACTATACACAGCAAGCAAGCTCCACCCCTCAATCATAATTTCTTAACTTTCAGATGCTCCACCCCTGCTCCCGCAGGAATGCTTCTACATTTTTCTGCAATTCTTTGACCTTGTTCATATAGAACGCTAAAACAAGCCATGTCTTAAGGAGGACTGAGCAAGCAGAGAAAATTGTGGCTGTTTTATTTACCCCTAGGTCCTCCTTTGGCCACGATACCCAGAGCTAACCCATGGTTTAGCACAGCATGACATGCAAAACCAGGATTGTGGTTTGTCTCCCCCAAACCAACTACGAGTGGTAAATCAAGAACAAATCTTGGTGACCGCCCATGATTTGTTGAGAGTGAGACAAAGAGTGAGCCCAGGTTCACACATAATGCTAGGCTTGTTCAGCTGTGGTAGGGCAGCAGGAGGAGAGGAGAAAAGTGGCTGCAATTTTCTCTCTGAGTACCCCATATGCTTGTTAATTCTAAGCCATGGCTTGACTTAGCATTACATGCAAACTGGGCAACTGAGTTCCATGACCCCCCTTTTTGTTTAAAAAAAGAGGAAAATGAGATTTCCAGAATGCTGTGCTTGTGCAGACCTAGAAAAACTGCACATACTATACAAAACAAATAGAACAGAGCCTGAAAAGTTACACTTTTTTGTGGGAAAGGGTGGGGAGAATGCAGGCCCCAATTTTTAGTTTTGCTTCTCTCCCTGACTGAAGGCAGAGTACTTGTTTTCTTTAGAGATTTCTCCCCACCCTTCTCTATTGACCACAGTCCCATAATTATTTAAAACTACACTTAATATTTGTTAACGACAGAAACCACATACTGCAGCTATGCCTGGTAGCCTAAGGGGGAAACAGGGCTATGGAACACACGTGATAAATTTGCAATTCAATTCACATTAAGAAAAACCACAGACCTTCACGTTATGTCAGGATTGCCTGGCTTCTGAAAAGAAGGCCAGCTCAGCTAGTGCCTGTAAAAGGGCTCTCTCTTCCCTGTTATAGGGTTCTTAAAGACACTCAGCTGAAACTATGAAAGCCTGCAGAGCCCTAGTAAAATCAACACAATAAGCAATTCCAATCTGCACTTCAGGACCACTACACATGTTATACTTTTAACATGCACATGCAGAGCACATGGCCAAACTATAATGTGCAAGGGAGCTCGACTGACCGAGGTTCCCTGTTATGCATACGCATCTTAAAACACGTTTGTCTCCCACAAAACAGCCATCGAGAACCAAGAGAGCACGGAAGAAGCCAACTATCATTCCTGCTTGGTACTTCAGCCATAGAAGAGCAAGGAAATCTGTAGTTGCACAGCACTAGCTGTATAGCCGAGGTGCTGGATGCTTGTCTCCCAAGATACCTGTTTAATCCCTAATGTTATAGTCTGACAAAACTAGTCTAGTGGCTTTTAAGACTAGCATCTGGATTCTAGTCACCCCTCAGCCATAAAGATCATTGGATGAGTTGGACCAACCACTAGCTCTTACTAGCCTACTTCATAGGGCTGTTGTGAGGGTAGAATTGAGGGCGAGGGGACAGAGAGAACCATGTCTGCCACTTTAAACTCCTGACAGGAAAGGTGGGATATAAAGGAAATAATAAAATGGGCAGTGAAAGAATGTCACACATTTTCCTAGCTATAGAGGTGTCCATATTTAATCCTAATACCATCTGCAGCTCTGAAAAAAAGAGGTCTTCATTTCAACCAGTGTGGTTTAGTGGTTAGAGTACTGGACTAGGATTGGGGGGTCCAGGTTCAAATCCCCATTCCCCCAGTAAATTCACTTTGGACCAGCCACCATCTCATACATCACAGCAATGTTGGTATAAAATGGAAAGGGGGCCATATATATCGCCTAGAGCTCCTCAGAGGAAAAGGCCAGATATAAACATAAAAAATAAAATCAGCATGGACACATCTATCCAGAAAAGGGGTACACCAAATGAAACCAGGAAGCAAAGCACTGGGGGGGAGCAGAGGGGCCTTCAGAATGGATGTGGTCTTTCAAAAAGGTCACTGAGGGTATCTGACAACAATCATAAACACAATCTTTTATACAAAAAACAAGCTGACGTGTGTTCTAACAAGGCTTACTGAAATACAAGTTATGCTGAAGTTTTAAAAAGACAAATACTGTTTAAAGATTTAACTAAATATGATAAACCTAATTTCCTTGGCTTGCTTTTCTTAAATTTTAGGACTGCTTTTCATGTTACTTGAACATACGTTTCAATCAATTCTGTTTGCAGGTTCAAGACTTGCTGGACTGTGTCTACAATTGAGGCAGGAGGATGCTGAACAGGTGAGGGTGAGCAAATTTTCCAGCTGCGTAGACAATATGGAAAATGCACAAAAAGACCACCCAAGACTGATAATATGGGCTTTAAAAAATCTTAGTGCAATTGTCAGATTACAGTGCAGCAAAAACGTTGGCACTAATCCAACCAATTTCAATAGAGTTTTGGGGAGAGGGATTTTTTCTTTCTTTTTTGGTCAATGCAAGAGAATTAAAAATATACTACTTGAAATAAGTAGGACTAAAAAGTGCTGAGCTTACGCAGGCCTGTGCCCTTTCTTATATTCTTAAAAGAAAACTGCTCGCTGCTAATTTAAAACCAAAAAAGGATGCCAGGATATTAAGCTTTCTGCCACAAACTGATGAGATCTTGATTGTTTTCCAGTATCTTTTAATCCAAACGTAATGCATGGAAAACAAAAATGTTTGACTACAACTGTAATTTTTAAAAGGATACCTGGTAATACTGTAAAGACATCAAAATGTTCTATACTGAAGAATTACCATCCACAGAATAGTTGACAGTCACAACTGTGCAAATAACGTACAAAAAAATATCTTACTCCACATACAGCAAAGTTATGATGGGGGGTAATAAAATACTAATATCTTTTCTCCAAATAAAAGCTGGATAGCTTTTCACATCCGGGGGGGGGGGGTAGAGAGGAAAGAAGTGTTCTAGAAGTGCTATGCACTAACAATCCAATCCAGTTTTTTCATACTCACAGCCCAGCAAAAGGGTGTAGTCTCAAATATCTTGAACACTTGCCTTTTCATACTCTTTAGCATTCCACCCAGGATAAATTTCTGAAGAGTCAAAAACAGCATTCCACAGGCAAAGCCTTGCCACTTTTCAAAACAGATTTGATTACACTGCCTAGTGAAAAGCTGGCCATATTAAATTACTCTGCATTTGTGTTAAGGATATGCTCATTTAGCAAGAGATATTTCTAAGCTATATTGCAGGAATTTTCTTCAACATCACCCTGCACCATCTGCAAGTAGTACTACAATGTTTTTTGTTCTCTTTAGCAGGACCGGTGTTTTGAGAGGTGTATCTCCCAATGCAAGTAGCAACAGGAATAAACCAAAAGTAGTACCCAATGCAAGTAGCAAAAGGAATAAACAGCATGACAAGGTTGCTTAGCAGACAGTCTGGTTGATTTTTGCAGATGATCCATGCAACAACTTTCCAAGGGAAGCATGCTGTACACGTGTACACACACACACACACACACACGCTGCAAAATGTAGTTGGGCTGAAATTAATACGTAACTTCTAACTAATCAAAATATCAAGATGAAAAGCAGCCCAAAACAGTAGGCATCTATGTTTGATATAAATGGAGAAGGAAAAACAAAAAAATGACAATACCTATTTTAAGTGCAGTTTTTGCCTCCAATCCCCCTGACTCTTGATCCTCCTCTCCCTCCTGCATTCATTTCCCCCTTTTTAATTAACTGGTTTCCATGGACACCAGAATGCAATGGCTGTTGTTTTCAAACTCAAGATTTAAAAAAGCACAAGGGAATAAAAGCCTAGTAAGGATACTGCAAGACATTACTTTTTTTACTGGTTTCACTGTTTGTCGGAAAAGAAAAGAAAATCAGTATTATCAGCTTCATGCCTTGTATTATGATATATAGACTGGCCAGTTCCAATACTTCAGCAGAAATGAAGAAATACCCAGTTTTTCTTCATTCATAAAAATCAAAACGCTTGTTTCTGAGAAGACTTATTGATTTCTAAGACACTGCTCTAGGGAGAAAATGATTTGAGAGAAAGGAATTCTGGACCTAGAGTTTTATTTTTTTAAAAGCAGTGCTTATGAATGATGTTCGTACGATGCTCCATGACGTTCTCTAGGTGGATTACAGTAAGTAAGAATAAAAACCTAGAGACTGGCCTAGCCCTGATGATTAAACTAAATCCCAGGTGCCCTATCACAATAAGAGGTGAGAAATACAACAGCCCAATCCCATGCATTTTATGGAATTAAGTCCCACTTAGTTCAATTGGGTTTTCTAGGCAGCAGATGTACCTAGGACTGCAGCCTGTTGACTCTGAGGTAAGGTTCATTACTAAATTCAACAGAACCTAAATTCAAAGCAAGGTGTGCTTTAACCAGGCTGGAATGTCAGCTTGAATTGCGATCATGGCTCTTGCTCACCTGGATAGAGAGATGTGTGTAATCTTATACACCATTTTATTGTTATGTGTCTTCAAGTCGATTATGACTTATGGTGACCCTATGAATCAGTGACCTCCCGTTCAGATCTTGTAGGTTCAGGTCTGTGGCTTTCTTGATGGAATCAATCCATCTCTTGTTTGGCCTTCCTCCTTATACACCATTGAGGATTCTTATTTTAGTTGTTCCCCACCTCAGAAACATACCCATTCCCTTAGAGATAGAAATCAATTATATAATTCTGGTTTGAATTTTTGCAATCCAAAATATGAGGATGACTAGACCACGTGAATCTAAAGTGTTAAAAGAGTGGAATACTTAGCATAAGTCACCATTAGGAAAAACTAGAAACACAACATGAAAACAGCTTCACAACATAGCCAGTTTCAGCCAAGCTCATGTTCTTCCAAGGGCCAATGTTCATATTAATTTTACTTGTTATTTAGAGCAGGGTTGGGGAACTTCATACCTGGGGTCCAAATGCAGCACTCCAAGTGTTTCCATCCAACCCCCAGGACTCTCCCAAGGCCTCTGCCCAGTCCTGCACCCTCCCCGAGTGCTTTGACTTAGCTGGAATGTTCTTGAACTGCAATAATGCCTCCGGCTTACCTAGATGGAGTGTGTGTGTGCACGCGCATGCGTGCGCGCATAGAAACTTCTGGTTTTTGCATTGCTGGAACATGGCCTACTATACAAAGGTAAAAGTCACCTCTATTGCTCCACTCACTACTTGTCTCCGTCCCTGTCCACTGCTGGCATATATGGCCCTCGAAATGTGGCCATGTGGGAATGGTGGCCCTTGGGCTGAAAAAAGTTCCTCATCCCCAATGTAGAGACATAGGAGTTCTAAAGGTGCACAATTGAGGAGGGTAAGCAGGGTGGGTGCAAAAAATATATGTTTAGCTACCTACAAGCAAAAAAAACCCCAACAGCACTTGGCTGAATCCCATGCAATATCCTGCAACAAATCATGCTCATTTCAAGGATAACTGGGGGGGGGGGGTAATTTTTAGCAACTGCAATGCAGTGGATAGTAAGAGGGACACTTTTTGCTCCAAAGGCTACTAAAATGTTCACTGCTTTGGTGTGGCAATGTGGCATTTTAACATATCAGTGCAGCTGGATTTTATACAACATACCACCACACCTGCTTTCATACAACCAGAGAATCTCACCAAATATAAAGTTAAAACTTGACTGAATCTTTCGCCACACCCCATATCCAAAGTAAAAATGGAAATGGACTGCCTTCAAGTCGATTCCAACTTATGGCGACCCTATGAATAGGGTTTTCATGGTAAGCGGTATTCAGAGGGGGTTTACCATTGCCTTCCTCTGAGGCTGAGAGATAGTGACTGGCCCAAGGTCACCCAGTATGCTTCATGGCTATGTGGGGATTCGAACCCTGGTCTCCCAGGTCATAGTCCAATACTCTAACCACTATGCCACACTGGCTCTCACATCCAAAGTAAAAGAGGACCAGAAATATTATTTGAACTACAACAGCTAGGAGGAAAAAAAGAAAATCTACCAGTACATATTTATTCAATTGCTTTGTTGCTTTTCTACACAAATAGGTGCCGTCAAAGTGACTTACAGTTAATAAAAAGTTAAAATTAAAAAGAAAAAGAAAAAAATAGCATAGTAATTATGGCTGGGTCCTGAGTTTGCTCCCTCTAGTTGGAACATGCCCTGAACAGAGTTCCACTCATGGGACACTCCTGCCAGCAGAAAACATGAGGCAAATCTTGCCAATTCCCCACAAAGTCACTTGTGTCCTCCCAAAAGCCTGTTCCAGAGGATTGGGGGCCCTCCAGTGCAACATGTAAGTGAGAGGGGACGTGGGATCAGCAAAAAAGTGTCTCCAAGCCCCTTTTACTAGTATTAGACTCCACTGGATCTCTATCACTTCCGTTCATGAAAGCCCAGTTAAAATCTAAACCAAGAACACTAGCACTAATGTTACAAGTGTGCTTGTGTATTTCATTTTACTACACACAAGAAGTAGTGGTGGCCACCAACTTGAATGGCTATGAAAGCGCATTACCAAATTCATGGAGGATAAGGCTTTTCAATGGCTACTAGCCACAACAGCTACGTTCTACCTCCACTGTCAGAGCTATGCCTCTGAATGCCAGTTGCTGGGATTCACAACTGGGGAGAGTGCTGTTGTCCTCGGGTCTTGCTTTCAGGTGGGATTCCCATAGGCATCTGGTTAGTCACTATGAGAACAGGATGTTGGATGAGATAGGCCTTTAGCCTGATCCAACAGGTTCCTCATCCGATCCTCTCCAGGACTCAATTCTCATCAGCCCCAGCCAATGGTCGGAGATGATGGACGTTTTAGTCCAACACATCTGGAGGACATCAGGTTGGGAAAGGCTAGTGCAGAACGCAACAGCCTACCAATGTTCAAATTATGAAGGCAGGTAACCACAGCAGAGGAGGGAGAGAAATCTGGCAGCATTGGGTAGATACTGTGCAAGCAAGAAAAGTGATATGTTCTTTTAAATAAAAAAGTATATTCACTGTATTATATCACCAGAATAATAATCCACAATCAATAAATTGCTTCCTCGCTATATTCCAACTTCCTGTACACATTCAATGGTTTTCAGCGTATCACTGCAGACTAAAGTCAGGATCATTCAGACCATGGTATTCCACATCTCTATGTAGGGATGTGAAAGATGAACAGTGAAAAAAGCGGATAAAAGAAAAATCAGCTCATTTGAAATGTGGTGTTGGGAGAAGAGCTTTGCGCATACTATGGAATGCAAAAAAGACAAATAATTGGGCATTGGAACAAATTAAGCCAGAACTATCACTAGAAGCTAAAATGATGAAACTGAGGTTATCATACTTTGGACACATAAAGAGAAGACATGATTCACTAGAAAAGACAATAATGCTGATGAAAACAGAAGGGAGTAGAAAAAGAGGAAAACCAAACAAGAGTTGGATTGGTTCCAAAAAAAACCCCACAGACCTGAACTTATAAGATCTGAACAGGGTGGTTTATAACAGATGCTACTGGAGGTCACTGATTCATAGGGTCGCCATAAGTCGTAATCAGCTTGAAGGCATATAACAACAGCAACAAAAATAGGTTAACCATTAGGATTACTGCAATGCGCTCTACGTAGGGCTACCTCTGAAGACAGTTCGGAAACTACAGCTAGTGCAAAACGCGGCAGCCAGACTGCTAACAAGAACAAAGCGGTCTGAGCATATAACACCTGTCCTGGCCCCCCTGCACTGGCTGCCAATATGTTTCCGGGCTAGATTCAAAGTGTTGGTATTAACCTATAAAGCCTTATATGGTGCGGGACCACGTTACCTTGCGGAACGCCTCTTCCGATATCAACCCGCCCGTACACTACGTTCATACGAAGGCCCTCCTCCGGGTTCCAACCCATAGGGATGCCCGGAGGGTGATGACAAGATCTAGGGCCTTCTCGGTGGTGGCCCCCGACCTGTGGAACGGTCTCCCCGAGGAAGTGCGCCTGGCGCCGACGCTGCTTTCCTTTCAGCGCCAGGTTAAAACCTTTTTATTCTCCGAAGCATTTTAATCTAAATTGATTTAAATTTAAAATGTTACTGTATTGATTTAGATTGTGTTATTTTGTATCATATTGTGTTATTTATTGTATTTTTTATGCTTTGTATTTCTATGTTCACCGCCCAGAGAGCTATTGCTAGTCGGGCGGTATATAAATTTAATAAATAAATAAATAAATTTCATATTAAACATTACAATATAATCTCATCTTAATCAAGTCATCATTATAATAGGGACATTGAAGTTTTTCCACACAATCCAGAACTGAATCAGTCTGCTCACATGTACTGGATAGCTACCAAACCTTTTAATAGCTTAAACGAGAACTGCAGTCACATCCAGATTCCAACCAGAATTTTTTTTAGAAAAATCACAGCAATTTGACTCCATGATTCAAAGACACTTAAGACATTAAACAGCATTAAATTTGATTAACAAAAGAAACTAAGCCAACTTGTAAATAACTAGTTTGACTACTAGTAGAGACTGGTCTTTTATCAGGCTCATCTGTCCTAGTTCCAAATATTTAGTGCATGTATTGAGGTCACAGGATTATTACACTACAAGCATTGGGTATGAACTATTGCTAGGCGCCTTGTCATTCAGCATTGCAAAGATAAACAAGATGTATTCTTTTTGCCCATACAGTAAGGCCCCGCTTTACAGCACTTCGCTTTACAGTGTTCTGCTAATACAGCAGTTGTGAATTGTAGAAAGGCCCCGCTTTACAGCACTTGTTCTGCTTTTATGGCAGTTTTTTGCCGCCGGGCGCCATTTTGGTCAATGTAAGTCAATGGGATCCACTTTACAGCGGGGGTCCGGAACATAACCCGCTGTATGAGTGGGGCCCTACTGTAACTCCAAATCAAAGACCTAGAACTATGAGACTTCTGATCCTACCCCTTGGACATGACCTAGTGACCTGAACGAACAACACAAAATGGCATTAACTTGGTGGATGGCCTCTAGTTCTTTTCTATATTTGAGCTTTAAAATGTTTTGGTCCATAGCATTTGTAACAAAGTTCCATGAGAGGCAGTATCTTGCTCTAGGACTTTTTTGTAAACAGAAGGAGAAGTTTGGAATCTGAAGCAAAGGTGCCTGAATATTCAATGAAGGAAGTCACCATAAGAATTTACTCTTTGTTCAGTGCTGACTTGTCAGTGCTACACCTTCTGCAAACAAAAACCTCTCACATTCTACTGCTGGCAGGCTGGTAACCTACACACAAGAATCACAAGCCATAACTTAAGGGCAATCTCTTCTCTAAAAGGACTAGGGGGACAAGAAGCATGTTGAAAACTAAGCTTTTTGACACCCCCAACCCTAAATTTTGTTGGTGTTCTCAGATTGGGAAAAGAGGCAATTTGTCAACACACTCTTTCTTAAAATTCAAGAAGTGTTAGCCTCAAGTGCTTCTACCACTCCATGGAGGGTATTACTCTATCAGCAGCTGCATAATACAGTTTCATTTATTTTAAGCTCATTGTCATTGGGGCACTGGGCTACATCCAGAATCAATCCTTCCTTTCAAAACAACCACGCTTTCATCACACACATTCCAGTTACTCTGCAAAATGTTTCCAGGAAGATATTCTCAAAGCATTCTAAGGTTGTATTATTTCATCACCACATGCAATCTAGAATTTCACAAAACATGCCTGCCAAGCCATGTTGTTGGGTCTCATGTCTCTGATCTCGGTATTTGTACCAGGAACTCCAAGAGGGGAAGGAGAGGGATTAACCCAAATTCTCTGAATTGGTTTCTGCTGGTTAAATTATATTTTCAAGTACTGCTGCTTACTTTTTAATTTTTTGAAATGTAGAAGTTTTTAATACAATATAATATTGTCATTTATATCATGGTTTGTCACCTTGAAAGGACTGTTGTCCAGAAGGCAGCCTAGAAATATTTACAATAAATAAATGTGTGCTGAACCAATACCCCAGCACTAAATCCCACTAAGGCTTCTTATACAGTTGGGGCTTTTAGTTGGTTCTTTTTAGCAAGGTTCTTCTGCTAATAGTTGGATGAGTTTTTTCTACAAAAAAAAAATATGAAAAGCAGGATTAAACTGTTTATTAAATAAGTAAGAAGAAATTGAGCCAGTGACATTTTCTAGGGCATGCAGATACAGTGCATAGGGAAAAGCTTTATTTGCTTTATATGCAGAAGTTTTAAAGTCACAGAAGCCCTGCCAGAAAAGTAGCTGGTAACCCAGATCTCCTTTCCACCCTGACATAATATGGTTTGCCATGAAAACTCAAGAATACAATCTTATTTTGATCTTCTTAAAGCCTTCCCCCCACCCAGCCTCTGTTCATAAGCCTGGACAGAGAGAGTCCTTTGCACAGCTTCCCTCAATGAAACGTAAGGAGAAAGCTGCAGACCCCTTAAGAGTTAGATACCAGCTCACATCCAAAGGCCAACAGAAACGCCATAAAAGCATGACGAATTGCTCACAGTTGACAAGAAGAGGGAATCTTGCCGAAAAACAAATAAGAGCAACAAGCCTCCATCAAGTTGTACCAGAGCACAGGTTCCGAAAACCAACCACACATATACTGGAATCTGAATTCCAGCCGGGCAAATAGATCCCTATTCAAGTTCACCCTGTGAAGAAGAAGATGGGAAGCAATGACATTTCACCAAGATTGCCTTGCCTCCCCTTCCCAAAATCCTTCAACGCCAGCTGCAGATTAGGAGTTGAGGCTCTCTCTTCCTGCCCCACTAAGAAGGAGGCGACGGCGGCGGAGGAGGAGGAGGCGACAAAGAGAAACCTGATCTTGGCGCTGCCTTAGTAAACACCATGGCAGGGAGGGAGCTGTGCCAATCAAACTTCACCCAGACACGGCAGCCCCCTCCCTAGACCGTGGCCAACTCCGCGCCCTTCCACGCTGCCTTGCTGGATAGAAGAACGTTAATAGCCTTTTTTAAAAATTCTAGAGTTGGCGAGGGAGGGGAGAAGAGACGAGTCAACATTCGTGTGGGTCAGATTCCTTTGGGCTGCAAAGCAAGAGTTTTGGCACAAGGAGAGCCCACTTTCTAGGGGAGTCTTAAGAACACAACGTGCCTTTAGCAGGGAGCGATCCGCCCGCCTCTTACGCTCCAGGTGGGTCGCAAAACTTTAGCTAGGCAGATTCCTTCATCTTCTGCCCCCTCATCCGCCTACTTTCGTCATCATGCCGCGATCACCGACTTTCAAACCATTTCCCCTCCTCTCTCATGAAATCATTAACCTATTCCGAAGGAAGTGAATTCAGGATCTGGGTAGTCAGCCTTGCCCGCAAATCCCGTACAAGCATAAAACCGCCGATCCATCAACGCACGAAACAAACGCGGCTTACACGACACCACAGTCTTCGGGGCGTCACTCCCACCTCCACCCCCCAGGCTGCTTTATTAGCTGTCCTAAGTGAGACCGCCGCCCCCTTCCCTTCCCTATCCAGATAGGGGCCCATCGGGAAGCAGGGGGGATTGTGGTACCTGTGTGTAGGAGCAGCCCCAGGCTGAAGAGGAGAAAGGCAGGCAGACGCGACGGGGGTCGCGGACGACGACGGTGCTCCTGCTGCTGCTCCTCAGCCTTGGCGGCGGAGGCGATGGCGCAGAAAGGGGCTGCTCTCCCCATGCCCGTCCATGCAGCTCTTCGGGACTCCAGCGGTGGGGCGACGTCGGCGTCGGGGCCGCTGCATGAGCAGGCGATCGGGCCTCCGCGCTTTCTCTTTTTCCTCCTTCAAATCAACCCCACGGTGGAAAGAGGCCGCCAGGCCACACGGGAACAGACGCAGAGGCCAGCAAGGGCGGCATCGCGGAGAAGTGGGGGAGGGGGAAAGAAGAGACACAAAAGCGGGTGAGACAAAATCCGGATCTACGAACGACCAAGCAACCCAGATCGGTCTTCTTCCTCACTTCAGGCGCGGCGAGACCTTGCAGCAAAGCAAACCGCCACCCTTTTCACTGGAAGCAATCTCGGCTCTGCACACACACGCACTCCGCTCGCTCCCCCGCCCGCCCGCCCGCCACTCCTCCCGGCACACTCTCATTGGCTCAATGAGGTCGTTCAACCAAACAAAGGCAACTCTCATAGGAGGCCGGAACTTACCTCCTCCCTCCACCTAAACCAATTTCTGGAGTCGATTTTTTTTCCAAGGAGACTAGTACTGCTGCTTAGGTATTTACAGTTTGCAAATGGGTGGAGTTTTGTTTCGAGCCGTCACCTTAAACAAAACGAAACAAAACCGGATAGAAAAGCAGACTGGAGATTTAATGTTATATACTGAACTAAAGCCCCGCTTTCTTTCGCACAGTAGAAGGAAAAACTGTCCTCATTGAAAAGACTTTTTGTTCTTTGTGTACCCTTACACTCCACTGGTTCCCACTCATTCGCTGCTGGGAAATCTGGTCTCCAATACACCACACTCCAGCAGTGTCTCCTCCCTCCTCACACATTCCTGCCAAGTCCGGTCTGTTACTGCTGGTTTGATGTAACCTAAGCTGTTCTTTTGGGAGGAGGATCACGTGATTGATCTTTTTTTTTCCCTTAGGCGGCCAATCACATTCCTGGCACAGCCCAGCCTAGCGCTTTTAGTTGGAACTCTGGCAAAGCTTACGTTCCAAATCGGAATTCTGGAACGAGGTTGAAGGCTGTGTGATTGGCTATAGTAAGAAGTGCTTTTGAAAGAAGAGGAGGCGTCCGTAGGATTGTGCCGGTGGGGCACAGAGCACGCTCTATCTTCCTCAAGGATTCAGCTTCAAGCTAATTTCTTGTAACTTTGTGTCCTCGACTTAGCAACAAAGTTATTTATTAATGTGAGGGAGTGGGGCACAGTACTTCCTTTTGTTGTTATGTGCCTTCAAGTTGATTACGACTTATGGCGACCCTATGAATCAGCGACCTCCAATAGCATCTGTTATAAACTTCCTTAGTTTATAACTTCTTTAGGCATCCCGAAAGAAAGGGATGGACTTTAATGAGGCAGCCCGAAGCAAACATGCTTAGAAGTTACTCCTATGCTCCGAGTAAATATGGATAAAATTGAACTCTGAAATCTTTTGTTCATCGTTAGGACCGGTGCGTCCTCAAATCGGTCACCTCTAGTTCTCATTTTAAAAAGGTGGTGTTGTTTTGTTTAGATAGTGGCATTAATCCGTAATAGCTACCCTTCTCTAATGAATGTGTAAAGAGCAACCAGAAGACTAACACTACACAATGACAGCTAATTATATATAATGCCAATAACCTACCTATTCTTAGCCCGAGCATATTCGCTAGAAAGAAATATCAGATGAAATGGCTGTAAATTCCAGTTTTTAATTGGATGACGTCCCCCCAAGTATGTCTTGTACGGTTGGATCATTAAAACGGCTTAAAGGAGTTAAGGTAATTTAAGGGGAAATAATCTGCGTTAAACTACCTTGACTAGGCATCTGTAGAATACAGTAATCACTTGGTTGTCAGTAGCACAGCTTTCATTAGGATAATTTGTGATCGGAACGTTAACAACCTTGGCCTCGTACTGAGCTTCTACCTAGAATCTACTAGTGGTCTTCCCCGCCCCCCTCCAGCGGCTGAAGGCAGTGCACTAAATTGCTATCAGCCACGCGGACAAGGAGTCTGCGGAAGGGATACACACGACCTGGAAGGGGTTGGGGGGAGGCTAAAGGTATCCAATTTCCTTATCAGTAAGTGTAAAGTGGAGTCTAATCTTCATGAATTGCTTTAACACTTGAATAGACTTTCCTTTTCATCAGCTTGGCCAGCACATATCTCCTTGGGGCAGACGGTTTTGGGTTTTCTTTATCAACCCCCTTTCTGCCTAGTGGGTAGAGTCTGTTTCTTGGTAGAATTGTTATGCAAAAATGGGAGTCCTGATAATTAACTCTGAGGCCTGAATTATAAAAGAAAGCATGAATGTCACTAAAGTTTACAGAATTGGCATCAACAATTTTTTTTTAAAGATGGGAAAGTTACCCTAATCCTGTTTACTAGCTAAACAGGAAACAATCATGACTAACAGTAAACTGAAACAGTGGCCACAGAGGCTACTTAAACCAAAGCAACACCATGCTAGGGAATGAGATTAAGCTAGAGCTAAGGTCTACTTCATTACATTATTAGTATTAGTTGCAGCCACTGTTGTGCTCGTACTCTGGACACAGAATAACAGCTGCAAGTGCCACTTTAGCCTAAACAGGTTTACTCAGAAGTGTGTCCCACTGAGTTCAATGGGAGTGACTCAATTCAATGGGAGTAAGGGCACAAGATGGCAGCCTTGTTAAACAGGTGCAGTGATCCTAAAAGCGTGTTTGGCAGTTCCACTGAGATCACAAAAACTAACTTGAAAGTAGCATCACAATTTTAAAGATATTTTCCTTGGGAATTATTCAAGGGACTGTTTGAGGATTGTTATAAACAGCAGGACAGTCACACAGTTCAAACTGAAGATCAGTCCATACCATCTATTTTGTCATCTTTTTCACTGGTCTTGCTGCTGTGCCTTTGAAGTCTGAAATACACCAGCTGAGTGGCAGGGTTAGTAACAGGTAGCAATCCTGTTTACACAGGCAGACAGTCTTGACTGTTTATAGGTGCACGCAAGCACAGGCAAACAATAAAAATGACTTCTACAACACCTCACGGTCTGGCAAGATCTAGATCAGGGATGGGGAGCTTTTGGCCCTCCACATGGTATTGAGCTACCACTCAGCGCCCATCATCCCTGACAATTTGCCATGCTGACTGGGGCTGTTGAGGTTGACTTTCAACAGCATCGGGAAGGCCATGGATTCCCCATCCCTTAATGTACTCTAGATTAAGGACAGGGTACACATTACACATTACTTGTGTAATGTCTAGCAAAAGTAGCAGCTTCAATGCATGAACTCTCACATAGAACCTGTGGCTTCAATTCTGTACCACTTACAGAGCTTATACATAAGCTCAATTTAACTTAATCAGGCTTACTTCCTGAGGAAATGGGTGTAAGAGTATAAATTACCAACTCAAATGCAGATGCTTCTCAACAGAGTCATGATATTAATTTGAGTGTACATAGTTACATTTATGGGACAAACTATGAATCACTTAACCTGCCAGTGTAAAATCATCATTGAACTAGTATCCCCAATTTACAACCCACTTCTAGACATATTTCATTGGAAGTCCCACTGACATCAAAATAACTAAGGCTGCAGTTTTATACATACCCACTTGGGAGTAACTCCTATTGAATTCACTGTGACATACATAGGATTTCACTGTAAATTAGCTTAAGTATATGAATACCTGTTTGGCCAGAGATCCACACACCAGTTAAGCCTCCATTCACTTCTGGTAATTTTACTTAACAAAGAACTAGCTTCTCAAGTCCCAGCTTGTTCTATTCATTTAATTAAGACAATTATTTAATTCTAAAGTGTGGTCACTGGAGGAGGGGAGGCTCCTAAAAGCTCTTAACTGCAAACTTTATTAGATTTAGATTTACATAGAAAAGATTTCAAAGCTGGATATAACCCCTTCATAACCAGTATATGAATTTATCATTTATTTGAATTTTACAAGAATTACTAGAAGTTTTCTTATATATGTCTTAATAAATAAAAGTGCAACTTTTTCAGGATAGTTCTTCAGTGAAAGATCACTAAGATGTAAGTGTTGTTGAACCGATTGGGAGCAGTGACCACAGTGCTATTAAATTAAACATACATGTATTTATTTATTTATTTATTTATTTATTTATTTATTTATTAGATTTATATACCGCCCGACTAGCGATAGCTCTCTGGGCGGTGAACATAAAAATAGCATAAAAATAAACTTCCTTGGGGAGACTGTTCCATAGTTTGGGGGCCACCACTGAGAAGGCCCTAGATCTTGTCACCACTCTCCGGGCCTCCCTATGAGTTGGAACGCGGAGGAGGGCCTTCGTAGCAGAACGTAGTGTACGGGCCGGTTCATATCGGAAGAGGCATTCCGCCAGGTATCGTGGTCCCGCACCGTATAAGGCTTTATAGGTCAATACCAACACTTTGAATCTGGCCCGGAAACATATTGGCAACCAGTGCAAGCGGGCCAGAACAGGTGTTATATGCTCGGACCACTTGGTCCTTGTCAGCAATCTGGCCGTCGCATTTTGCACTAGCTGTAGCTTCCGAACTGTCTTCAAAGGTAGCCCTATGTAAAGCGCATTACAGTAATCCAACCGTGAGGTTACCAGAGCATGTACCACTGATGTAAGGTCCTCTTTACTCAAATAGGGACGTAGCTGGGCTACCAACCGAAGTTGGTAAAACGCATTCCTAGCCACCGAGGCTACTTGAGCCTCAAGTGAAAGGGAAGAGTCTAAAAAGACTCCCAGACTATGAACCCGGTCCTTTAGGGGGAGTGTAACCCCGTCCAGGACAGGGTATATATCCACCATCCGATCAGAGAACCCATCCACCCACAGCATCTCAGTCTTGTCTGGATTGAGCTTCAGTTTGTTAACTCTCATCCAGTCCATTGTCGCAGCCAGGCAACGGTTCAGCACATCGACAGCCTCACCTGAAGAAGATGAAAAGGAGAAGTAGAGCTGCATGTCATCAGCATACTGATGACAACGCACTCCAAAACTCCTGATGACCTCTCCCAATGGCTTCATATAGATATTAAAAAGCAGGGGGGACAAAACTGACCCCTGCGGGACCCCATATTGGAGAACCCGCAGTGTCGAGCAATGTTCCCCAAGCACTACCTTCTGGAGACGACCTGCCAAGTAGGAGCGGAACCACTGCCAAGCAGTACCTCCAACTCCCAACTCCGCAAGCCTCTCCAGAAGGATACCATGATCGATGGTATCAAAAGCCGCTGAGAGATCAAGGAGAATCAACAGAGTTATACTCCCTCTGTCTCTCTCCCGACATAGGTCATCATACAGGGCGACCAAGGCTGTCTCGGTGCCAAAACCGGGCCTAAATCCTGATTGAAATGGATCTAGATAATCGGTTTCATCCAATAGCGTCTGGAGCTGGCCAGCAACCACTCATTCCAAGACCTTGCCCAGGAATGGAACATTCGCCACTGGCCTGTAGCTGTTAAAATTGTCTGGGTCCAAGGAAGGCCAATTGCCAAGAAAACCCAACACGGTCACATTTGACTTCAAAAGAGGAAACTTCACAAAAATGAGGGGATTGGTAAAAAGAAAGCTGAAAAACAAAGTCCAGAGGGTCACATCACTCAAAAATGCTTGGAAGTTGTTTAAAAACACTATATTAGAAGCTCAACTGGAGTGCATACCGCAGATCAGAAAAGGTACCACCAGGGCCAAGAAGATGCCAGCATGGTGAACGAGCAAAGTCAAGGAAGCTCTTAGAGGCAAAAAGTCTTCCTTCAGAAAATGGAAGTCTTGTCTGAATGAAGAAAATAAAAAAGAACACAAACTCTGGCAAAAGAAATGCAAGAAGACAATAAGGGATGCTAAAAAAGAATTTGAGGAGCACATTGCTAAGAACATAAAAACCAACAACAAAAAATTCTATAAATACATTCAAAGCAGGAGACCATCTAGGGAGGCGATTGGACCCTTGGATGATAAGAGAGTCAAAGGTGTCCTAAAGAACGATAAGGAGATTGCAGAGAAGCTAAATGAATTCTTTGCATCTGTCTTCACAGTGGAAGATATAGGGCAGATCCCTGAACCTGAAATAACATTTGCAGGAAGGGATTCTGAGGAACTGAGACAAATAGTGGTAACGAGAGAGGAAGTTCTAGGCTTAATGGACAATATAAAAACTGACAAATCACCGGGCCCGGATGGCATCCACCCAAGAGTTCTCAAAGAACTCAAATATGAAATTGCTGATCTGCTAACTAAAATATGTAACTTGTCCCTCGGATCCTCCTCTGTGCCTGAGGACTGGAAAGTGGCAAATGTAACGCCAATATTCAAAAAGGAATCCAGAGGGGATCCCGGAAATTACAGGCCAGTTAGCTTAACTTCTGTCCCTGGAAAACTGGTAGAAAGTATTATTAAAGCTAGATTAACTAAGCACATAGAAGAACAAAGCCTTGCTGTAGCAGAGCCAGCATGGCTTCTGCAAGGGAAAGTCCTGTCTCAGTAACCTACTAGAATTCTTTGAGAGTGTCAACAAGCATATAGATAGAGGTGATCCAGTGGACATAGTGTACTTAGACTTTCAAAAAGTGTTTGACAAGGTACCTCACCAAAGACTTCTGAGGAAGCTTAGCAGTCATGGAATAAGAGGAGAGGTCCTCTTGTGGATAAGGAATTGGTTAAGAAGCAGAAAGCAGACAGTAGAAATAAACGGACAGTTCTCCCAATGGAGGGCTGTAGAAAGTGGAGTCCCTCAAGGATTGGTATTGGGACCTGTACTTTTCAACTTGTTCATTAATTACCTAGAATTAGGAGTGAGCAGTGAAGTGGCCAAGTTTGCTGACGACACTAAATTGTTCAGGGTTGTTAAAACAAAAAGGGATTGCAAAGAGCTCCAAAAAGACCTCTCCAAACTGAGTGAATGGGCGGAAAAATGGCAAATGCAATTCAATATAAACAAGTGCAAAATTATGCATATTGGAGCAAAAAATCTGAATTTCACATATACACTCATGGGGTCTGAACTGGCGGTGACCGACCAGGAGAGAGACCTTGGGGTTGTAGTGGACAGCATGATGAAAATGTCGTCCCAGTGCGCGGCAGCTGTAAAAAAGGCAAATTCCATGCTAGGGATAATTAGGAAAGATATTGAAAATAAAACAGTCGATATCATAATGCCGTTGTATAAATCTATTGTGCGGCCGCATTTGGAATACTGTGTACAGTTCTGGTCGCCTCATCTCATACAGGATGGAGTTGGAAAAGGTTCAGAAGAGGGCAACCAGAATGATCAAGGGGATGGAGCGACTCCCTTACGAGGAAAGGTTGCAGCATTTGGGGCTTTTTAGTTTAGAGAAAAGGCGGGTCAGAGGAGACATAAGTGTATAAAATTATGCATGGCATTGAGAAAGTGGATAGAGAAAAGTTCTTCTCCTTCTCTCATAATACTAGAACTCGTGGACATTCAAAGAAGCTGAATGTTGGAAGATTCAGGACAGACAAAAGGAAGTACTTCTTTACTCAGCGCATAGTTAAACTATGGAATTTGCTCCCACAAGATGCAGTAATGGCCACCAACTTGGATGGCTTTAAAAGAAGATTAGACAAATTCATGGAGGACAGGGCTATCAATAGCTACTAGCCGTGATGGCTGTGCTCTGCCACCCTAGTCAGAGGCAGCATGCTTCTGAAAACCAATTGCCGGAAGCCTCAGGAGGGGAGAGTGTTCTTGCACTCGGGTCCTGCTTGCGGGCTTCCCCCAGGCACCTGGTTGGCCACTGTGAGAGCAGGATGCTGGACTAGATGGGCCACTGGCCTGATCCAGCAGGCTCTTCTTATGCAGAATTCACGTTAAAAAAACCTGGAAGAATAGAGGTTCCCTCTGCTTTCATTCTATTGCATGGCAGCCCTCACACTGTAGAGGGCGATCTTGAGTTATTGTAAATATTAAGGTCATTACAGTAAATGTTACAGGTTTCATTAAAAGAAGCTAAATTTCACCAAAGGGGGCTTGGTTGTTAGGTTGTAAAGGCTGGGAAATGATGCCTTCTATTTGCATCTTTTACAATGATATAAATGTCAGTGTTAAAAAGATGCTACATTTTGTTTTTTTAAAATATTACACCAATATAATACCCCCAAATTTAAAAAGTAACCTCCCCCCCAAAAAAGGCTTCCATTAATGAACTTTCATATGTAGATCTGTTGTGGCCAAAAGTTTAGAATTTGGTTTTTGAAGTGTTGCCATGTGTGTGTAAACTTTCAACAACAAAATCAAAAATGGAAAAGAAGCCGTGTGAGAGAGTGTGAGAGAGTGTGAGAGAGTGTGAGAGAGTGTGAGAGAGTGTGAGAGAGTGTGAGAGAGTGTGAGAGAGTGTGAGAGAACGAACCTGTGGCCTTCCAGATGTTGCTGGACAAGTCAGCCACCATGACCCATGGTCAGAAATGATAGTTGTCCATCTGAAGACCCAAAGGTTCCCCATCCCCTGTTTAAGGCTAAGATTTTGAGAAAGCAAGAAAACATTGCCATCAACAAGACAGATCTAAACAAGGTTTTAGCTGAAATCCACTCATCAGAGCTCTTCCTCCTCCTGATCACAAAGAGAATAAAGCCATTAAACTGAAACTAGAGCGCTCAGTTATTTAACTCTTGCACTTTAGCTGCCTTACTAGCTTGCCTGACTTGGTGGAAGTCAAATGAATAAGTCATCACCTTGTTGATTTGGAAGCCTTTCATTTCAAACGGCACTACTTCCAAGCACCTTAAGCTATACTTACAAGTAAAGAGTGATTAAGGCAGCAGCACTTTGCTCTTTCAGTTAAGATTAGATTCCATTGAAAGTAGGGAGGGGGTCACTTTTAGGTAAAGTGTTATAGGAGTATCCCCTAATGTTAAGTGAAAGTTTTCCATTTTAAAGTGGATCTCCGCGATTATCAACTTCTTTATTTGCCCAGCTAGGCTGTGATCCTATGAATCCTTACACAACCATGCATTAAAAGCACATCTCTCCCCCCCCAAAAAAAAGCATCCTGGGAACTGTAGTTTGTTAAGGCTAGTGGGAATTGTAGCTCTGTGAGGGGTAAACTACAGTTTCCAGGATTCTTGGGGCGGAGAACCGCTTTAGATGTATGACCACAGCCGAACTTCTGAGTAACCGCAAACAGGATTGGGCAGTTACTGTGAAGGAAGCAGGCACCATGTTAGCAGAAAACCGAGGCAAGGGGAAGCAAAAAGTGAACGACGGCATAGCTGAACATGCGTCAAGCATATGCAAGGAACATTAGTGGATCTGGAACACGCTGTGGCTTCTTCTATCCCAGAAGGTACATGAGCTGCTTTAACTGCCCCCCTTTTGCTACGATTTCCGTTTGCAGAAATCTTTTGCCAACACGATTATGATCCTCCATGCTTGGCGGACCGGGCTGGTGTTTGGACTGACCCAGTTAGGGAAGGGGGAAGGGGAGGATCGAACCCACGGCTCTCTAATGGGCCAGGCGCTCCGCCGATTCTACCTCCCGTCCCGCCATTGTTTGCTTCTCCGCGCATCCGAGGAAGTCTCAGCGGCACACAAAGCGCTGAATAAGTCGGCCTCAGAACACCTTGCTACTTACATCATCTTTAACCCTTCTGGCGCCGAGCGGGTCCCGGGCTTCTTCAAACCTGCATTGTAAAAGACGCGACGCTGGATAATTCAAGACCTGGTCGGCAACAAAACAAGAACAAAATTAAAGGAAAATATAGCTGAGAGACGGTCCTTTTTCCGAAGCCAGAAAAAAAAGGGGGGGGGTTCTACTCAGCCTCACTGGAAGGAAGTGATGCGAGGGAGCGAGCGAGGGGGCTGCAGCGATGAACCGAAAAAATGCAGAGTAGCAGGTGCAAAAAGCATTTGGGAGCCGCTGGCCAGAGCGAAGGAAGCAATTTGCTTCCTGCCCATTTATCTCGGGAAACCAGCACGCTCGTCTCTCAGAAACAAAGTTTAACCTCTTGCAAGCCGGCAGGCGTTCAAGAGGTCTGTAGCCTCCTTGAATGCGTTTCGGGCTCTTTCTTGTTTAAAAACGCGGGCGAAGGCAAGGGTAATTACGGCCGTCAGTGAGACTCTGGAGAGGGGGCCTCCCGGCGCTGGTTTCAGCAGGGCTCGATTTTGCGGATTAGCTCTTCTGAAATTGACATGGGCACATCATCACGCGCACCTTCTACTCCGGGAAGCTCAACAGCTGGCCTTGATTCCTGGCTCGGTGCTCCCCAGAAACGGACCCCAACGTCAATCGCCCGACAAAAGTTGCTCCCCTCCCTTATCTCTCTTTGGAACCCACGAACCTGAACGAGTTTGACTTGAAAGAAAGAAATCCCGCGGGGCTTTCTACTTCCAAGTACGTATCTGTAAAGAGTGGGCTCTTCTTCGGCTTCGGATGGAGACTACAGAATCCACGTTTTTCTCCCCCGTCCCGGTTCTGTTAAATACTTTTAACGGGCTACCCGTTGAGTATTAGTGGGGCAGAAGGCAGGAAGACCAACAGTAGGTGGAGCCAGAGGCAATGAGAGGGCAGAACCAACTCACTTTGCCCCCATCCTCACCCCTGCTGAGTTCTACAAGGGCACTGAAGCAAAGGAGGAGGGAGTTGCAGGCACAGCCACCTCTGGACTGGTCGGGGAAGTAAAGGCAGGCAGGTGCAGGCTGACCAGTAGCGTAGTGGCAAATTCAGAAGTCACAGCCACCACCACGCATTGATTTTGCTGCTGGGTTGAGAATGAGACTCTTGTTAATGCCTTCTCCCACAACAACAAATGTCGAAAGGGAATGTGTGTGTTAGCTACTGAAAAGAGTCTTCTCTTTGGCTAACTCACCTCCTTTCACTCTGATTAGCTCCAGAGCAGGAAAGGACAAAGAAGTATGGTAAAAGACTATTCTCGGTGGCTAACAGACTCCCCTTTCATGCTGATTGACTGATAGGATGCTGGAGATATAGGGACCCTGCTCTCAAAAAAGTAAAGGGTCTAAGACCCCCCCCTGAGACCCCATACAACTACCCCCTGGGGCTGACTGGGGGCAGGCCGAGGTTGGTGGGGAGTGCCCAATTTGCCCTAATAGACCAGCCTCCACTCCGATTGCAGCCTGTCACTCCGACCCTAGATTTGGTTCCAAGGAAAACTGGGTTAGAATAGCAGAAACTGTCCACGCTTTCCTTCCAATTTACTCTTAACTGCCCTTCATTGGGCATGATATCTAGGGAAACGTTCCGGAGTGCTTCCAAGTAAAGTGCTTAATGCGGAGCCGGTGTAGGCCCTGGGCTCAGGCCCAATCCTCACTCAGCCCCGAAACTCACCAGGTGACCTTCATTGTAACGGCCTTTGGCTACACGCAATAAAGTTTTGTGACATGGGATTCGTGGTACATAGGACAAAGAGCCTAGAAATCAACTAGAGACGCTGGGTGACCTTGGGCCAACCACTGTCTCCCAGCCTAACCTGCCTCATAGGGGGGTAGCGAGGGCAAAAATGGAGAGGTGAGAAGTGAACTCTGTGCGCTGCCTTGAGCTCTTCGGAGGATAAACGTAGCAAATAAATGAAAATTAAGGAAGGGTGGCTTCTGGCTGCTTGAATCTCGACAGCAAGCTAGCCCCTCTCAGCCCCTCTCTTTTGCCCCCCCCCGCCTCCCCCCCCCAGCCGAGGAGAATCTTCAAGAGCTGCCTTTTGTTTGTTAGTTATTGTTGGGGGGGTTATCGCAGTTATTTGTTCTTGATAACAAAATCGCCTCTTATTGTAACTAATGCAGGCAGGCTGCTTATCAAGCCATCCTTGTAGTAATGACCCCGTTACTCTCTTTATCTCATCCCTGTCTTCCAGCGCAATCTTCTCTTGAATGTTTACTTAGAAGAAAGCCCCACTGTGTCCAACGGGCTTACTCCCGGGTAAAGTGTGTCCAGCCTTAATAAACCCCTTCTCTCTTCTCCCCTCCCCCTTTGAAATCGACGGGGCTGAAGATCTGGGCGCGGAGGTGCTTGGATTCATCAGGCATTCGCCTCCCCAAGTCTTCCTGGCAGCCCGATGAGGGACAGACAGACGGAGGCTGCTGTTCAGAGCCTTGCATTGATTGAGTGTTTTTTTCCCGTCGGTGTATGAACTCCAGGTGTTAGGTTTGCCCAAGGCAAATTCCCACCACAAGTGATTTTCCAGGTTAGGGTGTTTTGCTTTGTTTTTTGGAGGGGGGAGGAGAGGCCGACCCTCCTGCCCCTTCCCCAAAGCAAAGAGAGTCCGCCAAAGCAACCCACTGCGACCACCTCCGCCGCCTCCCCCCCGCCCCCCGACAAAACAAACGACGAACTCACCGCGAGCATCGCCTCGTCAGTTTCATCGCTGACGTTTCCCCAACTGGAACTACGCGGCGAGCACTGCCTGGCAGGTAGGCAGGCAAGCAGACAGGCAACGGACTCCTGTCGTCTGTCCTCCGAGAAGAAGGTGGGACTTCTCCAGGGTCGGCTGACCCGGCTAGTGATCGGAGGACGGCCGCAGCAGCCCCGAGAAGCGTTCGAACGGCTGTCGCCTTCGCCCCGTAGCGCTCACACAAAGGGAGGGGGGGCGCTGAGTTGCCTTTAATGACAGCGGGATGATCTCTCCGCAAACAAATGCGCTCAGAGCCTCCGCTCCCTGCCGCTGGCTCGCCGCCTCCCCCTCCATCCCTGCCTGCCCCCTCCCTTCCCGAAAACCGCTGGAATGTACCACCTGCACATCTGTATCATCAGCTGGCGATCCCTTCTGGTCCCTTCCTCTGCCATGATAGGGGAGACGACTCTCTGACTGTTACAGCCCTTTTCCCTTTTTCATCCTTTTCACTCCTTCCCAAGCAGTGCCTTCTCTTTAGTTTTCCCTTCTTCCCTCTTTTATTTCCAGATGTTTCATTATTACCACACGTTCTGCATCCCTTCCATTCCTTGTTGCCAGTCCGATCAGTGGTTATTGCTATTGGTTCTAGTAGTTCATTTCCTGAGCTGACTTGAGTTTGAAATGCAGCATTTCTTTTTAAATGAACAAATAAATCAATGAAAAATTTTCTCAAGGCAGAATATTTTGGCTAAGAAAGAAAAGTCCAAAATCACAGAGAGGGTACCGGTTCCTTTGGTGGCTTTACTGCCTTCCATAGGACCTAGTACCTTGGAGAAAACTTTTTGCAGAATGCAGCTCAGATGACACTCCCATGGAAATCAAGCCGTGACTTTGCCCTGAGCACGTCTTCAAATCAAAGGTCGCTCTTGAAGTTCACACAGTGTTTTCATGTGCCTCCTCTTCACAACTGGAATCGATAAGTAAGCCAAAACAAGACAAAGACCTCAGAGTACAACCACTGGGCATGATTGCTTCTCTTATTTATTTAAATATTTATTTATTTATTTATTTGATTCCATTTCTTAATTGCTTCCCATATATAATATCTTGAAGTGATGTCACAATAAAAAGTCAAGAATAAAAACAAAAAAAAAATTCCATACTTAAAACCAATTCCATATGTAAAAACAATTTCATATGTAAAAAGTAATTTCAAATCCAGTGCAGATACAGACTGGGATAAAGATTCCAGTTCTCTTTTTTCAGGCTTGTTTTTAGTTTATTTATTGATATACCTGCATGTCTTCTTCAATTAGTTTACATGGAGCATCCCAGTGGCTTTTGCATTGATCAACCTTAACATCCACAGTACAGCAGCTCTGGATTATCTAAAGAGGTAGAGCACACACCAAGTCACCTGTGCAGCGTCCTAAAGACTTGTCAGCTACCAGCAGGCAAATACTGGCAACCTGATATAGAGAATGAGATTTCAGGCATGCAAATTAGCCTTAAGTCTTTTCAAGTATGGAAGGCAAAGCCACAACATCATTGAGAGATGATATAATTAGGAGTGCTATGAGGTGGGAACTTGTTCCCCAACTTCCCCTATGTTTGCAAAATCTGTGGTGCCAGGGAGCCTGGGAAGTAGAATTTTCACAGGCCATCCAGGTTCTTATTGTGTGCATTGTAGAAAGTCCTGGAATGCTGCTGAGCATGCTTTTGTGGGGGAAACAATTCATAAGGCAGATGAGCATCGTGAGCAGGATAATGTACTCTAAACCAGATAAGGTTGAATTTGGCGACATCCTGCACCCTGTTATGATACGATCAACTGGTATTCTCATCAACTTACGTTTTCATTTCAATACTGTCCCCTTTATTCTCTGATTTGGATAGCTCATATCCAGGATTTCCCCTAACTGCCCCATTTTCTTGATGAGTGCTGGAGTGCTGATGGGCTTGCTAACTTGAAGTATCCAGATTGTTTTACAGAATCATGCCTCAAGACACTTTTGTTACAAGATGAAATCTATGGCGTGGGACCTCAATACCTTGTGGAACGCCTCTCTCGCTATGAACCTACCCGTTCACTTCGTTCAGAATCTAAGGCCCTCCTCCGGGTACCAACTCATCGGGAAGCCTGGAGGGTGGTTACTAGATCTAGGGCCTTTTCTGTGGTGGCCCCTGAGTTGTGGAACAGCCTCCCCGAAGAGGTACGCCTGGCACCTACACTTCTATCTTTCCGGCGCCAGGTAAAGACCTTTTTATGCTCCCAGGCATTTTAATATTTTAATTTTCTTAATCTTTCTATTTTTAATATGTATCCTTCTTAATTTGTGTTGTATTTGTTTTTATTGTGCTTTCTGTTGTTTGTTTGTACATGTTTTTGTGATTTTTTACCATGATATATTGTATTTTACCTTGTTTGTTCACCGCCCTGAGAGCTATTCTGCTAAGGGCGGTATATAAATTGAAATTGAAATAATAAATAAATAAATAAATATGGTTGCCACTTGAGATTCTGCCAGGGCTTCTTGGTCTTTATCAGCTGTACAGCATGCAGACATTTGAGGATGGAAGCTTTCCATCATTTTACCATCATGCCAGGAAAAGCTTCCCCTGTTAGCTCTCTGACATGCTGTTGTTAAAAGCAAATCCTTCCACTTTCACAAGACCTACTTCTTCTACAAGTCTGAAAATGAAAGCCCCCCATACTTATCCAAACTTTCCTTGCATGGGCTTATGTAGCCTAAACCATACTTCGTTGTTGTTATGTGCCTTCAAGTCGATTATGACTTATGGAGACCATATGAATCAGCGACCCCCAAGAGCATCTGTCATGAACCACCCTGTTCAGATCTTGTAAGTTCAGCTCTGTGGTTTCCTTTATGGAATCAATCCATCGCTTGTTTGGTCTTCCTCTTTCTCTACTCCTTTCTGTTTTTCCAAGCATTATTGTCTTTTCTAGTGAATCATGTTCTCTCATTATGTGTCCAATGTATGATAACCTGTTTCCTCATTTTAGCTTCTAGTGATAGTTCTGGTTTAATTTGTTCTGACACCCAACTATTTGTCTTTTTTGCAGTCCATGGTATGCGCAAAGCTCTCCTCCAACACCACATTTCAAATGAGTGGATTTTTCTCTTATCCGCTTTTTTCACTGTCCAACTTTCACATCCATACATAGAGATGTGGAATACCATGGTCTGAATGATCCTGACTTTAGTGTTCAGTGATACATCTTTGCATTTGAGGACTTTTTCTCGTTCTCTCACAGTTGCCCTCCCCAGTCCTAGCCTTCTTCTGATTTCTTGACTATTGTCTCCATTTGGGTTAATAATTGTGCCAAGATATTGATAATCCTTGACAAATTCAATGTCTTCATTGTCAACTGTAAAGTTACATAAATCTTCTGTTGTCATTACTTTAGTCTTTTTGACGTTCAGCTGTAGTCTTGCTTTTGTGCTTTCCTCTTTAACTTTCATCAGCATTCGTTTCAAATCATTACTGGTTTCTGCTAGTAGTATGGTATTGTCTGCATATCTTAAATTATTGATATTTCTCCCTCCAATTTTCACACCTTCTTCATCTTGGTCCAATCCCGCTTTCCATATGATATGTTCTGCATATAGATTAAACAAATAGGGTGATAAAATACACCCCTGTCTCACACCCTTTCCGATTGGGAACCAATCATTTTCTCCATATTCTATCCTTACAGTAGCCTCTTGTCCAGAGTATAGGTTGTGCATCAGGACAATCAAATGCTATGGCACCCCCATTTCTTTTAAGGCATTCCATAATTTTCCATGATCTACGCAGTCAATTGCTTTGCTGTAATCTGTAAAGCACCCTTTAGGACTCACACCTAAACATTGTGAGGGGGTTTGAGAGTGTTGAAGAAGCAGAGAGCAATGCCATCAGGAGTCTAGACCAAGAGGCTAGATTCCTAGCAGGGGCACCCAAGATGGAATGGTTAAAACTGAGACGCCAGACTAAGATGCATCCAAACTCGGAGGAAGGCAATGGTAAACCACCTCTGAATACCTCTTACCACAAAAACCCTATGGACAGAGAATCCAAACTGCAACATGAGATAGTGCTGGAAGATGAGACCCCCAGGTCAGAAGGCACTCAAGGAGCTACTGTGGAAGAACAAAGGACAAGTATGAGTAGTGCTGTGACTAATGATGCAGCTGGTTCAAAGCTGAAAGGAAGCACAGAGGCTGATGCACACAGATGCCAAAGGAGAGTCCGGAGTTGTACGACGCACACAATAGGAACATGGAATGTGAGAAGCATGAACCAGGGAAAGTTAGAAATTGTCAGGCAAGAAATGGAACATATCAACATTACAATACTTGGCGTGAGTGAATTAAAATGGATGGGAATGGGACATTCCCAGGCAACATTTTCAATCAGGCAACTACCAAATATTTTATGCAGGAAATGAGAAATTAAGAAGAAATGGGGTTGCTTTAATATTGAGAAGTGAAGTAGCAAAAGCAATTAGTAGCTACAATGCAAGGTCTGAGTGAGTGATATCAATGAGATAAAATGGGAAACCTATTAACATAAACATCATCCAAGCCTATGCTCCAACGGCAAACACAGAAGAAGAAGAATTGGAGAGATTTTTCACAGAAGTACAGGAGGAAATGGATCACACACCAAAACAAGATGTGATGATAATCATGGGGGACTGGAATGCAAAAGTAGCAAACAGAGAAGAACTAGGAATTGTGGGGAAATGGGACTTAGGAGACAGAAATGAAGCAAGAGAAAGACTTATTGAATTCTGTGAAGCCAATGATTTGTTTCTTGCAAACACGTTTTTTGAGCAACTGAAAAGACAACTGTACACATGGACATCACCAAATGGTCAATATAGGAATCAAATTGATTATATAATTGGCAACAGAAGATGGAGAAGTTCCATACTTTCTGCAAAAACAAGACCAGGAACAGACTGCGGTACAGATCATGAACTGGTCGTATAGAAAATCAGAGTAAAGCTAAAGAAAAAGAACAAAGCAATCATAATGCCAAAATACTATTAAATTAACATCCCAGAAGCATATAAAGATCAAATAAGGAACAGACTTGAGGCTTTAAACTTAGTTGACAGAGAACCAGAAGAACTATGGGGTGAAGTCAGAGACATTATCAGGGAATAATGCAAAAAGACAATACCTCTAGTTAAAAAGAGAAAAAGACTTCAATGGATGATGGAAGAAACTCTTAAAATGGTTAAAGAGAGAAGGAAAGCAAAAGCAAAAGGAGATAGAAACACGGTCAGAACCCTAAATGCAACAATACAGCGACTAGTACGTAGGGACAAAGAGAACGATTACAATAGTTAGTGTATAGAGATAGAAGAGGACAACAAAAAGTGATGAACAAGAGCTCTATTCCAAAAGATTAGATAAATGAAAGGGAAATTTAAACCACGAGTACGGATGTGGAATAATCAACAGGGGAACACACTGACTGACCGAGATGAAATAAAAGGAAGATGGAAGCAATACACTGAATAACTCTATAAAAGAGATGCCAGGATGACAGATTCATTCATGGAGGAACCATATGATGAAGAACCAGAAATTTTAGAATGTAAGATAAAAGCGCTCTTAAAATACTTGGAAGAAACAAATCACCAGGAACAGTTGGCATACCAATAGAGTTGCTACAAGCTACTGTGACTGAATCTGTCCAAAATTTGACAAAAATCTGTCAACAAATACGGAAAACTAAACAATGGCCCACAGACTGGAAGCGTTCCATATATATCCCAATTCTAAAGAAAGGGGATCCCAGGGAATGCAGTAATTATCGAACTATTGCCTTAATATCCCATGCAAGTAAAGTAATGCTCAAGATTCTACAACAAAGGCTCTTACCATATATGGAGTGAGAAATGCCAGACATCCAAGCTGGATTTAGAAAGGGAAAGGTATCCCCTTTCTTTGGAATTGGGATGTATATGGAACGCTTCCAGTCTGTGGGCCATTTTTCTTGACAAATTTTTGTCAAAATCCTCTTCTGCATTTGCCGTTGGAGCGTAGACTTCGATGATGTTTATGTTAATAGGTTTCCCATTTAATCTCATTGATATCGCTCGCTCAGACCTTGCATTGTAGCTCCTAATTGCTTTTGCTACATCAATTTTCACTATTAAAGCAACCCCATTTCTTCTTAATTTCTCATTTCCTGCATAAAATCTTTTGTATTTGCCTGATTGAAAATGTCCCATTCCCATCCATTTTAATTCACTCACGCCAAGTATTGTAATGTTGATATGTTCCATTTCTTGCTTGACAATTTCTAAGTTTCCCTGGTTCATGCTTCTCGTGCTTCTCAAACCATACTACTGATGCAGCAGAGAGAAGTACTGACAAACTCAAGGAAACCCCAGGCAGGGCCAGTGCTATCATTAGGCCAACTAGGCAGCCGCCTAGGGCACAGACCTCAGAGGGGAGCAGTACTGACCTTTGAGGGGCACAGTTTTATACAGATCAGTTTTTTTTAACCCTTGTTAAAATGCAACTGATAATTTATATTTTTTATTTTAAGATAAATACAACAGTGCTATGGAATATAATTAATTATAAAGTCTTATGAAAAATTTCTATATTCTGTTTTTTACAGTAGGGCCCTGATTTATGGCGCTTTGCTTTACGGTGCTTTCCTAATACAGCAGTCTCAATTAGATGCAATTAGACTAAAGCCCCACTCAAATGGCGCTTGTTCCGCTTTTACTGTGGTTTTCGGGCATCGTGCGCCATTTTATTCAATGAGTTCCGCTTTTCAGCAGTTTTCGCTTTTCAGCGGGGGTCTCGTACATAACCCACCGAATGAGTGGGGCTCTACTGTATTTATCCTTTTTATACTCGAGTGAATAACAGTGTGTATGTGCAATTTTAGGAATACTGACCATTTAGAAAACTATCAGACCTGGAGAGAACTTGAATTGTGCTTATCTAAAGGAAAAACAATTTATTATATTAACCAGCAGAAAATTAAGCAAGTATAATAATATTGGTGACAAATCTTGGAACGCTTGATTGCTTTGGTCATAGTTCTTGGCATAAAAACTTGGCATTCCGTGGTACAACTGAAAAGTTGTATAGTACTAGCAATGGAATTTTTTTGAAGTTTGTAGAATATCTAGCCCTTTTTGATCCTATCATGAATGAACATTTGTGCAGAGTTAAAGATCAAGAAACAATGGTTCACTACCTAGGAAAAGATATCCAAAATGAGCTTATACAGCTTCTAGCAGGTACTATAAAGCAGAAAATTTTAGCACATACAAACTCAACCAAATACTACTCAATTATTCTGGACTGCTCACCTGATGTTAGTCATATTGAACAAATGACAATGATTGTATGTTATGTTGATGTAATCAAACCATCAGTTAATGAGATGTCTGAGCCTGAGGTTATCATTAGAGAACATTCTTCTTGGACAGCTTGAGCAAATGGGATTACCAATTGAGAATCTGCATGGTCAAGGTTATGATAATGGGAGTAACATGAAAGGCAAAGAAAATGGTTTACAAAAGATAGTCCTGGACATAAACCCACATGCCTTTTTTGTGCCCTGCAATGCACACTCTTTAAACTTGGAAGTCAATGATGCCGCTAAGTGTTGTCTGGAAGCAACTAGTTTCTTCAGTTTGGTTCAACAGATCTATAATTATTTCTCTGCATTGACTCAGTGTTGGCAAATTCTAATTAGCCATGTATCAGACTTAGGCATAACCATTAAGCCATTGAGCGAAACAAGATGGGGGAGTTGGATTGATGCTTTGAAACCACTGAGATATCATCTTGGTAGTATATATGATGCTTTAATAGAGATCTTGGATGACACAAGCCTAAAAGGTTTATCTGGAAATACTTCCCGAATTGAAGCTAAGGCCCTTGCTGATGCAATTTGTAAGTTCAAGTTTGTGGTATCTCTTGTTACATGGTACAACATCCTTTTTGAAATCAATCTTACAAGCACGCTACCACAAAATAAGGAAGCTGATTTAAATTCAGCTACAAGCCAATTACAAGTGACCAAGAATTACCTTGTCGGCTACAGGTGTGATGAGGGTTTTCAACAAGTTTTGATAGATGCTACTGAGATTGCAAAGGAGCTAGAAATACTACCAAACTTTGAGACAGAACAGGTTAGAAAAAGGAGAAAGAAACAGCAGTTTGAGTATGAAGCCCAAGAAGAGGCACTGAAAGATCCAAAGCAGAAATTCAAAGTAGGTTTCTACTATGCTGTCTTAGACATGGCCATACAATCTGTTGAAGAGATATTCCAACAGCTACAACAATATAATTCCCTATTTGGCTTCCTGTATGATATATACAGTATCAACAAAAAATCTACTGAAGATGTGCAAGAATTTGGAAAAATTGTTGATGCACAATGGAAACAAAGATATTGATGCTGAAGATCAATGAAGATGCTGAAGATCTGTGCTGTGAACTTATAGCAATAGCTTGAAGACTTCCAAAGTCTATGCCACCACAAGGAATACTTCTCTTCATACTACAACAAAAACTCCTGGATAATGTGCCTAATGTTTCTGTTGCTCTAAGGATCCTTCTCACACTTCCAGTGTCAGTGGCAAGTGGTGAACGCAGTTTGTCAAAGCTCAAACTTATAAAAACTTACATATGGCAGCTATATCAATTGAACATGCCCAAGCATCAGCACTTGACCTGAAGGAATTGGCGACAAAATTTGCAATGGAAAAGGCATGCAAAGTGATATTTTGATGTGCCTGAAATTGAAACTTTTAAGAGACTTAAATTTTAACATCACAATTCACAAGATTATTCAAAATGATTTGTGTGCTAAAACATTTTCTTTTGTATTTGAGAAACATAATCAAAGATTGTTGTATTACTTATTCTTGCAATTTAAAATAAATTTAGCAGTTTCAAGTTTTGTGCTTTTCATTTTTTCTACATCTGTTTTTGAAAATTGAAGTTACCAATTTTTTTTGGGGGGTGCAGGTAGTTAGCCTTGCCTAGGGCGCAAAATAGCCTGGCACCGGCACTGACCCCAGGATATATACAAGACCAAAACACTGGCAGAAAAAAGCCTTAAAACAGCTCCATGATAATTCAGTGACATGGAACACTGGGAGATTTGGGGGGGGGAGGACAGGATCTGGCAACTGGCTGAGAGGGTGAAAAAGATTGAAATATATGGTAGAAAGACCCATCTCATGGTCTGGATAAGTTACTTTCTAGTTCACACAGAGAAGCTATTTTTAAATGCTCCCAGGGACTAAAGAAAGAGGTCCCCATAGACATCAGAGAACTTAAAGAAATTTAATATAGCTGGTGTTGGGCACAACTGTCAACCCATGCCAAACCCAAAATGGAGGGGGGGGACCTACATGAGAGAGAGAGAGAAAAACCTCGACAAAAACAGACTAATGAAAACTGAATGTGTTCAGGGGGCAAAGAATGCTGATTAACTGCTGTGGGTGCAGGAGAGAAAACCAAGGGGTATGGAATGGAGTAACTGGAATCCTGAATAGAAGTGTTGCACACTGCAACATTTTGTTGCAAAGCCTCAAGTTTTTTTTTTTTTAAGAAATAGAAGAGCTCTTGCATTTCTTTAGTAGCTTAAAGGATCAAATTGACTAGTAGCCAGTGATAACTTTATTTCTCATGAATGTGTCTGATTTCCTTTTAAAGTTGGTGTCTATCACTACATGCAGATCCACACAATACATTTAACGTGTAGTTTAGATCTTAGAGTAGTATTTTAATGAAGACTTCAATCTTAAATATACCTACTTGGATGTACATGTCATTGAAATTGATGTTTCTTCTTGGTAAATATTTTCTGGATTACAGTGCTAATGTTTGGGAAGTTGAATATGGAGACAGAACTTGCCTACTCCGAACCTATTATACAGCCAAGACAGTGGCTGTATACTATAGCCAGCGTGGATTTTTCACATTCCGCAATGTTAAATTGGAAATACCCCCCAAGCCATTCTGATGCTTCCCATAAGCTCATTCAAAACAAAACCTTATAAATCTTATAGTCCTGAACTCAGAAACGCTTGCTTAACAACACTCTCAATTTTCATGGCGATACATAAAACAGTCAGAGAGAATCAAGAGTTCAAAGTCTAAAAAGAGAGGAAAGAAACCCAGAGCCCCTTTGGACTTTTTTCTGTCAGAGTTCTCATAATCTGTTGAAATTAATTAAAAATCAGCCATGTTCACAGAGTGCATGTAATCCTAATACTGACCTTGCCCCATACTCTGACCTTCATCTTCTGCAGTTTAAAAGTTTAAAAAATGCATGGCTGATTTGTAATTAATTTAAGAAAGTTTGGCTGGCAGCCTATGATAACGCGGGGCATGCTCAGTAAGAACCAACTGTCAGTGTTCTAAAAGCCAGACTCACAGCTGCTTGGCTTGCCTAATCGGGACCGCACCCACATCAGACTTTGATTTCACGTGAGATAGTCATGGCTTCCCTCAGATAATCCTGCGAAGTGTAGTTTGTGAAGGGTGTTGAGAGGAGACTCCTATTCCACTGAGAATGCTTCAGTAGCCAGACTGGTTTAATAGACAGCCACTCTGACTGAAGGTCTGTGAGGGGAACAGGGCATCTCCTAGCAACTCTCAGCACCCTTCACTAACTACACTTCCCAGGATTCTTTGAGAGAACCCATGATTGTCCAAAGTGAAATAAAGGCTTGGTGTGGATGTGGCCAGGGACAGCTTTCATTTTAATTTGGGTGGCAGGCTATATGTACCTGCTGTAGAATAAAAAGGTGGGTGAAACCCTGAAAAAGAACGATACTGTTCACAATGTTTTCCTTTTGGAAAGGCGCTTCCCTTCTGCCCAGTGTCCACCCACCCAATCTCCTCCCTCTCCCCTCCCTGTCCCTCCCCCAGGTCAGTGTTGGACTATGACCTGGGAGACCAGGGTTCGAATCCCCACACAGCCATGAAGCTCCCTGGGTGACCTTGGGCCAGTTACTGCCTCTCAGCCTCAGAGGAGGGCCATGGCAAAAACACTTCTGAATACCCTTTACCATGAAAACCCTATTCATAGGGTCAACATAAGTCGGGATCGAATTGAAGGCAGTCCATTTCCATTTTCAAACATGATTGCACAGAAATAAATCCCATTGAACTCAAAAAGTATGCAAACGATCAAACCCATCCTCCCTTCTCCTCCCTGCTATCCCCTCCCTCTTGCCCCTTCCCCTTCCTTTGTGTCTCCCTCCCTCTTCCCCTCCCCATCCCCTTCCAATCTCCTCCTTCCCCCTCCCTTTCCTCCTCCCCATGGTCAGTTTTACCTATTTTAAGCATGATTGCATGGGAGTAAATCCCATTGAACTCCATAAGCATGCAAATGATCAGACCTGCTTTTCCCCTCCTTGCCCTCTCCTCCCCTCCTCCCTTCTTCCTCCTCCCTTGCCCACTCCAGCCCTCCCCCTCCCCCCGGTCAGTTTTACCTATCCTAAGCATGATTGCATGGGAGTAAATCACACTGTACTCAATAAATACGCAAATGATCAAACCTGTTCTACTCCTCCCCTCCCCATCCAGCCTGCTCCCATCCCAGTCCTCTCCTCTGCATTTCCTGCCCTCCCTCCTCCTCCTTCTCCCCTCCCCATCCCCTGTGGTCAGTTTCCCCTAACCTAAGCATGATTGCAGGGGAGTAAATCCCACTGAACTCAATAAGCATGAAAATGATCAATCCATTCTCAGCAAACTTGCACAAGATCCCATTCCTTACCTCCCGGATTAAAAAGCAGGGAAATTCACTAACAGGCAAAAAACCTTACAGTTTAAAAAGGTATCTATAGAGGCACATGTTACCAAATTCTTGCAAGCTACACAGCAAGTCGATTGGACTGTGAAAGACGAACCCAAATTGTGTTTGCATTTTGACCAATTTGTAGGGCAGTACAATATCTCAGAGAGGAGGTCAGGTGTCCTGCTCCCCTGGTGCATTCACTATAGCTGCCCAATTTCCTTGCTTTTTAAAGTTTGATAGAAATATCTGTGGGCTATAGCTACGTTCTTAAACCGCAAGATTTTTTGCCTATTAGTGAATTTCATCCCTTATTTGTGTCCCTCTCTATATATAGCTGGTGGCACCATAGGCTTTAATATGAACATTGTTACAAGTTTTGAACTGAATACACTAAAGCAGGATAGCATTTTACAGCATAGATGGAAAAACATGTCTCTTTATGGCTGGAATGCCAAATGTTTTCATAAAGGGGGGTTAGTGCCTTTCAAAATGTTTCTCCTCTGATACAGAGGAGGTGTATTGGGGGGGGAGGACCCACTCTCAACAGGAAAGGAGGAGAGTTAGCCTTTTCTGGCAGAGATGCTTATTCAGTGTCCATAGGATGAAGGGGAGAAGAGCCTGGGCAGTAAAGCCAGCGGGTGAGAGCCTAGCACTGATCTTTTGCTCTTTTGTTGTGTATGTTTCCAAATGCACCAAGGAGCCTACTAAGGGGCCTGAAACTCCAGGTTCAAAAATTGATCTGCTTGTAAGTCATTGAAGTTCTTTAATTTAAGAAACCAGCAGCGATAGTACCATAAGAAAATATCATAAATGGAAAGATACATTTCTCATCTGGGTGCAGCATCATAGCTGTGATGGGCTTCAATAAAGAGTAAATGCCCAGAAACATGTTAATACTACCTTCTCATCCTAAAGATGAAGCACACATTTCCTTTTACATTTAAGGTACTGGGCCAAGGCATGATTGTTGTGTTTATCTCTAGGTAGTTATTATTTAATTTAGTAATTTAATTTAAATTAATTAAAGCACAGCTAAATAATTGCCAATATTTCAATATTTTAGTTCACTGGTTCTGTTTTCCTACAATAATGAAACAAATCACAGAAGAATCTGTTAGGTTTAGGTTTATTTGCTATAGACATAATTTCCCAATAAAAAATCCCGAAGCTACATCCAAAGTAAAAAAAACGCAAAAAACACGAACACATAAACATTACTAACAACAAATTTCACAGTACAATCTCATATCACTGATGCCACCCAAATGTCCAAGAAAACAAATACGTCTTTGCCTGGTGCTGAAACGATGGTATAGTTGGTGGCAAGTGGGCTTCCTTGGGAGAGCATTCCATAAATGCGGGGCTTGTACAGGAAAGGCCTATTCTGTCATTGCCACCTTCTAGACATTACTTAGATATGGCATGCAGAGAATGGCCTCGGGATCTGGGCATGTTTATATGGGGAAAGGTGGCCCTTTAGTTATGGTGGTCTTGAGCCATATAAGGCTTTAAGGGTCAACACATTACAATATATTAAATACATCACACCTGAAGATCTGTATGGTCAATAAAGGAAAACCAATTGCTGTCTGGGTTCTATTTACATGTGCGTTCATTTCCTTTTATCCTTCTATAGTTTATTGTAGCCCCCCCCTTGCATTGGACATTTAGGTAGGCAAAAGAGCCATTGAGGTGGAGTGGACTGAGTGTTGGGTTAAGCTGTCTCAACTGACTCCACCTCACAGGACTGCTGTAAGGATAAAGTGGAATAATCACATGAATGCCAGCTTACACTCTCTTTGTGATAAATAAATGCAAGCAGAGGCTATTCAAAAAAGTGAGTACAGATCCAGTACATACAAGTAGAGATTCTTTGGACATCTGCTGTTAGTGGTGAGGAACACATGCATTTTCTGATTCTCACAAGCCACATACAACCCATGCCAGTTTTTTGCACAATTGAATTGAATGTAGGGGTAACAGAACAAAAGTTAACCTTGCTCAGTGAAGCCAAATGTCCATCTGCTCTACTGTTTTACCTCAAACAGAGGTTAGGAATATGGCCCTATCACAAACAGAGCATGATTGATTGGCAGGGCAGGGCTGTGGGCAGCAGACTGGAGAGACCCAGAAGCTGGGACCTGGGACCTGGGACCTGGGACTGATGAGATGAGTTAGTAGTCGGGACCAAAAAGTAAGTCAGAACCACAGAGCAAGCCAGGAGCTGGGACCCAAGTCAGAGCTGGAGGACAAACCAGGAGATGGGATTGAGGAGCAAGCCAAGGGTCAGGACCAAAGGATAACCAATACTTTAGGAAAACAACAGAGCTCAGGAAGACTTTATTGGCTGAGCAGGAATGCTCCGGTCCAGGAGGAACCAATGGCCAGGCTGGGTGAATGGAATCAGTCCAGGGCCTGAAGGTGCTTCACTGAGTAGCTTCCATCAACGGCTCCATGGTTCACCACATGAGGGAGATGCACACAGTTCCATCAGCTCCTGACATTGAGATAGGCTCTCCGCTTTGTTCCCAGAATCTGGCAATTGTCTTTGAAGCCTTAGGTTCCTTTTGTTGTTGTTGTTGTTATCATGGTTAATAGTTATTGACAGACTCATCCAAGAAATAATTATCCAGTACTTTTTTTCCCATAGAAAGCTCTTGACCATCACTGCATCTCAGAGCTTGGAAGTAACTAGTTAAAAGTAATGAATTACTTGTAATTCGTTACTTTTTGAGTAACGAGTGGGTAATTCCTTTACATTTTGATTGTAATAGAACTAGGAGTAATTTTACTACTTTTGTGGAGTAATTGTAAGGTTTCCAGAATTACTTTTGGGCATTACTTGGGGGGGAGCAGGGGAAGTCTTCTGCTCCTCTGATTTGTGGATGAAAATCATGTGCCTCAAACTGGGCTTCTGTGCAGTGTCGCTCTTTCCTCATGCTCTGTGGATGGGTAGGAGGCGACGAGGGAGGAGGCAGAGAGTGAGACGGGGTGGAGTGGAAAAAACAATTATTTTAAAAAACAGATAGTGGTGAAGAATGGAGTGGAGGGAAAAAGGATCCAGAGGTCAAGAACATGGATAAAGGAGGAGAAGGAGGCAGCAGCAGAAAGGAGATAAAGAACCGTGGAGGTGAAAGATGACAACGCGTGTGTTTGTGTGTGTGTGTGTGAATACTGTGTTTGCACTTGGCACACAAAGTGGTCTCCACCACCCTCTCTGGCTACTGTGCTGCATTTGCAGTATTTTAACTTTTTTGCATCTCAGGGGATCCCTCCCCACCACCATTGCTATCTTATGAATTAAAATAATTATTCTACTACCTCTGTATGTGTTTGTTTATTTTTAATGCTGTTTTAGGCTACTTAGATGTGCAGCAGCCAAGGCCAGCACCTTGTAGGCTTTTTTTTAAAGTAACTGAAATATAATTGTAGTGATTACTTTGGAGGAAATGTAAAGTAATCAGTTACTTTCAGAGCAATTATAATTGTAATGGCAATTACTACTTTTTTTGGACCATGTAACTGAAACTGTAATTTATTACTTTTTAAAAGTAATCTTCCAAGCTCTGCTGCATCTCAAGGCATGACAGTGAATTCTGTAAGTCAGTTATGAGCTATGAAGTAGTTCTTTTTGTTTGGCCCAAACCTTCTACCAGTCAGTTTCATTGGATGGCCCACAATAATACCAAGATGAGCACAGATTTGATGCTTTGCCACATCAGACCTGGCTTCTTTATGGAGCTTCCCCTGCACTTGGAGTGCTGCACTGGGAGGAAATAATCTCTTGTGCAAAGCACTGATGGATCTTGCTGGCCATTGATAAAGGGATTTGTGGCCCAACAATATCTGGAGGGCTTCAGGTTCTCCATCTCTGTCTTAAATAAAATCTCCCTTTTAATTCAGTTCACCCTCTGGCTTTTTCTGGTGTCCGAGGCACAGGCCCTCCCCCAGAAGAGCTCCTCCTATGGAACAGCTGTGAGCGACAAAAGTCCATTTTGAACAATGTGCTTCCTGCTCACAAAAATAACACCCACATTTGAATCTCCTGGACTGAAAACTCACAGCAGCAGCAATTAGGAAAGCAGTAGCTTTGATTAAAAATCTGAAAGGCAACTTTGCATGTTCCTCTTCTCTCTCTCCTTCCTCTGATGTAAGGGTAAATGTGATTCTGCACATAAAATAATGATGAGGAATGGTTCAAAGCAATCCCAGAAAGCTTGCCTGTGAGGCTGTTTTATGCAGTTCCAGCCTCTTTCCTATCTCATGTCATGAATGAGTCTTTTTTTTTTCTACCTGGGAAATGAAAGAATTCTAGTAAGGAGAGAATATTTCTTTCCTTCTCTCAAGGAAGATTAGGCAGCATGTCTAAGTACTTAGCTTGTTAGGATTAAAATAAACACAGTAATGAAATAAACACATTGTAATCCAGTCCAGAATTGGCCCCTTCAGTTCATCATCAACACAAGGGACCTTGGCTTTGGCAGTCGTTCCTTGCATGATTTTTGTATGATTTCCAGCCCTTTCTGACACTTAGAAGAATGATCCCCTTTGGGGTTTCCTTTGGGTCTTGAGCAACTGGAACATTGCAAAAGGAAGATGCAATGAAATCTGTCCATCTTCTTTGGCTACCCTTCAAAGTTTCAGCCAGAGGGGAAAAAAATCACAATGACATTAGCATTGATATAATAAACAGGCTACTTTGAGCTGTTCTGTCCACAGCAAACCGTAAGAGCAAGCAAAAGCTTTCTCCTGCTGCTGTTGGGTACTCTTGAACCAACATTCTGATGCACAGAATTTAAGGGTGAATCCAAGCAGCTGTTTTGGAAAGAAGCTGACTTTGTATTCAGTAAAAATAGCAAGAATCCCCTAAAGAGTAACATTTCAAGATTCTAGTCCATGGCAGCTTGTGCCCTAAGTTTGTTTGTTTATAAGGGGGCACAAGACTTTGTTATGTTTGCTGCCAGATATTAACCTCCAGAATTTGTAATGAGTTCACATCAGCCCCCATCCACCTCCCTATGCTTGCTGCTAGTCCTCATCAGACTACACAGCAGGCAGAGCTGATTCATGCACCAGTTTTCTCATTGTATTATGTGGCTGCACCAGACTTGGAGGTAGCACCCTACATCTTCAGACATCTGTTGGGGACCAAAATACTTAGCAGGACCTACTGGTGTCAATCTATTAACTGGTTGCACCCCCACCCCCACCCCCAATTTTGGATAAGGTATCTCAACTCAGCCTATTCCAGCCTGGCTTCAGGCTTGAGTTTGTGACAAAATCAGCCTTGGCCACACTGATGGATGCCCTTTACCAGCAGAGGGGAATGGGGAGTGTGACCCTGTTACTCTTATTTGATCTCTCAATGGCTTTCAATATCATTGACCGTGATCTCCTTTAGAACTGGCTCCATGAGGCGGGAGGCAGGGCCCTGTATTGCAATGGGCCTGCTCCTATCTGTAAGGCAGTAGCCCTGGCAGATTGTGCCTTGCTCCCTGGCAATAATGCTGTGGGGTGCCACAGGGTGCTATTTTGTCCCCAGTGAACATGAAGCCTTTGGGAGTGGTCATTAGGAGATTTGTGGCAAGGTGTCATCAGTGTGCTGATGATACCCAGCTCTATTTCTCTGTTACGTTTGAGTCAGAAATTGTCATGTATGACCTAGAGTGGTGCCTAGAAGTAGCGGTGGGATCAGAAAGTTCTTGGGTACTGGAACTGAGGGATTTACCTGCTTTGGATGGGGTTGCCCTCCCTCAAAGGGACGGGCATGTAGCCTGGGGGTGGATCTATCTCTGTCTCTGGAGGCCTAAGTGACCTCAGCAGCAAGGAGTGCCTATTAGCAGCTTCAGCTGGTTTGTCAGCTATCGCCATTACTGGATGGAGATAGTGTAATCATTGTGATCCAAGTGCTAGTAACCTCAAGACTGGATTCCTGTAAAACATTTAATGTGAGGCTGCCCATTACGGCTGGCTTGGAAGCTGCAGCTAGTGCAGAACAGAGGGGCTAGATTGTTCAGTAGGGCTTCCTGCTGTGTGCATGCAATACCTGTGCTGAAGGAGCTTCATTGGCTGCCAGTTGGCTACTTAGCCAAGTTTAAGAGGTTAGTTTTAGTGTATAAAGCCCTAAATAGCTCAGGACCAGGTTATCTGGGGGATCAGGCGAGCACCAACCAGGGGTTTGTTTGTTTACTGACAACTGAAGACACATCTGTTTACCCAGGGTTACCCTGACTCTTCATAATATAGTGATGATTTTACTGATGATTATTTTTATTGGATATTGTTATGTTTTATTGTTCCATCAATAGCTTTGGTATTTCTCCATGTAACTGAAAAGTGGTATCAGTATGCTTTTTTAATAACATAAATAAAAATCTGGACCCAGAGCCCAGTCCTGTCAAGTGGGAGTAGGAGGTGACTGGCAAGGTGCTATGAAGTCCCCACAATTTCCTGGGGAACAATCTATTGGGGCATTTGAGTGAGGGGTTATAACAGCAGGCAGCTTGCAGCTACCTGTCCCAGATATCAGCACTACTGCTGCTGCTCACTGCTACTGCTGGTTCGTTTGCCAGGGCGATGTTGATGCCAGAGGGCCCCTTCCCGATTTCCATAAAATATGCAGCACTGTTAACTTAAAATTCATCCATCACAGAGTATAAGTGTCAAAATGAGGACAGGGGATGTCCAAAACTCCTTTATGCACATGGAACTAGATGCTTAGTTTCATGGCTCCTGGCCAAAATTTCAGGAGAGTTTGCAGCTTCATGGAAACCTAGGTGCTAAAGATTCCTAAGCTTCATGATAGGGATGGGGAATCATTTTTAGCCAAAGGGCTGCATTCCTTTGTGGACAACCTTTCAGGGGCTGCATTCTAGTGGTGGGCAGGGCCAGAAGGAAAGTGGATGAAGCAATAGATGCGACTCTTACCTTTGTAGGCTACATTTCAACCACACAAAGGTCAGAAGGTTCTATACATGCATGCACACATCTCTCCATCTTCCATCTAGGCAAGTAAGAAGCATGATTCAAGGGCATATTCCAGCCAGGCAAAAGCACTCAAGGATGTGGAGCAGTGAGAGGTGTGGTCCAGGGAGAGTCTGAGGGCCAGATAGAGAGGCCTGTAGGGCCACATTTGGCCCCTGGGCCTTAGGTTCCCCACCCCTGTTTTATGAAGTGCAATGCATTGAGGCACAGCAGCAGTAATGATTTCTCCTGAGGAGTGGAATAATTTTGTTTTCTTTGGGCGAGAGCGTCAATCTCGTATCACAAATCGCTTGGTGACAACTGACCAGGAAAGATGAAGCATGTGTTGTGTAACTTCTATCCAACATCAGCCATGTTTAGTTTCTCTTTCTTCTCCAAATTGTACCTTGTACATTTGTTATTCTGGAGACACCTGGGAAGATTGATGGTGTGCTCAAAAAGACAGTTCCCCCCCTCCACCTCTCCAGTTTGCAAATGTCAGATAAGCAATGAATATTAATACTTTCTCATGCAACAATCTTAGCATTTCATTAATTTCAACTCAAATAGTCCATTATATCATTTGATAGGGATGAGATCTATCATGGGTCATCTATCCTATCCCCCAATGGCAGAATAATTTGATTGCTATTAAACTTTTTAAATCGATGGGTGTCAGGAGTAACCTTGAAATGTATGAAGTGATAGCAGTTGTACAGCTGCTCTTGGCAATTGTTTTCTCAGTTGCCAAACAATTCTTAATTGCCCTCCTACTAGAATTTTCCATCTTAACTGTATCCCCAGAAATTCTTGTGTGTTGCTGCTGTCTTGCATGAGTAATGGATCTCTGATGGATCTTTATTTATTTATTTGTATTAATTTAAACCTTTTAATTCCTTGATAATATTCATTGCTTTTCTGACATTCACAAATTGGAGACAAGGAGTATACTGTTTAGACTGGACTAGGATGGAGGAGACCAGGGTTCAAATTTCCACGTGGCCATGAAGCTCACTGGTTGACCTTGCCCCAATTGCTAGTTCTCAGCCTAATCTACGTGACATGTTTGTTGAGGATTAAATGTGTGTGGGGGGGTGGATTATGTACCCCACCATGAGCTCCTTGAAGGAGAGAGCCAGTGTGGTGTAGTGGTTAGAGTATTGGACTAGGACCTGAGAGACCAGGGTTTGAATCCCTACTCAGCCATGATGCTCACTGGGTGATCTTGGGCCAATCACTGCCTCTCAGCCTAACCTACTGCACAGGGTGGTTGTGGGGATTAAATGAGGAGGGGGAGAACCATGTACACCACCTTGAGCTGCTTAAAAGGTGGGATATAAATGCAATAAATAAATAAAAATAAATAAGGCAGGACAGAATTAGAATAAATAAATGGTATAGTGCAGGGGTGGGAAAGCTCTGGTCTGTGGGCCAGACTTGACCTCCTAGGCCTTCCCATTTGGCCTGCCAGGCTGTTTTGGGGAAATCATGCCCACCCACCCTACAGTTGATGTCATACATAAGAGAGGAGTTTCAAAGGAACAATCAAGAGCTTGAAGTGGGCTCTTGATTGTTCATTTGCTGGAGCAAAGCATGCTCCCAACCACCCATCAGCTGATTGAAGGCAAGAGCATGCCTTGCTCAAGGAACGGGAAGCAATTTCCATTCAATGGAAACTGCTTCTCCCTCCAAGTGTTGCTCTTTGAAGCCACCCTGCATGGGTCCTTTCCATCTCCCACATGGGAGGTGGAAAGGAGCCACATGGAGAGGCTTTGAAAGCCTTTTACAATTGACCCTCCCCCCCTCTTTTTGCATCTCCTACACTGGAGTTGCAATGGAGAAGTGCAGGGAAGATTGCAAACCCCTTCCCATGCTCCCCCTTTTAACTCCCAATGTCACAGATTGAAAAGATCAGTACGGGTTAGGCTTTGCAAGCCTTCCCACATTCCCCCTTTCAACCTCTCTTGTTGCAGGTTGAAAGGATCAACGCATAATGGGCTTTGCTAGTCTTTCTGTCATCCTCCGATATTGGGATTTTGAGAGGTGGGTAGGGCAACCCATCTGTCAATCACATGATGTCATAATAATGTTGTGTGATTCCCAGGTGGGTTGTCTCACCCACCTGTCAAAGTTGGTCCATGGGATTCCCCATCCCTGGTATCATGGTTAAAGTGCTGGACCTAGGATTTGGGAGACTAGAGATCAAATCCTCACTGGGTGACCTTGGGCCAGTCACTGTCTCTCAGCCTAACAGGGTTGTAGTGAGGATTAAATAAGTAGGAGGAGAACTGTGTACACCACCTTTAGTTTGTTGGATGAAAGGTGGGATATAAATGTAATAATAAATAAAAATTGGCTATGAATGTGAAGCAGTTTCCTGTTGGAAAAGCAGCTTATAAATACAATAAAAGGCAGAGCGATCCTAAGTATAGGAAGCTGGTGGAACTTATGCTGGCTTATGTGAAGTCAGTGCAAGGTACCCCTGTTCCAAACATCTGGCCAAGGAAGACCACAAGAGTGCCCACAGCCTTGTGCCACCAATACAAGAGCTGATGTAGTGTCTGTCCTTTGCAGACTCCTGTATGATCAGTCTGGTAGTCTTTTTAAACAGGCTGGCATCAAGCAATTGCAGAAGATATCTGAAGCTCCTAATGCAGAATTGTTGGGGAACTGCTTCAGGGCTACCCCGCCCTGAACTCTTCACAAAGCGGTAATGAAATGTGAAAATGTTCATAAAACTCAGTCATTTGGAAAATGCAAAATGATCTGGAATAACAATAATTAAAGGCAATGCTGGCTAATTTGCTCATAAAGTCAATAAAACTTGAATGATGTTTCTCTTAAAAAATCCAAAAGCTTCTTCTCATAGTTGGTTCTTACTGGAGAAGCAGCTCAAATAACATTCATATTATACAGATTAAGCTGTGGATGCCCTTGAGACTGAGAAAATGATAGCTTGCTTACCTCGGGTCAACGTCAATGACATCAGCACAGTTACATAAAGGGTAAAAGATTAATTTTTGCAATATGTGTAATAACACTAGTAGCAGAAGCCAAATGCCCAATGTAAAATTGTGGTGCATTCTGTTTTATTTTGCTTTTGGACATAAGTTATGAATTGGATTTTCTTGAATATGTGTTTTGATTTATTTTTAAAAACATTATTTTCATGCATCTTACATGCTACATTTTAGGGTTCATTTCAATATTCCCTCAAACTGCAGAGGGAATTGCTATTTGATTTATTTCCTAGTTAATTGTAAGATTTTAATGAAAATGGGACACTTTGCCAATTTTGAATATTTCTCTTCTCTGGTTAGTGATTGCTAGTTTCTTTTCTTTTCTTTGCAAGTGCCTGGATTTAAAAGCGATTGCGGTTCACAGAATCTATGGTAGGTTGATTTAAATGCAGAAAGCTACTCCAACTTCATATTAACAACTTTAGTTAGAAAGTGATATGTGTCTTTGGGGTTTGCCTGCAGCAGAATAATCTAAAGTTGAATGAGATACTACAAGATTTAAAATGCAGGAGCTTTTCATAATTGCAAAGGTCAGGAGTTGGCAAATCTCTGAAATTGAATTTCATACTCTAACTCAAAATTGTTTTTATCACTAAACTCATAATTGTGATTATTAACTTGCAACTCACTGTTGCTCCATTGATACAGAAAGAATCAATAATGAAATCGTGACATACAAATGAGTTACTTGGTTAAGATTGACACAGTGCTTGAGTTGAAGAAGGCTCCTTCTAGAGCACTGCAGATTATTTATATATAGCCAGCACAGCCACAAGATATCAGTACAGGAAGCTGTTTTACACAGAGTCAGACCATCTAGCTTAAGGTTGTCTCTGCACTGATTAGAAGCACTTCTCTATGGTTTCAGACAGGAGTCTTTCCCAGTCCTAGGATCTTTTACATCCAAAATATGTGCTTTGCCACTGACCTACAGCCCTTTCCCAGTGCAGGAAATTGTCTCATGGGTATTAAGGGCCCAGAAAGAGGTGGTCCAGGAGAGGTGTAATCAGAGTTGCTCCCATAAAAGTTTCAGCAAGGCAGTGGAGGAGGAGCAAGAGAGGGATCCAGCTAGGAAAGGACGTGCAAAGGGCTGGAAGAGTGCAAAGCTGTAGCAATTTATTGCCCTTTCTTGGAGAGCAGCAACTTTGGATGAATTCTCTCTTTTTGGCTAACCATTGAATGCTGGAGCAACTGCCATTTAAACTAGGCAAGTGGCTGAAATCCAATAGTACCCATTTTCTTGGGAAGAGGATTGAATTTACACAGCAGGTATTCAGAGGATTGCTCTGTGAATGGTAAGAAATTGACACAAGTGGAGAGTACTTGGTGAATCATTACATAATCTGTAAGAAAGTGGTCATCAAGGCAGTTCTCTGCACACACAGTCCATAGTCTACTATGATACTGCAATGTGCAAATGCAAACCATCATTTAAAACATATTTAAAGCACATGACTTCCCCCAATGAATCCTTGGAACTGTAGTTTGTTAAGAGTGCAGGGAACTGTAGCTCTGTGAGGGGTAAACTACAGGTCCCAGCATTCTTTGGGGGAAGCCATGAGCCTTAAATGTATGCTGTGGATGTGACCTAAGAGTGTGTTTGTGAGCAAGTCCATCTATGAGGAGGACTTCTAGATTCACTGTTTACCACTTACCCAGCAACCAACTTCTTGTCATATTAAAATGGGTTTTGAATCAGACCATACCTTTACATTTACTAAAAAAGGCTACTCCCAGGCTATGGTCTGAAGGCAAATAAGGCCAGCTCCCTGCTGAAGCTAAGCAGGATCAGGTCTGGTCAGTGCCTGGATGGGAGACTGCCTGGAAACCATATGTAAGCTGCCTTGGGTTTCATGACAAAGAAAGGTGGGGTATAAAGGTAATATATAAATAATAAAAGAGTGAAAATGCAAAAGGGTGCACCATTCCAAATGTTGTAATGGCTTGGCTACATTTATTGCTGTAGGATACAGCACATATGATTTTGAAAGTTTGGATATTATCCATAGACTGATTGTACCCATGATTTTAAAATATACAGTGGCCTACAAACTAATCCTTGTCATCAAGGTATGCTAAATTATTTTGGTGGATGACCTTGGTTGCCACTTTTTAATACAAAGAAATAACATTGCCACACATGCTTAACAAATAATGAGGAGTAATACAAACTGAATACTGATAAGAAGTACTGAGTCAATCTATGAAGAGAAAATGCCTTGTCGGCCAGGTTGATAAGTATGAGCCCAAGACTTAGACATCAATTGAGCTGACTTTAATTATGCCTGTTGATAATATGGCTCTATAGGAGCTATCTACTGAATGAATTAGTTTATTACGGTACAAGACCAACAAATTTAAAACAACAAAATTACACACATTAGTCAGACCAGGTACAAAAAGGTTATAATGAAGTTAAAATACTTGGGCCAGATTCTTTCTACGTGTCATGGCCGCCACACAAAATCTCGCCACCATATCCATAATAAATGGATCACGGTCGTCAAGTAAAACATGAACCTGGTTATCTTCAAAGGGTCTAAGTCTTGTAAAAAGGGGGGAAATAAACAAAGTACGAAGATCTGTATATAAAAAGCAGTGTAGTATAACATGCTGTACCCCTTCCACCGCTCCAGAGCCACAAATACAAACTCGTTCTATGAGAGGCACGTCCTTATATCTTCCCTCTAGTACAGCAGAGGGCAGAATGTTAAACCTAGCCAGAGAGAATGCCCTTCTATACTTGGGGATACTCAGAGAGGTTAAGAAAGACACGGGAGCAGGAGCTTTTACACTGGGCCCAATATTAAGGGGCATCCCCAGTTGACCTGTATTATACTGAAGTTCAATATCCCTAATATGTGTCAAAATAAGTTCTTTGGCTTTGAAATATCCCAGCTGTAATACAGCTGCCCGTGAGAAACCCAAGGACAGCAGTTTGGAGTTCACCCGACATTTCCAACATGATTGGTAGGAATCAATAAGAGTTAATGGGGTGAGTCCCAGGGGGGAGAAGATCAGCTTTAACCACATGTTTATCCTGTGCACCCAAGCCCTGGACTCAGCCAACAAAATATCTGTCTCTCAGTGTAACGCTACATTTGGAATGCAACAAGGTAACCCTAGAATATTCCTGATAAATTTAGCTGGTGCATGTTCCAAAGGGGCATAATTGCCCTGGGTGCAAAGTTGAGAACCATATAAAAGTTGGGATATTATTTTAGAGTTAAAGACCAACATTGCCGCAGGAATATATTGACCCCTCTTGGAAAAAAAGAAGGAGAGAAGCGCCCTAATGCTTCTTTGGGTACTTGCAGCAACGTTTCTTAGATGGGCATTCCAGGAACTCAAAGAATGAAAAATAATCTCCAAGTATCTAAAAAAGGGGACTTGTTCGATCAGGTGATTATTCAACCTCCAGCGATGTTTGAGTTTTTTACGGGTAAATACTACTATCTTAGATTTTTCATAGTTAATTGTAAGATGTTCTGTCTTACAAAAAAGGCTAAGTGCCCTTAACAAACGACATAAGCCCACACATGTTAGACAGGAGGGCAGCATCGTCCGCATACAGAAGGGACGACAGTGGTCTTCCCGTCAACATAGGCGGGTGAGTGTTTTCCCCAGCAAGGTGTTTAATTAACGGATTTATACAGAAATTAAACACCGATGGCGCAAGGATGCAGCTCTGCTTGACACCATTGAGGGTCAGGATAGGGGCAGTTAGCTGGCCTGCTCGGTTGCACCTAACCTTTAGATAGGTGTGCCCGTAAAGGCCCTGAATCAGGAGGAGAAGTCGCCTATCTATATTATGTTCTCTCAGTTTTTCCCATAATTTATTCCTGGGGATCAAATCGAAAGCAGATCTAAAATCAATAAATGCTGTATACAAAGTTCCCCCCATGGGAGACATATACTTCTCTACAAGGTGCTGCAAGACCAAGCCCTGATCAAGGGTGAAGTATCCCACCCTGAAGCCAGCTTGCTCATCAGCTAAATTTTTTTCCCCATCAAGCCACTCTTGAAACTTGTCAAGAAGGTGAGAAGCATAAAGCTTACTGACTATGCTAAGTAGGCTGATTGGGCGATAATTAGCAGGGTTGGATCGTTTCCCTTTCTTGAAGACAGGGATTACAATAGCCAACCTCCAATCCTCCGGGATACGAGCCGTTTGATCTATAAATGTGAAGAGGGCAGCCAAAAGCAGGGCCCACCAATTCACATTATCTTTGAGAAGTTCTGACAGCACATTATCACTTCCTGGGGCCTTATCCGTTTTAAGTTTGTCAATAAGGGAAACAATCTCCGAAACAGAGACTGTAGGCCATTTCGGGAGCACTTCTGGTTGGTTAGTCTCCACATGTGGACATTCCTTAGTAAAAGGCGTAGAAAAGAGCATCCTAAAGTGGGATTCCCATACATTAGGTGGGATATGAAAATCTGCATTTGGAGCAACAAACTGTCCACCCCTGGACACCAGTCTCTAGAAGGTTCGTGAATCCCTTATTCTAGCAGCATTAATCAACTTTTCCCAGTCCTCCCTCCTAGCTTGCTGCTTTTTTGAATTACTTAAGGCTTTGTAACTTCTCTTAAGCTCAAGGTACTCTTCGGGAAGGGCGGGCAGGTCTAAGGATCTGTAAGTTTTATATTTACCTAAAAGTAGTTTCTTTAGAGTGACACATTCATGGTCAAACCATGATTTAGAACTGGGATGAGAAGCCCCCAGTCTTCTAATATTTTTTGGAGTTAGAAGATGGCGGATAAGAGATATGAGTTCCTGATAGGACTCAAAGGCTACATTAGGAGTCTGCACGGTTAGTATAGATTTACGCAGGCAAAAAGCTGACTCAGACTGGAGGAATTTTAACATGATGTCACCCAATTTCAGGGACCATTTCATACGTAAGGATCCATATTCTCCCAGCGGATCCATCATGGGTACACACTCCAGGTGGTTTGCCTGGACTCCAAGGTTAAGGGACAGAGACAGTGGAAGATGGTCACTGTCAACCTTTGTCCCCACCTCACAATAGTGCACCCTGTTAAGGAAGGTATAAGAAACTATAAAATAATCAATGGTAGAGGCGACTAAGCTGGATACAAATGTAAATTCACCCCAGGTGTCCCCCTTTATAGATCCATTCAGAATCACTAAATCGAGGGAGTTGGTCAGTTGTATTAAACACAGCCCAGCGAAATTACACTTCTGGTCTTTAGATTGTCTCAGAGGGAGGGGGTGCTCCAACTCTATATTTGGCGGGGGAAGCTCATAATGCGAGTACAATTTTACATCACTAGCACCAGTCCTGGCATTGAAATCGCCAGCAATCAAGGCCAAGGCTTCTGGATGGTCACTCAGGAGCTTATTAATGAACCCCTCCAGCTTTTTCCAGGTGTCTTTAAACTCAGCTTGCTTATGAAGCGGGGGGATATACACATTAATTATTAACACAGTGAAACAAGAAAATTTGAGCAATAAGGCCAGCGCTAAATTATCCAAAACCCCTATTCTCGTAATGAGAATATCGAGTTTAGTTGTAACTAAAATAGATAAGCCCCCTTTTGGCCGACCACCCACAATACTAGGGGCCGCTGCGAGCGAATGTACCACAAAATCGCTCAGGTATAGATCATCACTAAGCCAAGTTTCTTGAAGGAGAATGATGTCGTGACCCTGTATAAAATCCTGGAATTTAGGGTCCCAAGCCTTGTTTGCCCAGCCCGCAACATTCCAGGACAACACCAATGTTTGGTCAGGCTTATGAAAGGTTTTTGCGGGATAAAGGTCAAGCAATGAACATAGTCAGTCTATTTCATCAATTTTGTCAAATGCATCTGGAAGGACCCTCAACACACAACAATTTGTGGGAGGAACGCCAATAAGTGCAGATTGAGCACAAAGTGCCAAGGCCCTATCATTGTGAGCTGGGGGACTGTACTTGTTGGACTCGAAGCACTGTACAGCCAGCCAATCAAAAGGTTTTGGTTCAGGATTTGCATAATCATGGTAGGTTGAAGAGTATTGTGGGCCCTCCTTTGTCATAAGAGAAAGTCGTTGGGGCGACGACAGTAAATGCATTCCTTCTGTTGACTGTATTACTGTTATTTCTGGACTTAACACGTGATGGTCCAGCAAAGACATTTAGAAGGAGAATAATGCATCCACACTGGGCAACTATTGACAATGAATTCTCACTACAAATAATCTAATTGTCATTGAAGCATGTGATTTTCCTTTTTCCCAAACTGTACTTGTGGAAGATCTGAGGTTTGATTCAGAATAATTTGCACATAGCATTCTACATTAGGTCATATTTTTGATATGCACCCCTTGTAATAGCCCCAAACTGATCTTCGGTCTTCCCAGAGTTTTTATTTTTTATTTTTTTTAAAAAAAAAACACAATTGAGTGTATTTTAAATTTTATAAAACTGTAACTCAACCTGAACCCTTGGGAGAGAATGGAAAACTGAGCAAGCTAATAACACTGCAATCCTGTGCATGTCAGAAGTCAAACCTGTAGAATGCAAGTATGTATAGGAATTCAGCCTAATAAGTAAGGCTGCATTCAGTGGGGCTTACTCCAGGTAAATGAGGTTAGGACTGCTGCCTTAGTAGTGACCTGAACATAATGGGTCTTACTTCCGAACAGACAAACATAGGATTGCACTGCAAGGTTAATACTTTATATCTTACTTTTCTGCAGTAAGCACTCAAAGCAGCTCATAATCAAATATATTAGAAATACATCAGAATGAAAACAATTAATCAATAATAATTGAAGATGTCTGTGACACACCCACATTGACAGGCAATATTAAGCAGAAAGCAGCCTTGAATTAAAAAATCAACAGTAATAGTTTTAAAACAACATGTGTTAAAAACTGATTGAAATAGAATCTTTTTTGCTATGTATGTAAAAATAAAAGGGAGCACAGACAGTTGCCATAATCTTGGTGCCACCACTGAGAAGACCCTATTTCTCATACTTGCCTGTCTAATCTCACAAGTGGACAGGACAGAGAGCAGTGCCTCCAAAGCTGATTGCCAGGACTGGGAAGGTTCATATGGGAGCAGGTAGCTTCTAAAGTAATCTGGTCCCAAGCTGTCTAGCTTAATAAGTAACAGTCCTATACAGAAGCAGCTCGCCGTCTGGGGCAGAGCTGCTACGCTAGCTTCCCAGCAGGTGGATTGTTGTTGATTACTGAGAGGGAAGGGGGAAGAGCTGAGGTGGTGGGGAAGTTGGCATGGCGCAAACAAACTGGCAGGAGCACTGGATTGGCTCCACTGGTATGTTTGCACTACACTGACCTCCCTGCTGCCTTGCCCCTTCCCTCTGACCTCATGGTAAGCAACTGTGATCCACCTACTGGGAAGCTAGCATGGCAGCTCCACCCTACCCAGCGAGCCACTTCTGGTCCTAGGCATGTTTACTTGGAAGTCTCACTACTGGTTCACACCTTTGTATCCTGGACATACTGACTACAATGTCAAGTGACGAACTGCATGAGCACATCACAAGTATTACAAACAAAACATTAATATCTATCAGAGCTCCCGGGAGGAGCCAATCTCTGCCAAAAGGGAGGCTTGCATTTGGCACTGAATTTGCATTCACTGCCAAATGCAAATCCCTCTTTTGGCAGGAATCTTTGCATCTGTGGCTTGAATTCAAGCTGGGGCTGCAAACGAAGAAAGGAAGAATTGGGGGCACTCTCCTGATTCTTCCATTGAGGTTGTATTACCTGATATCACATGATGTCAGGTGATTTATAGGTGGGTGGAGAGTGGGCCAAGTTCTGGATCCAGCCTGTTGACCAGATCCAATTCCCCAATTTTGATTTCCATAGTCTTGGGAGCGTTTCCTAGTCCCTTCAGTGGAAGAAATTGCTGCAATAGGAACCATCCCCTCTGTCTGGTTTGTCCTCTGCTTTTTCTTGCACCATATTTCCCCAGCAATGCTGATTTGCCTTAAAAAGCCTTCCTTGTGCAGTTTTACCTACTGGATCTGTTGTGATATTACCACCTTTTTCTTCCAAGTTCATAAAGGAAGTACATAAAAGCAGATTTATTAATAACAATGTTTGTTCAGGAATAATAGCCTAGGAACTCCATAATTTCCCCCTTTTCTCTTTTAATGAGCATTTCTTGGCAGCCCAGCACTGAAAAACAATCAAAGACAAAGTGTCTGCTCGGGCTCAGGTATATGCACATTAGTCCTGAGCACAGTGGGAGGTTGCTATAGATGAACCAATTAATAATTCATAATGTTCGGCATAATCAAATGCTCGTTCTGTTTGTGTGTGGAGAATATATACATGTGTGTGTGTGTGTGTGCAAAAAATACACACATATTGTACATTTTCATTCCCTCTCTCATGCACACATCAATAGTAATGGCAAATTAAGCTCTGAAATAGAACGGAAATTCTGAGGCACTGGATAAGGAAGAGAATGGAACACTTGTCAGGTTCAGAACACAAAGATTATTGAAAAAATCCAAGGACTTTATCAGCTGCCTGCTGTTCTTAGAACAAAGGACAATCTAATAAAAGGGGTGGGGGAGAGAATATGACAGAACAGAGCTCCCTCTTCTGCAACCTGAAGCATCAGATTAGTTCAGGATTTTTATATATATATAAACTCTCCTAGTACCCTACCTTTGGGGGAGGGGAAAAGCCATGGCTGTTTTGGGACTTCTCATTTCATAACAATTTTTGTGGTATTAAAAAAAAAGAGAGAGAGAGAGAGAAGAGACTTCTGAAGTGATTAGCTGAATCTTTTTAGCAGTTATGTTTCAGGGCAGCTTCAGATGTGTCTTTACCCTGCGAAGATTTTGAGAATAATAATTGACATTTCAAAATGCTTTACATATATCTTTTCAGTAAAGGCTTACACGACTCCTATAAGGTAAGCCTGTATGTATTACTGCAGGCGTGAGGCTGAAGAATAGTGGCTTGTCATTGAATGGCAAATCTTTGGATATGAACCCATCCAAATTTTAAGATATACAGAGGAGGGCTTGCTTTATCTGCCCCCACATGCAGATGTGAATTGGGCAGCTTCTGGGCACAGGACCTTTTCTGTTGTGTCACCTATACTTTGGAATATGCTCCCCAGCTCTATTTTTCAGATGCCTACTGTATTAATTTTTAGGCATGAAGTAAAAAAAAATCTGTTTGCCTAAGCTCTTGATGTTGTGTCTTGACTGCTACTGATTTTGCATTTTTTTGGTTGTCCTTAGCTGTGTTTATAATAATTTTTTTTGTTTGCCCCCTTGGAGGCCTAGATTTGGTAACACTGCTAAATCACAGTGGCAGTAAACTGTGGAATTTGCTAACACAAGCTGAAGTGATGGCCCCCAAAACTTGGGGCACTTCTGAACTGTCACTCTTTTCAGATGGTGTTCAGTCACATACTGGAACATTCAGGTTGTGCAATTGTAGTTGACTGGGAGGTCTTGTGCAACAAACCACTTCCCCAAATGACTGGACTTTTTACAAGAAGGAAAGTGACAGGAAAATACACTGGAAAGTGTGAGATAACACTTGCTTTGATGCAATATCAGGTAGCCTCCCCACAAACAAATCAGAATGAATGTTGATTAAAAAGCCAATGTCATCAAATCTCCCTGAAAACAAATCAGGATGGGTGCTAAATAAACAGGTTGTCTGGAAGTGCCCTGGGGCAACTTTAAAAGGGAATTAGACAAATTCATAGAGGATTAGGCTGACACAGAACCCTCTGCACACTTCCATACTATAGAGGTAAATTGTTAATCATGGGCCTGACTTTTAGGTGGTACTACCACCATCCTGCTTATAGGTCTGTAAGCTAGTGAGGAGCAGTGGTCCTCCACAGCTGTCCAGCTTTTTCCCTGAGAATTGGGCAACTGCCAGCAGACTCCCTCCAGTCATTGTTGGACACAAGGGTCAGCCCATTCCTCCTGAGTCTTTGTTTTCACAAATCTTGGACTATATTGCTGGAACACCTGACTCAGGGTGAGAAAAACTGGAGTGGCCTAAAACAACCAGACAACCTCCAGTATTCTAAAGGATAAAGAGTTAATTTTAGAACAGCAATGATTAAGGGAGGACGAGGGGAGAGATAAGCAGAGTTCAGCAGAAAATACATAATAAGAAAAATATACTAAATAAAATACAAATTCAGTATAATGCATAATTTGCATAAACTTCTATTATTGACTCCTGTCACATTTTTTGTAACCTAACAGGCCCCAAACTTTCCTTCCCCCCATAGAAATGATGCTTCAGCCCCTTTGATCATTTTAGTTGCTTGTTTTTGAACCCATTCTGGTAGTACGTCATTTTGAGCTGCAGACACCAGAACTGCAGTATTCCAACTGTGGTCATACCACTTATTTCTTTAAGGGTATTATGGTACTGGAACTTTTATTTCTGATTCCTTTCCCAATAATCCCTAGCATTTGTTGTTGTTGTTATATGCCTTCAAGTTATATGCCTCCCTGGGCTCCTGCTGGGAGGAAGGGCAGGATATAAATCAAATGATAGATAGATAGATAGATAGATAGATAGATAGATAGATAGATAGATAGATAGATAGATAGATTATGACTTATGGCGACCCCATGAATCAGGGACTTCCAATAGCATCTGTTATAAACCACCCTGTTCAGATCCCTAGCATTGGAATCACTTTTATTAAGGCTGCCGCACACTGGCTCAACATTTCCATTGAAATACCTGCCACAGGCTCAAGGTGGGAGAATCTGTCAATTTCAGTTTCTCTCAATTTCTTATTTTTCCAGTCTTAAATTCAGTTCTCTATGTCTCCACAATAGTTTGCTTAAAAAAAAGTCATGAAAATTTATTAGCATTTCATTTTTGAATGCAATTTTGCCCAATAAACACATTTTTGCTAAGTAATGTTCCCTAATCAGTTCATTTTTGTATGTTATTTTCACAAATATATGCATTTTTATGCACACTTTACCATAGTACATGCATTTTTGAAGGTCTGGCACCAGTGGGCCACCAGGTTGGACACTGGCTGAGGGCTCCTGCTGCTCAGGCTGGGTGGGTGTTTCTCCTGCTCGCAATCCACACTTGTGTCAGGTTGAACTTGTGGAGCATGAGTCCTCTGACCCGATGCTGGCACAGATCGGGAACAGGAGCCACATTCCCAGGCAACACCCCCCTCCCGTCTGCACATGCTGGCCATGATGACCCAAAATGTCAGTGGGGGCATCAATACCCCCTGCCATCTTGGGTGATGGCAGGTGTGTGACATAGCCGGGCCTATGTAAGCCTTCAGCGGCGGTGGTAGTGCAGCCATATCACAGCTGCCTTCAAGGGCCTGCTGCATTCTGGTACCAGCCCTGCATTTTTGCACACATTACTTGGCTGGAGAACTGCATTGCAAAATTTGGAGTAATGTGAATTGTGAAGGATGACTGTGTTTTGGTTTGCGTATTGTTTCAGAAAGTGCAAATTAGGTAGATTCACCGTTACATGCAAACGGAATCAAATATCTCCCCCAGCCCTAATCTTTTCCCTTTGTTGTTGTTATGTGCCTCCAAGTCGATTACGACTTATGGCGACCCTATGAATCAGTGACCTCCAAGAGCATCTGTCATGAACCACCCTGTTCAGATCTTGTAAGTTCAGGTCTGTGGCTTCCTTTATGGAATCAATCCATCTCGTTTGGCCTTCCTCTTTTTCTACTCCCTTCTGTTTTCCTCAGCATTATTGCCTTTTCTAGTGAATCATGTCTTCTCATTATGTGTCCAAAGGATGATAACCTCATTTTGGTCATTTTAGCTTCCAGTGATAGTTTTGGTTTAATTTGTTCTAACACCCAATTATTTGTCTTTTTTGCAGTCCATGGTATGTGCAAAGCTCTCCTCCAACACCACATTTCAAATGTGTTGATTTTTCTCTTATCTGCTTTTTTTTACTGTCCAACTTTCACATCCATACATAGAGATGTGGAATACCATGGTCTGAATGATCCTGACTTTAGTGTTCAGTGATACATCTTTGCATTTGAGGACCTTTGTCTCGTTTTCTCACAGCTGCCCTCCCCAGTCCTAGCCGTCTTCTGATTTCTTGGCTATTGTTTCCATTTTGGTTAATGACTGTGCCAAAGCATTGATAATCCTTGACAAGTTCGATGTCCTCGTTGTCAACTTTAAAGTTACATAAATTTTCTGTTGTCATTACTTTAGTCTTCTTGATGTTCAGCTGTAGTCCTGCTTTTGTGCTTTCCTCTTTAACTTTCACCAGCATTCGTTTCAAATCATTACTGGTTTCTGCCAGTAGTATGTTATCATCTGCATATCTTATTTATTTATTTATTATTTAACTTGTATCCCAGCCTTCCTTCTAGCAGGCGCCCAGGGCGGCAAGCAAAGTGCTAAAAACACTTTAAAACATCATAAAAACAGATCTTAAAATACATTAAAACAAAACAGTGTTAAAAACATTAAAGAACAACTTTAAAAAGGATTAAAAACGTTATTAAAAAACATATTAAGCAATTCTAACACAGATGCAGACTGGAATAGGTCTCAACCTAAAAGGCTTGTTGAAAGAGGAAAGTCTTCAAAAGGTGCTGAAAAGATAGCAGAGATGGCGTATTGATATTTCTCTCTCCAATTTTCACACCTCCTTCATCTTGGTCCAATCCCGCTTTCCGTATGATATATATTTAGAACCTATCAATGTATAGGTGAAGGTAATATTTTTTGCCCCAAATTCCTTCACTTCAAACTGCATGTGCCATGTGGTTGGCTATCCACTCAGTTTGGAGTTGCCTTTCTGTGCAGTTTACTTGCATTTTCAACACCCTGGATTTCAGTTTATGGCTTAATAGTTTTTAGAGTGCCACGTGAGTCATTGTTTTTACTGACCCAGATTAACACAGCTACCCCTCTAGGAATGCAAAGTACATTTTTACTTACCAAAAATCTTTTCTCACCAAACAATTAAGGGCCACTATATATAACAATATCAGCAACAAACATATTTTTCACTTTGGAATAGCCCAATCCTATCAGTTAACATTGTCACTTGGTACAACAAGGTGGTGAACGTTTTCTAGGAAATTAAAATATTTCCCTTTTGAATGTGTCATACATACTCCTGCTATCCTTTACCAGCATACTGCTTGTGGAGTGTGTGTGTGTGTGTGTGTGTGTGTGTGTGTGTGTGAGAGAGAGAGAGAGAGAGAGAGAGAGAGAGAGAGAGAGCTCCTCCTCCCTTTCTGAAATTGGCAGCTACTTCTTTGAAGATTTTCCATTTTGAATAATTTGACTTAATGGGGATTTTAAAGCATAGGGACATTTTTATGATCTGAAAAGTGTCTGAACCTTTTTGGAAGAGAAGACATGTTAACTTACCTCATGAGGACGAAAACTGGGAAGAGTTTCTGCTTGAGAGAGCAAGTCTTTCAAGTTGGAGTATTGGTTGCAATATCAAAAGCAAACTCATCCTGTAATCTGTTTCCCATTGTGAATCATTCAGAAAACAACACACAACTAACTCACACCAAATGAAATATTCAGTATTATGAAGATCTGTCAGTAATAGCTCTGGCTGAACATTTAAATAAGAAGTGGGAGGGCATGAGCCAAAGAAGAAGGAGATCATCATCATCATCATCATCATCATCATCATCTCCTTCTCATCTCCAGTATAAGAGGAGAAGTATAGAGTGACCTTCCTCTTTCAACAAGCCTTTTAAGTAGAGACCTTATCTCAATCTGCTTCAGTGCTGGAATTGTTTTTTAAGATGTTTTTAAGTATATTTTTAAAGATGTTTTAAAGCCTGTAATTAAAGAGACGCTTTGTGTAAACCAGCAACAATCATCATCATCATGAAAATAAATACTAATTACATTTATATCCCATCCTTCCTCCCAGTAGAAGCCCAGGGTGGCAAACAAAAGCACTAAAAACATTCTAAAACGTCATGAAACAGACTTTAAAAGATATTAAAACAAAACATACTTAAAAGCATATTAAAACAAACATCTTTAAAAGCATCTTTTTTTAAAAAAGCTTTAATTCAATTCCAACACAGATGTAGACTGGGATAAGGTCTCTACTTTCAACAAGGCTCAGCAAGGCTTGTTGAAAGAGAAAGGTCTTCAGCAGACACCAAAAAGATAACAGAGATAGTGCCTGTCTAATATTTTAAGGGGAGGGAATTGCAAAGGGTAGGTGCCACTACACTAAAGATCCGCTTCCTATGTTGTGCGGAACGGACCTTCTGAAAAGACAGCATCTGCAGGAGAATGGGGCAAAGGGGGCTGGATCTCAGCTTCTTCCTGTCAGTAGTGGGGGCTAGTGGGCTGTTCTGACGTAGGAAAGCTCTGGGCGCCTGGCTGGGGATCTGCAACCTGACAAGGCGGCTCCAACACTGGCGAAGGGTGTATGTCCATAGTAACAGTCTCTGACAGCTCACACTGTGACTCCGCGGGGGGAACAGGGGGTTGAGTGCGCTGTTCACACTTCTCCCTTGACTCATCCCCCCAGTCCTCCAAGTTAGTGTCCCCCTCCTCTAAAGTACCCCCCTTATCCTGAGACACAACACCAATACCCATCTCACCAAGCCGGCCCAGAAGGATACCATGGTCAATGGTATCAAAAGACACAGAGAGATCAAGTAAGAATAACAGGCTTGCACTCCCCCATCCTACTACTGATAGAGATAATCCATCAGGGCAACCAAAGCCAATTCAGTCCCATAACCAGGCTGAACCCAGACTGGAATGGGTCAAGATAATCTGTTTCATGCATGAGTACTTGCATGAGGGTGCCACAACCCTCTCAATCACCTTCCCTAAGAAGGGGGTATTTGCGACTGGGCAGTAGTTGTCACAAGCCAATGGGTCCAGGGTGGGCTTTTTCAGCAGCGGTCAGATCACTGCCTCTTTCAGGGTGGCTGGAACCACTCCATCCTGCAACTACATGTTGACCACACCTTGGATCCACTTGGTCAAATCCCTCGGCAAGCTTTAATAAGCCAAGAAGGGCAAGGGTCAAGAGGACATGTTCCTAGCCGCATTGTCACAAGCATCTTGTCCATGTCATCAGGCCATATCAACTGACAGCAATCCCTAGAAGTCGCAACAGACATTGCACTGGACACCTCAATGGAGACTACAGTAGATGTGGATGGGGCATCAAGATTGCTATGGAGGTGAGCAACTTTACCCTCAAAGTGTCTTGCAAACAATTCACAGTGGGCCTCCAAAGGGTCTAAAACTCCATTTCCTGGAGTTGCTGTCAACAGACCCCTAACAATATGGAAAAGCTCCACTGGACAGTTACTTGAGGATGTGATGGTGGCAGAGAAGTGTGCCTTCTTTGCTGCCCTCACTGCCACACAGTAGGCAAATTTATGATGTTTTACTCGGGCCCAATCAGCCTCACAGCACATCTTTCGCCACTTGTGCTCTACCTGTCATCTGGCATGTTTCATTGCCCTTAGTTCACTGGTTTACCAAGGTGCAAACCAGGTTCCATAATGCCAGAGAGGGCGCTCTGGGGCAACTGTGTCAAAAGCTCTACACGCCTCGCTGTTCCTCAGTCTGACAAGGGCTTCAACAGGGTCACCTGCTCTATCTACTGGAAACTTCCCCAGGGCATTCAGGAATCCTGTCGATTCCATTAGTCTTTGGGGGTGGACCATCTTAACCTATCCACCACACCTGCAGGGGAGGATCAGAGCCATCAGTCCAAATTTCACCAGGAAGTGGTGTGAGTATGACAATGGGGTGACATCTACCCCCCAACTCCAGACCACCCCTTCCTCTATATGGAGCAAAAACCAAGTTGAGGGTGTGCCCTGCCCTATGCATCGGTTCAGTGACAACTTGAGACAGCCCCATGGTTGTCATGGAGGCCATAAAGTCCTGAGCAGGAACACTAGAGGCAGCCTCAGCATAGACATTGAAATCACCCAGGAGTATCATTCTGGACTCTTTCAATACCATAGCTGAGATGGCCTCTACCAGCTTGGTCAGAGAAGCTGCCGGGCAGCAAGGCGGAAGGTACACCAGCAGCAACCTTTGTTAACTGTCTCATTGGCCTGACACCACGTGCAGGCCCTCACAGTCAGCTCCGAGATAAAGTGGTTTCCTGGTGACAGCGATTGAAGTTCTGTAAACCACGGCAACTCCTCCCCCCCATCCCTGAAGCCTGCGCTGGTGTTGCACCAAGTATCCAGGTGGGCAAAGCTGAGTCAGATCAACTCCTCCCAGCTCACCCATCCAGGTCTCAGTAATGCACACCAAATAGGCACTTTCATCCATGATCAGATCATGGATGAGTATGGTCTTATTATGTACCTATCTGGCATTAAACAATAGCACATACAGGCCAGTGGTCACAACAGATGAACAATGAGGAACCCGTCCATGAGAGGAGTGGGAGAGAGGAACAAGGCATAGATAGCCTTGCCTTTGTCTCCTTTGGTAGTTCACCACCTCCCCATGGCCATACCATGGAAACTGCAGCTTGTGCAAAATGCAGTGGCCAGATTGGTAACAGGGACCAGATGATTCGAACATATAAAACCGATTCTGGCACATTTGCATTGGCTGAATGTATGTTTCCGAGCCTGATTCAAGGTGCTGGTTTTAACCTATAAAGCCTCACATGGCTTGGGACCACAATACCTGATGGAATGCCTCTCCTGACACGAACCCACCCGTACACTACGCTCAACATCAAAGGTCGTCCTATGGGTGCCTACTCCGTGAGAAGCTGGGAGTCTGGCAACAAAGGAGAGGGCCTTCTCAGTGGTGGCCCCCAAATTATGGAATGATTTTTTTGACAAAGTGCACCTGGCGCCAACATTGTTGTCTTTTCGGCATCAGGTCAAGACTTTCCTCTTCTCCCAGGCATTTTTTAACAGCATTTGAATAGCATGTGTTTTAACTTGCCTGTTAGTTTTTATGGGTTTTAATTTGGTATGGTTTAAATTTGTATACTTGTTTTTATGTTTTTAATTGTTGTAAACCACCCAGAGAGCTTTGGCTATGAGGCAGTATATAAATGCAATAAATAAATGAATAAATACCTCCCTCCATACATGATCACTGAAAATGGGGTGACATCACCCATGTTTCTCCTCACTATGACTCCTCTTAAACACCTAACATGGACACAAGAGCCCACCAGCAAAGCCTACCTGAACCAGTTATCCCAATAGGCCTCTGAGAGAATTGGGAACAGTCAGACCCATTCAGTAATTTTCACACAGGGCACATCAACCCCGCCCCCCCCCCAGGCTCACACCCAGGGAGGGCCAGCCTTCTGCCAGTTGCAGACTCTCACTCTGAAGGCATCTGGCAACTTTCTCCGATCATTCAGTTCACTGCACAGGCTCTCACCCTGCACAGGAACTACACATGAGCCATATGCCCTCCCCTCTACCAATCTCCTCTAGATTGGTTTTTAAAAAATAGCAGGGGGTAGCACCCTCACCCTCGGGACTCCCCAGGGGTAACCCCGGCAGCTGCAGACGTGCCGCCCAAGGGCAGCCAGGCTTTTATGCCCTGATCCAGCCAGGAGCTGACGCAAGAGGCTGCAAGATTGACTGCAGCCTCTCTCTGGAGGCAGGGGGTCCCCATCCTTGCAGCACATACCTGGGACCTCAGCTGTCTCAAGAGACAGCAACCTAGAGGAGTGAGCAAGCAAGCACCCAAATACTCAGGTACTCACTCCCAGGGCAGTTCTTCTCCAGTCCCCCAGTGCTACAGCTGAATAGAAACCTAACTTTAGGCTGCAACCCTAAACATGTTTACTAGGAAGTAAGTGTCATGGGACACAGTAGGATTGATTTTTATGAATAAAAATGCATCAGATTCCACTGTATGATGGATGTTTTATGAAGAAATCACTTAGCTTTTTAGAAACTACCATAGAAGATGAAAATATAATCTGCTTCCATTAGATCTTCTTCTCTCTCCCCTTCCATTCCAGTTTTACAGAAGCCTTGCAATGCAATGAATAGATCGTGCAGGGTAGAATTATGTTATCTAAGCTGTATAACCAATATTATGTTTGTTGTTGTTGTTATATGCCTTCAGGTCGATTATGACTTATGGTGACCCTATGAATCTTTTAGATATATTCAAGGGTTTTTATGGTAAGAGGTATTCAGAGGTGGTTTACCATTGCCTTCCTCTAAGCCTACGGCACCTGGTATTCCCAGGCAGTCTCCCATCCAAGTACTAACCAGGCCTGACCCTGCTTAGCTTCCAAGATTGGATGAGATTGGGTGTGTTTAGGGTAGTATGGCTGTAGCCAATATTATAGTACTGAATATTAACTGGGAAAGCAGAGATAGGGCCCCACTCATACAGCAGGTTAGGGACCAGACCCCCGCCAAAAAGCTAAAAGTGGGACATACTGTACAGTACAGCTGATTGTGCGCTCCAGCTGATCACTGTCAGCTGGAGTGCGGTGGCTGCAACTCCCCACGCTCCAGCTAATTGCGCGCTCCAGCTGATCAGCTGTAGCATGTGATCAGCTGTAGCATGAGGAGCTCCAGCCGCCACGCTTCAGCTGACAGCACTTGGCCCCTGGAGCTCCCCGCGCTACAGCTGATCGCGCACTACAGCTGATTGGACTAACACCTAGAGTAGTTTCACTGCCCCACTGACATCGGAGCCACCAGTCTCTACTGGCTCCATGACTGAGTTTATGTAAACAATGCCGCCTTGCCAGTGAAAGTGGCCTTTCCAGGCTTTGGTTCATCTTGGTCATTGATAGAGGAAAATGGATATGAATGAGCAATTGGCTGCAGCAATAAGCTCTTTTGTTCCAAGCATCTGGACTAGAAATATCAGTTACAAGATCTATCTGAAATATGTTTTGAGTCATACCCACATGCCAGGATAAAGACTGGCATCAGAGTTTGGTTCAGTTCTGAAAAGTTATTAAGATATTTTTGGCTGCAAAAAAATCAGTTTCCAGGTAGTTGATATTGATTTAGGACTCACACAGCGTGCTTGTTCCTGTACAGCAATAAAGCCTACACAACTTGTACCTTTGTAAATAAAAAGATCATTGCAAATGATATCATAACCTCACCAGGCTATTTCAAAGGAAACTAACCCCATAGATGCTGCCATGAACCTTCCACTTCTCACAAATGGAAAGGACAAGCATGAAACTGAATATACAAGGTTATCCTAATCAGCCTAACAAGCACAGGGAATAGCCTACAGTATAGATTATAGATATCTGCTCTGCACCTGCAAGGATCTGAGCTTTTCTCTTTCCTTTTAGAGGCTCAAACCATGCATCAGAAAGCTCTGATGCTTGTTTTCAGAGCACTTAGGGCAGGCCTGCGGCTAGCAGCTCAGCCTTAATGAAGCTCTACATGGCTACCGCTTCTACCAATAAGCCCTCAGAGAAACAAATTTGATTGGAACATTGTGTTGACTCTTAAAAGGCTGATGGCATTATCACCACCATCATATGGCATTGCTCATTAATAACTAAAGTTTCACAATGCAATACACTTGGAAGAGTTGCTTTTTAAATGCCTTGAAGAGCAACCTAAGTTACTCGGCACCAATAGAGGCTCTTACAAGTAGGAGACCATGTTGCTCACATTGAAAATAGAGGATATTAGATCTTGTGGTGGTCCTAATTAGCACTCTGATTAGCACTCTACATGGGGCTGACCTTGAAGACAGTTTGGTAGAATGCTGTCATCTCGTTATTGGGCAGTGTGCAACACCTAGTTTTTGCAAGTTGCACTGGCTGCCTGGCTGCTACCAAGCCCACTTCAAGGTATTGATGTGGATTTATAAGATGCTAAACAGCCTGGGGCCAAAAGTACTTGATGGACTGTCTCTCTTGGTATGTGCCAGCCTGGCAGCTGAGATCTCTCGATGGGGCTCTTCTTGTGGTCTCACCTCTAGGCTATAGCTGAGGTGTAGTTGAAGCACCTTCCTTACTGATTAGATTTGATTTTAATATTTCTACCCCGGCTTTCGGCCAAAAGACCCTCAAGGCGGCTTACAAAAGAGCACCAATATAAAGATACATCAATAATACATCAATAGAACATCAGTAATACACCATTAAATCAATAAAAACAATACAATTTGCTAAAATTAAATAGTTAACCTTCATTAGATATTGATGGTGGAAATCATACAAATAGCACATGCCGACCTTCAGAAAGCAGCCTTGCAAGCATCTGTTTACAGTTTATGACTCAGCTAAACAGCAAGTCATCCTGAGGTTTTCTGCTGGTTCTGAAGAAAGCGCAATTGCTATGCCCTTCAAATGTCCCCAGATTCTCAGGCTCCAGAATGGTAGCCATCTTAAGTTTGCTGCCTCTCGGGGAATCCGCCCACCCGCCTGGGGGTCTCCTTTTCCCGCAGCCGCCCTCCTCGTCCCGGTGCCTCATTCAGCAGCAACGGCCGCAGCCACATCCTGCCGAGTTCACAGCCCGGGCTGAGACTGTAGCATTCCTGGAAGGACTCAGTAAGGATGGGAGTCTGAGCCTCCATCAGAAGTCCTCCGTGTCGCTGCTGGTAGGGCATCTGGCAAGCCCGCAAGCTGGGCGACAACAGCTGCGGGACATACCCCAACTGAACAGAGGTTGATGACTCGGCAGCCTCAAAGCCAAGCAGGTGGAAGAGCAAGAGAAGAAGGAGGAGGGGGCGGAGCAGGCGGCGGCTGATGAAACTCAACTCAGAGCTGACAAAAGAGGGACTGTGCTAGATTTCTCAGAAGAGCAATCTCTTATAGATATGCCAGCACCCACATACGAAATACCAGTGACATCACAGATATCTGCACAACCTGGCCCAAGCCTTGAACAAGAGGAACAGGCAGAGATTGCAGAAAGTGATGATGAAGCTGAGAGAGGTACAGATGCAGATGAGAATGATGAGATGACTGGACTGGAAGATGCTGCAGAGCTAGACCAGATCCCAGAACAAGCTCCCAGATCCTCATCACGAACCAATAAAGGTGTACCACCTCTACGCCTGTCCTACCTCGCAAAGTCGGTGCTACCCAGAGAACCATCGACTTGGGAGGAGATCAAGCAGATGCCAGCATCCTATGGCTTTCTTGCCTGTTGGAAGTTCTGTCAGAGTCCAAGTCTTATTCTTGTGCAGTGCATCCATCTCCTCCTGAGCGGCTTTTCTCCACTGAGCACCCTTGAAAGAAACTAGGAGTCTCAGTTCATTTTAGTGGTTTAGTATTGATGCTCTCAGAGAGAGCATCTGTGCCATGCGGCCTCTCTCAATGGTGGATAGATCAGCAATGGAGAATATGCAAGGAATCCTCCAGAACAAAGGAGGAGGAAGTCAGGTAAGTAACCCCACCCATTAGGAAGTTACATCATGGTAAAACAGGTACATGGGATATTCCCCAAATATCCCTTAAAGGGAACATGCAACATTTGCCTATTCCAACAAGTTCCTTATGGAACTCCCTGTTTCTGGAGGTACATCATGCACCTTCTTTATTTTCATTTCACTGATAACTAAAAGCATACCACTTCACCTGAGCCTCTGTATATTTTTGATGTTGCTTTAAGGAGGTGTCTGAGACAACCGACAATTAACTGTTGTATCTTACTCTTACATGCAGTTGACAAATTGTTTTTTGAGATGTAGTTAAATTGTTGTATATTTTATGAGCTTATCCATAAACCACTTGATGATTTCTTATGAAGAATGGTATGTAAATGAAATAATTATTAAATAAATGAAATAATTGGGGTCATTATAGTTGTATCCTTTATTGATTTGGAGTTATGGATGGATATATTTGTTTACTGTTTTAACTGTTTTCATATGCTGTAAGCCACCCTGGCACCTTCTGGTGAAGAACAGGTAAGGAATACAAATAATAATATTCACTAATAGGCAGAAAACCTTGCGGCTTAAGAACGTACCTATAATCAACAGATATTTATTTCAAGCTTTAAAACGCAGGGAAATTGGGCAGCTATAGTGAATGCACCAAGGGAGCAGGAGACCTGACCCCCTCTCTGCGATATTGTTCTGCCCTACAAATTTGTCAAAATGCAAACACAATTTGGGTTGGTCTTTCATAGTCCAATCCACTCGCTGTGTAGCTTGGAAGAATTTGGTAACATATGCCTCTGAACATATGGTGAGTGGTGGCAATACCTGCCATCTCCAAAGATGGAGAATTACATTTTTGTATGTTTGTACAGTATTTTTGTATGTTTGTTGCTCTTCTTCTTACTTTGCTTCTTTCCTGTGTTACTACTGTTTCTATAGAGAATCTAACCTAGACAATTATATTTTTCATTATTCATCCTAGAAATCTGTGTCAAATTTATTTTTATTAATTTCAAAGCCTTTTTATTAGTCAATGTCCTATGGTGGTGAAGACAGCCTTTTGTGTTTCAAACTGGAGGTTATGTTCTATTTCTATTTTGGGTGCATTAATAGTTGAATCTTACTTAAGCAATGACTCTAGCTGTTGGAAAAAACAAACTTGACCTGCCCAAGTTGCATGTTTTCAGCCTGCTATGCTTAAACCACTTCACAGCGAAAGGTGGGGATAGTCAATTTAAACATAGAGCACACCTAGAAATTTGCTAGAATATATTTCACCTCCCACTGTTTTATCTTGTGCAAACTGAGACATTCCTCATGTCCACTGGAGACTATTCTGCAGAATAGTCAGTGCCATTATTCCGCAATTGTTTTTGTAGTTTTTAGTGTAAATTTTGCAAAGTGTTGCTGTACTTCACATAGTCACAGAAATAGAAACAAAAGAAAATGATTTCCTATAGGAAATTTCACTAAAATTGCAAAGGAAATCAGACATATTTAAATTGACTATCTGAACTATATCAACTGTCTTAATAATGTTGCTTCCTCTCTGCTAAAACAAGATCAGCACAGCACATGTCTTGCTTCTGTTCTTTGGGCTGATTGCCACCACTCACCATATGCTCAGAGGCACATGTTAACAAATTCTCCCAAGCTACACAGCAAGTGGATCGGACTGTGCAAGACCAACCCAAATTGTGTTTGCATTTTGACAAATTTGTAGGCAGTACAATATCTCAGAGAGGTCAGGTCTCCTGCTCTCCTTGTGCATTCACTATAGCTGCCCAATTTCCCTGCTTTTTAAAGTTTGATAGAAATATATGTGGGCTATAGGTACGTTCGTAAACCATAAGGTGTTTTTTTTTTTGCCTATTAGTGAATTTCTCTGCTTTTTAATCTGGAGGTAAGAAATTGGATCCTGTGCAAGTTTTGCTGAGAATCCTTTTTTTTTGCATGCTTATTGAGTTCAGTGGGATTTTCTCTCCTGCAATTATGCTTAGGATAGATGAAACTGCTGACCATGGGGGGATGGGGAGGGGAGAAAGAGGAAGCGCAGGGGGAGGGTAGGACAGGAGGAAGGGAATGGGAGCAGGCAGGACGAGGAGGGGAGGAGGAGGGCAGGTTTGATCATTTGCATGCTTATTCAGTAGGATTTACTCCCATGCAATCATGCTTAGGATAGGTGAAACTGATCATGGGGGAAGGCGAGGAGGGAGGGAGGGCTGCAGTGGGCAGGGGAGGGCGAAAAGGGAGGGGAGGAAAAGGGAGGAGGAAGGAAGAGGAGAAAGGAAGGAGGGGAAAGGCAGGTCTGATCATTCGCATGCTTATTGAGTTCAATGGGATTTACTCCCATGCAATCATGCTGATAAGAGGTAAAACTGATCATGGAGGGGAGAAGGGGCTAGAAATACTACACATACTACACTTCTCAGGTTTTTTTGGGAAAAGTCATGACTGTCTAAAGTGAAATCAAGGTCTGACATGGGTGTGGCTCTTGATTAGGGAAGCCAAAACAGATGTGACTCTGGCTTTTGGAACACTGACAGCTAGTTCTTACTGAGCATGCCCTGCGCTATCATAGAGTTAATTAATTAAAAATCAGCCAGGCATTTTTTAAACTTTTAAACTGCAGAAGATGAAGGTCAGAGTATGGGGCAAGGTTAGTAATAGGTTTACAGGTACTCTGTGAACATGGCTAATTTTTAATTAATTCCAACAAATTATGAGACCACTGACAGAAAAAAAGTCCAACAAGGGTTTGGATTTTTTTCTCCTGTTTTACACTTTGAACTCTCGATTATCTCTGACTGTTTTGTGTATCACCATGAAAATTTAGAGGGTTGTTAACCAAGCATTTCTGAGTTCAGGGCTATAGGTTTCGTACGGTTTTGTTTTGAAATGAGCTTATGGGAAGAATCAGAATGTCATGGGGGGTATTTTCAATTTAACATTGCGGATGGCAAAAAAATCTATGCCGACTATAGTTTACAGTCATTCTCGTGGCTGTATAAACAATTAACTATTGTTAGTGCTAAACTTTGAACCATGACTTGAAATGAGTGTATAAACTACTGTTTGGAGACACCAGGCATAGTTTCCCAATTTTGACATCACTGTAAACTATAGTTAGAGGAAACGAGGAAGGAAGCAGCATACAAGGGGGAAGTAAGGAAGAAGAGGAAGCATAAACACATTACATGTTTTTTAACCCAGTGGGACAGCTAGGTAATTTTAGTCTCTGGATTTAATGGTCCCACAGGGACACCTCCCCTTTAGACAATTATGTGAATCACTTCAGTTGGGAAGCACACACAATGAACCCCCTCTGTTCAATGCTTTGCAACAGTTCCATCATTCCTGATGTCAGAGCAAAAAAAACACGTTTGCCAACCCTGACACAAAAGTAAAAAGTCTGAGCATGTGCAATTTTGATGTTAAACTCACCTAAATCATAGCACCTTAAGACTACATTAATAAAGTTGAGTTTTCTTCAGCTGTCTGGTGTTAAACACATTTACTTGGGAATAAGCACCATTTTGTTGTAGAAAAGAATAATATCTTTTAACATTAAAATATTAACATGAGATTCTGCCAACCACTGGCTATAAAACAACCAGTCCAGGTGTTGATGCAAGACTGTCTCCATCATCTACTACTCTCTGTGTGGCCATTTGGGGTGCCCAGAATTATGGGGCCCCAAGGTCCAGCCCTAGCTGTACTACTGCCTGAATCTCCAAACCATAATTTGGGGGATTCTCTGAACTGAATTGTTGTCATTATGTGAACTTTCCTGGAGTAGTGTGACCATCAAGTAGTATTCCAAGATTATAAACATTCTTTTGACACAGTCCTGTAGTCTACAGAGTTCTTCCAAATAAAATCAGGGAATCCTGAGAGTTCTTCCAAATGAAATCCTGTTGTGTAAATCAGTGGAATTAAGACTAGATGCCAGAGAGAGAAAGAGAAAGAGACTATATAACTCTTGGAAATGCCTTTCCACATTTGTGAGATGACAGTACCAAGCCTCATGTGGCTGGTAACCTTGACCCTGCACACTTTCTGCCTTTTTGTTCCTCTGCAATTTACTTATTTGTTTTCATAGTAACTCTCACTGTGTCAAGGAGCTCAGAGTCTATATAATTCAGATTAGCAGCAATAAATAAATAAATAAATACTGGAAGAGAGGGAGTATAAATTTGGTTGTCCTTGAGAAGATTTCCTGCAGTTCATATAGGTGAACAGTGACTAACGAAGTCAATCCAAAGGGACAGTAGCCACCTTGGTAGTAGCGGCCAGTGGGGCAGCATCATTGCTCGCCTGACTTCCCAACACCATGCATCTTCCTTAAAGAGTGACACTATATGAAACCATATGCTTGTTAAACATACCTACATAATCTTGTTATTTCCTGGTGTTTATAAATAAATATTCTGTTGGTTTACCAAAAGCCTGATCCTTGGCTGGGGCTTTCACAGACCAGAAGGGTGGGCAGGGTAATTACCAAGGTTGGGAAATAGCATAAATGGTGGCAGCGGTGAAGAGATAGTGTACCATCAAGTATCCAGGGTAACCCAGGGCTGTATGCTTTACTGGCACAAAGATATGGGGGGGGGGTCTGCAAGTGCACCCAGACACAAAGTAACAATAAGCCAGAAGGGAGACTAAGGTGAAGTCTCTAGCAGTATTGTTTACAGGGAGTGACTGGTGGTGCTGCCTAGCAGTGGGATCTTGTGAGATCTGTGCTAGGGTGAGGTAAAGATAAAAATAAAAACTGCGTTTTTTCCTGGTGGGAGCCACGGGTGGGAGCCTGACAAGTGGTGCCAGGGGAGGAACATTACAGCCCCCATCTCCCCAAATCTGCTCCAGAGTGTTGGGGGAAAATCAGAACAGATTTGGGGGGCACATGGGGGGAACAGAGGTAGGGGATGTTCTGTTGTACAAGCAGAAGTCCTTGCGCTAACAAGATGATGTCGTTGGACACAACATCCTGTTTCATGAGAGAATATTCCTTACAGTTGCAGTTATTCTTCAACAGCAAAATGGGGGGTGGGGAAATGCTCACAATGTATGTATGCCACTGCATGGGATTCCTTTGGGAGGAAGGGCAGGATATAAATTAAATAGCAGCAGCAAGTCTGCATGAATTCTGCTAAAATTAAGGAGAAACATCAGATTCTGGCATCAAGATTTTCCATATTCCTCAGCCAGAGAAACTGTCATACAAAAATCATTTGCTAATTGCCGCTGTAATAAGGAAGCTGGCATGTTGATGTGTATTGCAAATGTATTGTTATACTACTATACTGTTTTTCTTTTATATATATATAATTTCTGATTTAAAAAAATTAAAGGGAAAAAAGAGTTCTGGATAAACACAACTCAGTCCTTTGGTCACTGACCTGATTTATGTGTGTAGCATAATGAAGTGAGAGAGTCCTGATGCAGTAGACTGGATGACTGCAGGAGAGCGATGCCATTTTTGAATGCGCCTCATGTAAAAACAAACTTTTTGCAAGTAAAATATTAGTACATCAGGGACAGGGGAAAGGTGCTAATACAGACTGCTCCCTACAGTGCTAGTTTTAAAACAAAACTTGCAAGGAGTTGTTGTTTATCTATGGAAGCACTGAAAAATGTGATTCTTTTCCTGCAGTCTGAAGTTGTAATACAGCCTGTTCATGTCAGGACTCCCTTCTGCTGCTTGTGAAGACCAATTCACAATAAAACATAAAAAGGGGGCTAAATGAAGATATTAGCAGTCATGAATCATTCTAAGAGCCTCACATGTTACAAAACTCCTGTGTGAGATTCCATGCAGGAGGAATCAGCATGAAATTACAGGTATTGTTGTTGCATCCATTCCTTCCTGTACCTAGGGGTTCTTTCTTTCCAGCGGAGTCAATGCAATGGAAAAGTCGCATGCAACTTCATCTGACACAGTAATCTCCATTCAGTTTCATATTAATTCCTACAGAGAAATGCCTTCTAATCGGATTGTTTTCTTAATGTGGCAATGCACCCTCTTTAATTCTGAAATTGTATCTTTGCATTCCAGAAACCTCTCAACGACCTCTTGAACAGGTGTAAATCTTTGGATAACTGTTTAGCAATTCAATTCTAAAGGGAGCCCAGGCTTGAGCTTATTTTTTAAAATTTTCTGAACTAGATTTACATGATAAACATTATACTGTGACTGTACAAGTAGGGGAAGGAGCAATGGTGTAGCAGAACAGGAACATGGAGAGAGAGAGTACAGCAGAGCAGGAGCAATGATGTATGGCAGTGCACTAGGCTAATTGACAGGTGTTTCTTGGTCTTGCAAGTGAATGAGGTGATAATGAGGCTTTCAACGTTTACTATTGTTTGTGACAGATTACCATAGAGAAAGTTAGAGAATGAGGAAAAAAATCAAGCAGAGGCTAGATACTTCTTTGACAGGGTTCCTGCTCAGTGTGAACAGTTTAAGTGGCAATGCTTCTTTGCAAGATTGTCTGCACTTTTAATTCATAGCTAAAGGCTGCGTTTCATCTAGCCGGCATGTAAGCATTGCTGAGTTCAGGGGAGCTTCCTTCCTAGAAACTCTGCATAAGATTGGAATTATGCCACATGGTCCATCAGGGATGTGAACTAGATCTCCTCAGCTTAACTCCAACATTCTAACCACTATAGCACACTTTGCCAGCTCACTCTTCTACTATGACTGTCAACTGATCCTAATAAATTACATTTTATGCTATGTATGTACTGCTGCTCATTGAATTCTCCTTGTGGGGCCAGGAATGTGGTTCTGCGAGCTGTCATGATGAATTCCTGCACTTCAAAATCTACCAGTACACCACTGGGCAGGAGTGAAAGCAGAAGCACCAAATGAACAGGAAATTGTCTGCAAATTGCTGTACCTTCAGAACCCTAATAAACATTACCCTTGAAGCTTTATATCCATCTGTCACTGTACGTCTACCTACTCTCTCCCACAATCTATAAAATGCCCTCTAGACAGTGTAATGGGCTATTTCCAGAGATTATCTCTTAAGTTTTCATTTGAAATGACTTGCCACATACACTTCCTTAGGATACCGGGGCTGGAGGATCATTATTTTTCCTAACAGAATAACAGTATTTGTGCTGCTTTTGGTGAGCGGTTGTTGTTGGTGGCATAAAGTTTGTGATCAGAAACATTCTGTTGGATATTTTCTGGCAAAAAGGAGTCTCTCCAAGTGAGAGAGAGAGAAAATACTGTTCCAATGCCCTTTACAATCTCATTCCCCTTTAATATGGATTCTCTTTAACTTTATGGAGTGTGGTAGAACTGCAAAATGGTTCTGTCTGAAACATAACAATATTTTAACCCTCCTTCAAATGCTCCCTCAGTACTTCCTGGCATAGATGTCAGTTTCACACCCTTTTTCAATTTTTTTCAGACAAGTTGTCTGCTTTTCAAAGTCCCACAGTCAGTTTACTATACCAGCCTGTAATTTTTAACCTGTTTGGAATCTCCTACACATACTCATATTTTAAAATTTCATATTTGAGTGTAGCCATTCTGCAGCCTTATCTTCTCGCATTATTAGTAATCAACATATTTAGAGTGTGAATAAACCAGCATGATTACACACAAATGCCGGAGAGTTGCAATATTTAAGCATGGAATATCAGTCTCTTTGTCTCAATGACAACCTTAGAAACCTTAATTTACCTGATGAGGGAAACTATGGGCAACTTTTCCACAACTTGAAGGGTGGCTGAGAATCGGACACAAATTGCTTCATGACTAGAATAGGTTCATTTGCCAATTCCTGCACTATGTTTTGCCCAAAGGGGATTATATATAAACATGCAGCCACCATTATGCCAGGTTTTCTCTAATCCAGTGGAGCAATGTGGTCCCATCACTAGCTTCATGCTATTTTGGTCTGAGAATGATCCAAACACCCATGGCTATCTATGACATTAGAAGGATTGCTTGTTTATAAGGGGAGACCCTTCACTGATGTGTGTTTTTATGTGTAAAACCTGCTCTGTATCTGTTCTGCCTTCACTGTCTCCCATTCTTTCTCTCTCTCTCTCTCTTATGCCCACCCAAACGTCCACAGAAAATGAACTTCTTAATTTGCCCTGGTGGGCAAGAGGGCTGTAACCAAATAAGGTCTGAGAGGCTACAATTGTTTGGAAAGATTTATTTTAAATATATATAAGTAGAACATAAGTTAATGCATTTCAGTCTATGAAAGATATAAGCATAATAATGTCAAAGAGAAATCAAAAGCACATTATACATGAATGAATCTTTAGGAAGGGAGAAACAAGGAACAGCGTGTGCAAGTAATGATTACATGGAAACAAAACAGAAAGTGGATATGTAAACTTAACTCTACATAGAAGAATATGCAGCTCATCTGTTGATAAATGAATAAATCTGTTGCAAGCAATAGTTATAGCATGCAAAGCTAGTAATGATTTTAGCTGTTATGCAACTAAATTTTTATTTGCCCCCAACTTCCACCAGTCCAAACTAGTTAAAAGCTTTGCTTTGTTGCAGCTGTATAGTAACTATATATATAGTAACTATATATTAAGAAAAGGGGAAAGAAAGTATATGATAGCTACCTATTCAAGCAGGGAGTCAAAAGAACCTCTTTCTATGGGTTCAGAAAAGAGCTGAGAGATGAATGCAGGGTCTTATGGGTAGGATCCAGAAGAATCCAGATGAAGGGAAAAGGTGAGAAAAAAAATAGTGACAATAAACCTCACTCGGGAATAAACAAAAATATTAAAACAAGAAAATTGTGTGTATAAAAACTACAAAAGCTACATCTGTTGTTCATAAGCAAAGGCCCCAGCTCCAAAAGACTGGTTTAGAGGCAAACAGCTTCAAAACTCTATCTTCAAACAGGGCAAAAAGGAGGAACCAGGGAACTACAGACCAGTCAGCCTGGCATCAATCCCTGGGAAAATTCTGGAGCAGATTATAAAGCGGTCAATCTGTAAGCACCTTGAAAACAATGCAGTAATTACTAGAAGCCAGTAACAATGGAACAAATTACCTAGGGAGGTGGTGGGCTCTCCAACACTGGAGAAATTCAAGAGACAGCTGGGCAGTCACCTGTCAGGTATGCTTTAATTTGGATTCCTGCAATGAGCAGAGGGTTGGATTCAATGGCCTTATCACTGGCGATCACTTGTGGCCAAGTAAGATTGTCTTCCAGGGTAAGGTCTTTAACAGTGGGTCCGTAAGTGACTGTGAAGGCCAATTCTGGATCCACATAGACTCCCACAGTGAGGACATAGGTTTCCAGATGGAAGATGGTCACAATGAGGATTTGCTTGACGTGCCTTCCGCTTTGCTTGTTTGTCCCTTTTGCCCTGTATTCGTGCTTCTTCAAAGTCCATAGCACCTTTGATAACGGCCGACCTCCAATTGGGACGCTCATGGGCCAACGCTTCCCAGTTCTCGATGCTCATGTTACTTTTTTAAGATTAGCTTTGAGAACATCTTTAAACCTCTTTTGCGGTCCACCGATATTCCATTTTCCATCCTTAAGTTGGGAGTAAGGTAGCTGCTTTGGAAGACAGTGATCAGGCATTCGAACAACATGGCAGGTCCAGCGAAGTTGATGTTGGAGGATCATTGTTTCAACACTGGTAGTCTTTGCTTCTTCCAATACGTTGACATTAGTCCGCCTATCTTCCCAAGTAATTTGCAGAATTTTCCGGAGGCAGCATTGCTGGAATCTTTCAAGAAGTTGGGAGTGGCGTTTATAGATGGTCCATGTTTCACAGGTGTACAGTAAGGTCGGTAGTACAATGGCTTTGTAAATAAGCATTTTGGTCTCCCTGCGAATATCCCAATCCTCTAACGCTCTGTGCTTCATTCGAGAGAATGCGGCACTTGCAGTGCTCAAGCCCCTTCCAGCTCTACTATTCTATGATTCTATGAAAACCGGAGAAGGGAGAGATTCAAAGCAAGGTATCCTTTCTTCCCCATTTTATTTATTTTGTTTAAAATATTTATACACTACCTTTCATTTGAAATCACAAGGTGGTGTACCAGTAAAAGTTACACAGAAATTATAATTCAAAATCAAGCAGCAGTCAGTAGCCCAGGGTAGACATAATATTAATGCAACTGGCGCTAGTGGCCAGCAAAGGTCTGAAAAAATAAATGTGTTTTTAGCTAACACCAAAACAACATGAGTTTTGTAACTGGACTTAGTTCAGGCGGATGTAATTCCATAGAGAGGGCATCACAGTTTTATCTAAATTTAATTTTAAAATGTATATCCAAGTAATATTTTCTATGCTAGAGAGACTACATACAGTCTAACATTTGCCCTTTGCTGTGACAGCCCTATGTAATGCCTGCACCAACAAAGAGTGCATCTGTCCCTAGGCGTTGTATGCTGATAGTTTTAAAAAAACAAACTTGAGAATTTGGAAGGTTAATCAACATTTATTACCCAGGAGCTAAAGCAGTAGCTAAGGTTCATTTTAATATACTGAATCATAGAATAGTAGAGTTGGAAGCTGCCTACAAGCCCATCAAGTCCAAGCCCTGCAGAATCCAACTTAAAGCACACCTGACAGGTGGCTGTTCAGCTGCCTCTTGAATGCCTCCAGTGCTGGAGAGCCCACCACCTCCCTACGTAATTGGCTCCATTGTCATACTACTCTAACATAAGTTTTCCTGATGTTCAGCCGAAACCTGGCTTCCTGTAACTTGAGCCCATTATTCTGTGATGTGATATTTTGTGATTGAGAAGAGATCCTGGTCCTCCTCTGTGTGACAACCTTTAAAGGACTTCAAGAGTGCTATCCTATCTCCCCTCAGACTTCTCTTTTCAAGGCTAAACATGCCTGGTTCTTTCAGTCTCTCCTGGTAGGGTTTTGTTTCCCTTGATCATCCTTGTTTCCTGTTCCAGTTTGTCTGCATCCTTCTTAAAATGTGGTGTCCAGAACTGGAAGCACTACTCAAGATGATGCCTAACCAGTGCTGAATAGAGGGGAGTATACACACGAGTATATCCAGTGGTCCCAGACTACAAATCTCTCATGTCGGAATCACCTTTGTAGCCAGTCATTCACCTGGAATATTTTTCTTTTCCCTTCTACTGTTCTTCTAAATAATGGAAGGATGGATGAGAAAACTAACTGAGCACCAAAGTCCTTGGGTTTCCTTCCCAGAATGTCAAAGTCTGATATGAGTTTTCGTAGATTGAGATTGAGACACCTTATTCATTCCTTCAAAAGTGGAAGTATAGACTGGATTAACTGTCAACTGGTGACATCTAGATGAAGAACACTGGGATACCATATGGGACAAATTTCCATATTCAACAGTGTCCATTTCAGTAAGGGAAACAGCACTTAAAATTATACATATATGTTACATGGCCCCAAGCAAAATAGCACAAATGTCAGGATCTTCATCTAGATTGTGCTGGAGAGGTTGTGATGCTCTCAGCTGTTACAGCCATATGTGATGGGAATGTGAGAATGTTCTGAAACCTAGATGGACTATCACTGGACCGATGGTATAGAAAATTATGCGAATTTGCCTTGCTGGAGAAACTGACACAAAACTTGAAAACTAGCAGCAGGCACTAAGAAGAAAGACACTTTCATGGACCAATGGATGCCTTTTATTGAATTTACAACCAAGGAGGAAAATCTTTGCCAAGTACCCAAACCCTTTACCAGACTGTGGTTGGCTTGATGAACTCTTATGTTTGACTTAAACACTGTAATAGCTCTCTCATAGAATGAAACGGGGTTGTCAGGGAGGGGGGAGGGGAAATATGTTCCTTTTCTGTATTATTAAAAAGGAAAAAAAAGGAAAGGAAAAAAGTACTCGCCTCAGGAGGTAAATGTGGTTTTTACTTGTGTGTGGCCCCTAATTCATTTTTTCTGTGAGCCAATGGCATGATAGAGGGGGAACTGTCCCCCCACTTTAGCAGGTCTGCTGTAGACAGAATGGCCCGACTGTATGAGTGATGGGAGAGAATAAAAATTACTAAATCAGAATTTCAGCCCTACCCGGAGATGCCAGGGATTGAATCTGGGAGCTTCTGCATGTAATAATCCCTGACTCTTGGCCATGCTAGCTGGGGCTGATGTTGGAGTCCAGCAATATCTGGAGGAGCACAGTTTCCCCACTCCTGCTCTGGGACATATGCAAAGTGTTTGCTCAAGATATTTCATACTTTCACATGCTTGTCTCCTAGAACTTTACAGAAGACCAATGACTGTGTCACATGTTACTTTTGTGCAAGGACAATGTGAGCAGTGTGGTGGCACCACAATATCAGCAGCTCCTGATAGATGTCTAGGGCAGCTGTTATCTAAAGCCCAAGAATCAAAAATAAATAAATGGAGTTTGTTTCATATTTTAAAAGAAAGAGAGGGACCTTATCATAGCTTAACAGATTTTAAAAACATATTTGCTATAGTGGTAAGATGGCAGGAATAACCCAGCTAAATAAAATGGCCTTGTACATTAGTAATCTGCAGATAAAACTGTACACTCTCCAAAGCTTTTAAGCGAGCCTCCTGATAACAAGTTAATTTCCCATGGCCTATCACAATTTTCTATTAAAGTGCTACCAGTGAATTCTGAATTGTTGACGATTGTGCCCACAATGGGACTTGCTGTTTAGAACTGAACAACTCAATCTGAATTAAAACTTAAGCCTAAGTAAGCATCACAAATGTGCTCATCCAACCTAAAGAACAGTTGATGTCAAATCTGATGTGTTATCACAAGGCAACTCTGTCAAGTACATCACCAGGGCATTACTGATTCAACACTGCACTGTATAGCACATTACTGAACACCTAGTCAGCAACATCAGCTTCTGATACTAAGAAATGGGGGGGGGATGCCTGTCAGTTGTGTTTGCTTTCCCAAAAATGAGCCTTAGGATTGAAGTTAATTAGGATATTAAGGAAACAATGACCTTTTTGGCCTGGTTAAACTTAGAGAGGGCATTTCATTGGTACAAACATTTCCAGAGCTGGCCTTACTAAGAAGGGACACGGGCCAGTTCATTCCAGAGCAGATGTCATTGCTGTGTTCCAAAATTCCATTTCTTTGTATTATTTTTTTTTTAAAGTGGGAAGGTTCTTTTTAACTTTTGGCTTCAGGTATGAACATGTCTTAGGCATGCAAAGGCCAGCACTGAATGCTGCAAAAATTCATGGTAATATTCAAACTGTACATACAATTAACTTCCATGCTCTTGCGTCTTTGTATTTAAATGTACTGGTTTTTAAAAAGTGCAAATACCATCAGCTGTGTGTGTGTGTGTATGGAGGGAGGTGATTATTTATTTATTAAATGTCTATCCCTCCTTCCTCCCAGAAGGAGGCCAGGGAAGCAAACAATGGGCAAAACACTGAAAACGTCTAAAAAAGAAAATGTTTTCAAAACATCTTTTTGAAACATCTTTGAAAACATCTTGCAAATAATTCCAAAACAAACACAGACGGGGAGGAGGTCCCTGCTTAAATGGCTTGTTAAAAGAGGAAAGTCTTCAGTAGGCACTGAAAAGAAGATAGAGATGGTGACTATCTCATATTTAAGGGGAGGGAATTCCAAAGGGTAGGTGCCACAATACTAAAGGTCTGCTTCCAATATTGTGTGGAATGGAGCTCCTGATAAGATGGTATCTGGATCACATTGCGTGCAGAGGAGTGATTTAATCCTTTCCTCCCCAGCTGTTATCTGAATCCCTTTTTGAAGCTGGTGTTTGCTTTGTGAGGAAATCCCATTGGCACGTAGTCCTCCCAACGCAAATACTACTTTCAGTAGGGAAGGAAAGGATTCATTCCCCTTCTATGCATGCTGCAGTTCCAATAATTGTTACCCTCTCCCTGCCAACTTGATGAATCTTTGTATTTTTGAAAATGCCATGTGAAATGCAAAGATGCAGTTGCACCATATCTAGTTTGACTCATGCTGAGAAAAGTTTTCTGCAGGAATCCTTCCCATTGAAACTTGTTCTGTATAAACCAGCCTTCCCCAGTCTGGTGCCTTCCAGATGTTTTGGACTATAACTCCTATCACCACCATTATCATTAATTAAATGTATATATCTCCCTTCCTCCAAAAAGGGCCACAGGGCTGCAAACAGACAAATGATAAAACATCAAAAAACAATTGCAGTCCAAAGCATTGTCTGGAATTATATGAATATTGTCTGGACTTTACTGTTGGGTACAAAGAGGGAGCACTATTCCCCTGTGATTTTGATAGCCATTCTTGTGTCCTCATTATTGAACTGCTCAAAATAACCTTCCTGCCTGTTAAATCTGCTCCTCCCCCCCACAACACTTGTTCTATATTGGAAAGTCGCGTGCAGGACATAATCAACACTCTTTTTGGAAACAATGCAGACTGTCTTTGTCCCTCTCACCCTTCTCCAGGTTTCTCCTCTGTGACAGTTATATACATTTTTAAAGTGGATCTGTCCCTAATGTTCTAGATGCCTTTTCAACCCTCTTTTATATTCAGTCTTTGCCTGAATACAACATTCTGCCCAGTCATTGCAAAAGAATTCATTGTCTTCATTCATGCCTGCTGTGTTATTAATAATTCTAGTTTTCTGAAATTGTGTATTTTATATGTTGTGTAATTTATGTATATTTATTGTGCATATCTATCCTGCCCTTCCAGTGCTCATGCATCATCAGTCAGGGGTGGCTTACAATTTAAAATCACAATGCAACAGATATATATATTGTATTGTGATTTTAAATTGTAAGGCACCTCTGACTAATGATGCATGGGCACTGGGAGAGCAGGATAGGCATTTTAAGAAAAAGATATATTCTTTATTAATATAGCTGTAATGTTTTGCATATTTTTTAAAAAAATCTGTATGGTTATGTTCTAAGTGTGTTTGACAGGAAGAAGTGCAGAGTAAGCTTAAAAATAAACAAATAAATAAATATGGGAGTGTGAATCAGGCCCCAGACAAAAACTCAGGAGGTTTTTTTACACTTCTTTCCCCCTTTCTTAACTCAGTTTTAAAATTCATTACAGTATTTTCTACATTTCCAGGCTTTTCAACCCTAGGGCCGGCTCTATCTTTAAGCAGAGTGAGTCAGCCACCGCAGGCAGCATATGATTGGCCTCACAAGTCCCGCTTCCCCCCTGCTGGAGGCCACAGCTTTGTACCCCTAAGGTTGGTGCCCTGAGGAGTGGTAGAGGACACTGTCCCGTTGCTAGTACTGAAGTAAGATTCAGCTGCTGGTCGTCTCAACTTCTGCAGCTGGAAGTGTATATGTGTGTGTAAACCTTATCCTTTGCCCCAGGCAACAAAATGGCTTGAGCTGGCCCTGTTCCCACCCTTTGCATTCAGGTTCTGCATGATCACCATTCTGTTTGGTTGGGGCATTTCCTCAGCCTCCCTTTGTAAGGTCTTGTAAAAGGCATCTAGTGTTTTATCAGTTGTGACATTCACAAGCCTGGGATCACTGTTAACTTTCTAAGTCTCATCCAAATCTTGAATATCATCATCTGGCAAGATCTCCACCACTGCACTGTCATTTTTCCTAAAATCAATGCCGTCCAATTAATGTCAGACTACAGAAATCAAATTAATAAAATGGATGTTAGAAAGGGAGAACTCAAGCCAGCAACTGTAGGGGATTACTGTGTTGTAACCATAGAAACTGGGCCAATTTTGCAGTATAGATGGCTCCTAACCATCATTACACAGCAAGAGGTAAGGATGGGAGAGAATATGTCAAACATTTTCCCCCATATGTGGCTGTTTCATACTTCTGCTTTTAAGGGTCAGTGGATAATGAAAATCCTCTATTTGTTTCTTTCCCCAAGGCAAAAGTTAAACAGTATGGTTCCATGTCCAGATCTAGAACCTTCCAAACACACACACACAATATTATAATTATGCATGTATGTGTGCATGTGCACACATATGGAAGCGTGTGTGCATGCTTTTGTTTCTGTGCTTATCTATAATAGAAAAAGTAACTTTAGAAGGAAGGAAAGAAATCAGAAGCAATTCTGATATTCCAAAGGTTAAAATTCAAGACTTTGGCTGCTTTCATACTGCACTTTATTCCGTTATTCCAATGATTTCTTACCCAGAAATTTGCACATTTTGTTTGAACTTCCACACAATGCAGAAACTAATTCCAGAAATCTAGTGGAATATAGTGGAAGTTTACCACTAATTTCTCTGATAAATGATTCCAGAAATAATCCATTTGCAAGCTTAGAAACCCAGACAATCTCAGGAATTTTGTGCTAGGTGCAGCTGATCACATGACAGGCATCCCAGAATGCAATGCATTCCCACCCTTTAGACATGCATCAATTTTTTTGCCTGATTTTCTTTTCCTCACAAAAATTGTACTGGTATTCTGGTGTAGGCACAGGTTGCAGCTTCTCCTTCCTCCTTTCCTACACCCCCTTTGTGTCCAGACACCCCATAAAAATAATGTCAGATGATAAGGGAGAGGGGCCTTTCCACAGAGCCAAGTTCTAGAGCTTTGAGGGCAATAAGCTTTCTCATTGAGAGGTACAGCATCCTGGCCCATCTTCATATCTGCCTCATGAGGGCATATCTCCTCCAAAATGTTTCCTCACAGAAAGCAAGATCAAATTTCTCAGTTTCTGCCTCTGCCTCCTCAAGTGGATTAATATGTTTCGGGCTGTTTTTAAAACAATCAAAGCCTGAATATAGAGCTGAATCAGGTTTAAAAAACTATAAACTCTATTTTTTTTTAGAAGCTCAATCGCACTCTGGAGCTGAAGAACTACCAGTATATCAGCATACACCAGCAGAAATGGGGGGAAAAAAAGCCCATGCTAACTCACTCAGCGAATTATGGGGGGACTACAGTGCACATGTGTGTAATGGGTGAGGGACGAAAACAAGACATTGTTCATTGCAGCAGAGTGAAAAACATTTGTGTGAAATGCCGGTATATAGTCTGAAAAAAGCATGGTTCCTTAACAGATACTGCAGTGTGAAAGGGATTTTAGAAATCAGAAGTGCTACCATTTCAATCTGCAAAAGTGATGCAACAAGCCCCATGTATGAAAGCAGCCTTTAAGTCCCAATATTTATGCATATATCTTGACTTTGCTGAATTGTGGTTTTTCAGTACTTCAACTTCTCTATGGCTCAATGAGAACATCAGATGAGCTCTGCTTTATCAGACCAAAGTACCATGTGGTCCAGCATCTTATTTCCTATAGTGTACAAATATGGCATAAAAAGCAATAGTCCTCCCCAGCTGTTGCATATAGCTGGTATTCAGCTGGTATTCAGGGTTACAATGCCTCTGAACCTGGACGTTCCATTTAGCTATCATGGCTGACAGCTGTTGATTGCATTAACCGCCCTTTATATATATATATATATATATATATATATATATATATATATATATATATAAATGGAAATGGACTGCCTTCCAAGTCGATTCTGACTTATGGCGACCCCATGAATAGAGTTTTCATGGTAAGCGGTATTCAGAGGGGGTTTACCATTGCCTTCCTCTGTGGCTGAGAGGCAAGTGACTGGCCCAAGGTCACCCAGTGAGCTTCATGACTGTGTGGGAATTTGAACCCTGGTCTCCCAGGTTGTAGTCTAACATCTTAACCACTATACCACACTGGCTCTCATATGTATTTTAATTGTATTTTATGTATTTTAATGTTTTGTGGTTTTATTGTTCACAATTTTATTATTTATGTGTTTGATTTTATTTTTGTAAGCAGCCCTGAGTGCCATATTACAGGGTATAAGGGCAGGATAGAAATATTTTAAATAAATAAATAAAATAAATAAATTGGTCTGATTCTCTTTTAAATCCATTTAAGCCATCATCACATCTTGTAACAATGATTTCCACAAATTACAGTGCATTCCTATGCATGCTTACTTGGAAATAAGTCCCACTTTGTTCAATGGAATGTAATGCCATGTCAGAATATATAGCAGCCTTCCCCAGGGTAGTTCTTTCCAGATGTTGCTGGGCTCCAACTCTCATCAGCCCCAGCTAGCATGGCCAGTGGTCAGAGACGATGGGAGCTGTTGCCTAACAAATCTGAAGAACATCAGATTGGGGAAGGCTGGTGTATAGGATTGTCACCTTAATTACATGTTGTATGAAGAAGGAAGTTTCTTCATCTTTCACAAATCTACTGTCAGTCAGTTTCATTGGGGCATCTGAGATCTAGTACTATGAGAGAGAAAAAAGATTCTCTATCCCATTTCCTCCTTTATCAGAGAATTTCTACCCTTGCAAGGTGGTGGACAATGAATAATAAAAATAAGTCAAAGCAACTAAATGATAATGATATTTTACAAGAACAGCAGCATATAAAACACGAATAAACCAACAAAAGCAAATTCAAGCAACAGGCAGACCAAACACTCACTGGAACATATATGAAGTTGCCTTACACGGAGTCATACCACTGGTTCATCCACCCCAGCATTGTCTACTCTGACTGGCAGAGGCTCTTCAGCATCTTAGGCAGAAAGAGGTCTTTTCCATCACCTCTTACTTGGCTATTTAACTGGTAATGCTATGGACTGAACTTGGGACATTCTGCATGCAAAGCCTATACTCTACCATTGTGTCCTCATCAAAGCAACAGAGTCTTCAGCCCTTGTCAAAGCAAAAGACAGAGAGGGAGTGAATCTCCTGAGACAGGTAGTTCCACATGTTGTGTTCAACAACAGAAAAAGAGCCCTTACACACAAATCAGCTGGCAAGTACTAAGCTTCTGAAAGTGACAGCAGGATTCACAGAAGGGTCTTTCCAACAGACCTCAGTAGGTTTGCATGATAATGCATAGTTATGCATATATATTTCCAACACTGTGCTCCATATATCCCCCCCATCCCCGTTTTAATGGCAGGAACCAAGATGCACGGTTTTGATGTGCAATGCCAGTTAAAATTAACTTGGATTTTTACTGAAAATTAAGTTTGCAGGGCCAAGATTTATGAAATTTGATAATACAGAGGACACATCTTTCAGAAAGTTTACACAACTTATACTGTTTTTTTTTTTTAAAAAAAGTTCTAAAATAATAAAAGTTCAGTAAATCCACTTGAAAGAGGGCAAGAGAAACCATATTTATATAAAAAATAATAGTTGTCTCTAAAAAGCAAACAAGTATTGCACAAGAACATAGAAAGCTGCCTTATATCATGTCATACTAGTTGCCTATCTAGCCTTGCATTACCCACTTAGACTGGAAGTGGCCAGTCAAGCAGAGAGAGGTCCTTCTCATCACCTGCTACCTGATTGTTCACTTTGACTGGCAGTTCCTCTCTAGATTTGAAAGATCACCTGCTACCTGATCCTTTGAAGTGGAGATGGCAGGGATTGAAGTAGGGACCTTCTGCATGCAAAGCAGGTACTCTGCCACTGAACTGTAGTGATCCTCCTTTATGAGTCTCTAGCCACTGTTGAACAGACCCTGTCAACATTTTTTGCTGGTGTGGGAAATATGAAGCAGGTCTTTTACTGATCTAAGGGCATAGGAGGAGAGGTGTGGGAGCTTTCAGGTCAGCTGTTTATTGAGCATTCATTCTGATATGTTCATGCAGAGGTTCTATGACATTGCCAGCCTTTGGTGGTTATCCTGCACTTTTCAGTGCAATTTTCTGTCATTTTTCTTTTCAGACTTTTTGCAGTTAGAACAGTGGCACGATAATTGCACTAGAAAGTGCAGGATAACCACCAAATTTTGGACAAATAAATAACCTGCCTGGAAGCTCCCTTCATGTGTTGGTGGTAGAAGTGTTTCCTGGTATGTTGGATTGAGGCCATTTAGGGCTGAAGAATCTCAGGACATTAAGAAACACAGCACTGCAAGAGAAGTTGTTTTGCCTAAAGCTGGAAGTCAAGATACAGAAGGATTATAACAAAAATCTGTGGCTGAGCCTTAACTCAGATTGACCTACTTGATTTGTACTGTCTGTCTGTTTCTAAATAAAACCCAAGAATATAATTAAACTCTTTCTGCCCTACCATTCTTTGATCTTCCCCTTCAGATGCTAATACATCTGGATTTTGCAGCCCCTAAAGTTTCGTAAGAATTGTAGAGAACGAGTCCAAACAAGATTAAAACCTGATTTAGCTAGGAAGTTAAAGACGGTAACTCTTTAAAGAACTGATATTTACATCACATAGAAGTTACTATAAAAGCCAGCCCTAGAAATGCTACTTAAATGCTGCATCAGGTTAATTTATCTTCCTTGTGATGTGGTTCTACAAGGCCATGGTCAAGCGCTGGCCAGGAATCTATACCAGAAAAGTAGAGATGGTGACATGGATCCTGTGATCTGCAGATGGAAAGAAATGTAAAATTATAGGAAGCTGTTTTATATCATGTCAAAACATTGGGTGATCTAGGTCAGTATTTTCTATTCTGTTGACTGACAGCAGTTCTTCAGCGTTTAAGGCAGTGAGTTGGATCAGGACTGAACTCAAGATTTTATGCATGCGAAGTATGTGCTCTAGCACTGAGCTTCAGCCCTTCCCCCAAGTTCATGGAATGGGATTTTCCCTGTTCCTCCTCTCCAAAAGCTTCTCCAGATGGTTGTGGGATGGGTAAATCGGAGCTGCTGGGGTGGGATGGGGGAAATTGCCCTCAAATCAGGCAGAAACACCTTAGGAACACAGGAAGCTGCCATATACTAAGTGAGACAATTGGCCTATCTAGGCCCGGCCTCCAAGAGGTCTTCTGTATCTTTAAAAGTTGTGGAGGGGGGAGGGAGAATTCCACCTTGTGGTTTTTCCCATTACAGAGTTGCAAGAACACCTGTATCTCCTAAAGATACAGGATCAGTCTCAGGCCATGGACCTGGCAACCCTATGTAGTGTATTGGCCCTCCAGGCTTGCCATACCAGAAACTGCTGAGTCAGCCCCAGATTGTGGTAGTTTCAGTTCCAGGCATTACCAAACATTACCATTCTGTGGGCCTTGTTCCCTGTATATGATTGGTTGTAGTAAAGTTCTTGTTGTTTAGATCATCTGTGTGGCCTCTTCCTTCATTCGTGATTCTGGGGAAAGCCAAAGAAGAATATAGTCAAATATGGACCTTGGATTTCAGGAAAGCCGATTTTAGCAAGCTCAGGGAAATGATGGGTAGGATCCCGTGGCAAGATAGACTAAAGAAAAAAGGAGCCCAAGTAGCATGGGAGTTCATGAAGAAGGTATTACAAAAAGTGCAATTGCAAACATTTCCAAAGAGGAAGAAAAATGGAAGACATCGGAAAAAGCCAATGTGGCTACACGGAAGACTGGTGGAGGAGGTAAAAATAAAAAAGAGCATGTATAAAGAATGGAAGGAAGGAAGCATCACCAAGAAAGAGTACAGATGAGCGGCTCGGGCTTGCAGGAATAGCATAAGGAAAGCTAAAAGCCAGAATGAGCTGAGTCTGGCGAGGGAAGCGAGGAACAACACAAAGGGGTTTTTCAGATATGTTCGAAGCAAGAGAAAGACCAAGGAAATGGTGGAAATGCTGCTCAATGAGGATGGCAAAATGTTGACAGATAACAAGGAAAAGGCAGAACTGCTCAACGCCTATTTTGCCTCCGTTTTCTCCCAAAAGGGGAACAGTGTGCAACCTTGCATCGGTAGCAATCTCAGTAAGGGGTCGGGATTGCAGTTCAAGATTGATAAGGAGATAGTCAGAAAATACCTAGTTAACCTAAATGAGTTCAAATCTCCAGGGCCTGATGAACTGCATCCCAGAGTATTGAAGGAACTTGCTGATGTACTCTCGGAACCTCTTGCCATCATCTTTGAGAAATCCTGGAGAACGGGAGAGGTGCTGGAGGATTGGAGACGGGCAAACGTTGTCCCGCTCTTTAAAAAGGGTAAAAAAGAAGATCTGGGGAATTACAGGCCGGTCAGTCTGACTTCAATACCAGGAAAGATATTAGAACAGATAATAAAAGAGTCCATTGGCAACTATCTAGATGACAATGCTGTGATTAGTAGGAGCCAGCATGGCTTTGTCAAGAAAAAATCCTGTCAAACTAATCTCATCTCTTTTTTTGATCGGGTCACTAGCTTAGTAGATGGTGGAAATGCTGTAGATGTCATCTATCTAGATTTCAGCAAAGCGTTTGACAAAGTCCCCAAAGACCTTTTGATTAGCAAACTGGTCAAATGCGGACTACATGGAAATACTGTCAGGTGGATTCACAACTGGTTGGAAAACCGTACTCAAAGAGTGGTCATCGGTGGCTCTGCTTTGGACTGGAAGGAGGTCTCAAGTGGAGTGCCACAGGGTTCTGTCCTGGGGCTGATACTCTTCAACATTTTTATCAATGACTTAGATGATGGGGTGGAGGGAAGCCTTATGAAGTTTGCGGATGATACGAAACTGGGAGGGATAGCTAACATAATGGAAGACAGGAATAAAATCCAAAGGGACCTGGATAGACCAGAAAATTGGGCTGAAATTAATAAAATGACATTCAATAAAGACAAATGCAGGATTCTGCATTTAGGCCACAAAAACAAAATGCACGGGGACAGGATGGGAAATACCCAGCTTAGCAATAGTGCGTGTGAGAAGGACCTTGGAATTGTAGTGGATCGCAAGTTGAACATGACCCAGCAGTGTGATGCTGTGGCAAAAAAGGCAAACGTGGTTTTGGGCTGCATAAACAGAGCTATAGTTTCCAGGTCGAGGGAAGTAATAGTCCCACTATATTCTGCATTAGTCAGGCCTCATCTGGAATACTGCGTTCAGTTCTGGGTGCCTCATTTTAAGAAAGATATAGACAAGTTGGAGCGGGTTCAGAAGAGGGCGACGAGGATGACAGCCGGTATGGAGAAGAAGTCTTATGAGGAAAGGTTGAAGGAACTTGGCATGTTCAGTCTGGTGAAGAGAAGGCTGAGGGGTGACATGATTGCACTCTAAGTACCTGAAGGGCTGTCACATAGAGGAGAGTACAGATTTGTTCTCTGCTGCCCCAGAGGGTAGGACTAGGTCTAATGGTTTTAAGTTGCAGGAGCGTAGATTCAGATTGGACATTAGAAGGAACTTCTTGACAGTAAGGGCAGTTCGGCAATGGAACCGACTGCCTAGGGAGGTGGTGGGATCCCCTTCACTGGATGTCTTCAAGCAGAGGCTGGACAGCTACCTGCGGGAGATGCTCTAGCTGTGGATTTCCTGCTGTGAGCAGGGGATTGGACTCGATGGCCTACAAGCCCCCTTCTAACTCTATGATTCTATGATTCTGTGATTCATGATACTTTTCACTGGTGACGAGGATGGGATCTACCGAGGCATACAAAGTGTTTTCTTCATGCATTAGAGGCTGAAAGGGAGAGAACATTTCTCCTTAGACTGGATTAGGACATCAGCTTGGGCCTTGTGGAAACCACTGCAAAGCACTCCAGGTCAGTGTGTATCTTGTGGAATATGGCCACCCAAGATCATCTTGAAGAATTTAACCCTGCATGTCCCAGCAAGTGGGAAAGTTATGCAGCCAGGCTGGACTTTTACTTGGCAGCAAATGGCATTACAGAGTCAGAGAGGAAGCGTGCTGTATTACTCAGTGTCTGTGGGCCAGACACCTTTGACCTAGCCCAGGCCCTCCTAGCACCAGCAAAACTTCCTAATACATCTTATGAGGATATCTGGAATGCTTTACAAGGACATTTCCCCCAAAACTGTCTGAAATAGCATGACATAATTCTTTCTACAAACGAAATCAGGGCCTAATGGACAGTGTGTCACTGTATGTTGCTGAACTTAGATGCATTGTGAAACACTGCAATTTCCCAAACCTTGAGGAGATGCTGCGTGATCGCCTGGTCTGTGGGTTGCATGATGAGGGCCTGCAAAAGCGTCTGTTTGCAAAAGGTCAGCTCTCGTTCAAGACTGCATTAGAGGAAGCTCTGGCTGCTGAAGCAGCAGCAGCAAGCACCCGAGAAGTGCACTTGGCAAGAAACTCACCCTGTTCAGAAACCCAGCTGGCTAAAGATTCAAATCAACAACTTCTAGAGATCCATAGGCTGCAGTGCAAATGCTCATCAACCAGAGTAGTTCCTGCAGGACCTCCGAGATCCAGACAAGTTTCTCCAGTGATATGTAAGAGCTGTGGCAGATCCCATGAAGAGTGTGCCTGCCGTTTCAGAGGTGCACAGTGTCGGTATTGTCAAAAAGTTGCGCATATTGATCAAGTATGCCAAGCCAAAGTGGACGAAGGCATCCCCAGAAGGGCGATGGAAGGGAAAACACCATCAAGGACACAAAGCAGTGCCACACACACTGTACAGAAGTTTTCCACATATGACAATGCAGAGGAGGTGATTAGCTTCCCTCAGAGCAAAATATTGTTTTTTTGCTTCCCTCACTGCCCCTAAATACAGCTTACCATAGTCACCTACCAGTGTGTAATTGCATCCACCAGGAGTTCGTCTCCATCTGCACTCAAGCCGTCTCCTATATTGTTTCATTGCTCTCAGCTCTGGGGTATACCATGGAGCCGTACGAGCTCTACACAGGAGAGGGTGCTCAGGAGCAATCATGTCAACCGCCCGGGTCATTTCTGTATTCCACAGTTCAACCAAGGTTTCGACAGGAACGCCAGCCCTATCAGCCGGAAAACTCTCCAGAAACCCTAACCCTTTGGAAACCATCTGAATCAGTTAGTCTCTGGGGGCGGAGTAACTTAATAGGTTCCCCACCCTTGCAGAGGGGAAAGGCCTCTGTAAGTCTAAACTTCAGCAAGCAATGATCTGTCCATGACAGAGGGACTAATGTCAGGCCCCCCACATTCAGATCACCATCTCCATGTCCAGTTGCAAAACCCAAGTCTAGAGTATGCCCTGCTACATGTGTTGGGCTAATGGCATATTGGGACAATCCCATGGTTGTCATGGAATCCATGAAATCCTGAGCTGCCCCGGATAAGGTGGCCTTGGCATGGATGTTGATATCCCCCAGAACCAACAGTCTGGGGGATCTCAACAGTACACCCGAGACCACCTCTGTCAGCTCAACTAGGGAGTCTGTTGGGCAGCGGGGTGGACGGTACACCAACAGGATCCCCAGTCTGTCCCGCTGACTCAACATAAGGTGCAAACACTCCAGACCAGTAGTCACATGGACAGGGTGCTTGCAGAGGAAGATGGAGCTCCTATAGACCACAGCAACCCCTTCCCCTCCCCTCAGGTCTACCCTGATGCAGACCCAGGTACGCTGGCAGACATAGCTGGGAGAGACTGACTCCTCCCTGCTCACCCACCCAGATCTTGGTTATACATGTCAGATCGGCTGCCTCATCCACAATTAAATCATGAATGAGGGAGATCTTATTATGCACTAATCTGGCATTTAGGAGCAGCATCCGGAGGTCTGAGAGCTGGCTGATAGGGCAACCAACAAACCTGCGGGTGTGGGGAGGACCGGAACAAGACACAGTCGTTAACTGCCTGGACCACATTCCCCTTACCTGGCAAGTCCTCCTCACAATGCCATATCTCCCTCTACCCATCACTACATTAATTGGGGGCCCCTCAAGTCTCCCCACTTGGCTCTGAGTCCTCTCTCCCAGGCACATGACTCAAGACCTGCAATAAACCAGGCAATCTGCAAAGCAGGAGCCACCTCAGCCAGCCAGCTTATGTATTGCCTCCAGGGAAGGGACAGGTGGATGATATCAGCAACAGCTGGCTGAGTACCTTGGGGCCTGGTCCTGCAAGGCATGACACCTGCAGAGCAGAAGTCCAACAGGGAGAGGGCAGTGGTGGTAGCTGAGCAGCAGCAGCAGCAAGCAGGCAGACAGCAGCAGCACATGGCTCTCCTCCTTCCCTGGGCGATGGTGGTCCCCTTCCTCCTGCAGGCACTCCACAGTTCTTCATGTCCATTCTGCCACTGCCTCCTTGCCCTATAGTTCCTTTCTCCTTAAAAGAAGGCAGAGATCTTCAAATATATTGTTTTCTTTTTACTGTTGGCCTGATGGTTGATTAATTCAGGCATTGTTCAAAATGCCTTTGAATGAACTGGTTGCTTCAGTGCTGATAGCTTCTTAAATAAGATATTCAAGCCAAGTAGGAAGGAAGGGCAAATGCTATGGATAGCATTATAGCGCTGATTTTTGAGTGAGAAGTTTGATTTGATGCTCTTTTATGTGCCATATATCATTTGGCACATAATGCCAAATCATTTTGCACATAAAGCCACCCTGGGCTCCCACTGGGAGGAAGGGCAGGATATAAATCAAATAATAATTAAATAAATTTGGCTGTTCTGGAAGAATCTGAGGAAAGAGTTGCTTTGCAGTCAATTCATCCTTATAAGGTAGGCCATATTTTGTAGGTGTGAGGCTGAGAGTTAGTGGCTTGCCTATGGCATCGTAGTAAGTTTATGGTTGAAGTGATATTTCCCAGGCTTGCAGATCACAATTACTCTTAGCAAAAGATTCAGGTGACCTGTTTGCCACTAACATTTGAGAAGAGGAATAAAACCACCCCCCTATTTAGGAAGAGGGGTCAACTAATATCTTTTTCAGGCCCCTGTACCGAAGCCATCTAAGCCACTGTCCCAGCATGACCAGAACAGGATTATGGCAATTAGAGCAGTATTGAACTCCACAGTAAAAGCCATGGATGAGTTCTGAGGAGAACAGCACCAGATCTACATTTGCCTAGGATTTTTTTTAAGTTAAAAAAAAAATCAAAAGTCTTCAGGTACTTCCCACCTAGCATCTTGGGTTTAACATACTGATACTAAAACAATATCCTCTCATAACCTGTAAGATGAGCTGTGAGGATCCTCTTAAGTTTGTATATTCACCATCCAGCCATTCAACCTCTAGTCACTTCTGGATTAGATTACTATAATGCACTCTAGATGGGGCTGGCTTTGAAGACATTTTGAAGCTGTGGCAGACTTTTGGCTGTGACAGACTTTTGACTGAGGCCTGTGTATCAGATCACATATTACACTGATCATTTACCAGCTTCACTGGTTACCAGTTTGTTTCTTGGCTCAATTCAAAGTGCTGATTTTGACTGTGAAAACCTTGAATGGCCTGAGACCAGAATATCTCAGGATATTCTCAGAGTATCCCTATTCCTCACGGCATTTTCTGAGTGATGCCCCCCCCCTAAAAAAGTCTCTTTGTTTGCCAGGGGAAACTCATGGGTATATGAAAGTTTCCCCAGATGGGTCGAGAGAAGGGAGAGCCATTTTTCTCAGAAAAATGGTACAGGAGGAAGGTTTAACCCACTCTCTTCCAGTGCCACAATCCCAAACTGAACCCCATTTGACTCCCCCGCCCCTCCCCCCACACTGCTCAGGAGATACACCCATGAAGCTTTCAACCCTCAGACCTAGTCTCACTGAGAGTATAAACATTTGTCTGACCAAGGGATGAACAAATCTGTCAATTTCTGTTTCAGTTTCTCAGTTTCTCCAATCTTAAACTCAGTTCTCCACATTTCTGAAGCAATTCGTGATTTTTCTTCTTTAAAAAAACATAAACATTCATTGACATTTTACCATGCGTTTACTCTCATCTACACACTGTAAGAGGTTTTTGACAAATAAAGTTTTTTTGCAAGCAATATTCCTTTACATTTTTGTATATTATTGTTCATGAATGTATATATTTAAATGCACTAACATATGTATGTTTGTACACATTGGTTGGAGAACTGCGTTGCGGCAGCTGGAGAAGGGTGATTTTTGAAGCATCCTTGTTTACATATTGGTTCAAGCTGTGCCAATGTGTTAGTTTCTCATTAAAATGCAAACAAAATCAACATTATCTCCCATCCTTAGTCTGGCCTATACTGCTCTAGTTTATAATTGGCAGTTTTCAGTTGCTCTCTTTCATACAAAGAGAGAGAAAAAGTTATCCTTCCATATATAAAACTAGGTGAAAGGGTTCTAGTCTAGCACATGTTAGTCTTCTATGTGCAAAGAATTAGTTTTGTATGGATGTGAACCCCCATCTATAGTTTGAAGGGGCACAGCCTATCCACAGGTTTACTGCTTTAGTGAAAGCTGGGTCTCAGTCACATGAGCCAAGAAGTAACTGAGCTCACCATCCTCCAGGCAAATATCTTCTCTTCACACATTTTTGACAGTTGCGCTGACAAACTGTTATAAACAAAACGCCCTAGCCCCTTTTTGAGGTCTAGTGGCTTGGGTTCGCTTCAAAATACTTACTCAATAGAGCTCAAGAACAAACGAAACAAGATGGAGAATGGAGAATATTTATTTCTAACACGTGCACATGGAGAAGTAGCAAGCTAGTTCTGACTCAGCTAGGCACAACCAAGTCTTTTATCAACTTTGTTTTACTAATTATTCATGCATCAATATCATCATAATTACATCACTTTAATCCCTGCCCATCTTCTTCTGGTAATGTCCCCTCGCTTCCATATCCATATATGGAACTTGTTTTTCACACTATTCCACCTTGAATGTTGCAACAATATTTGATACTTTTCTTCAATGCAGGTGGACATTGCAACTAAAGCCTGAGACCTTATTTTTGCAAACGCAGCTTTAAACAAACAATGAAAATGCAAGTTAGCAAATTAGCATTTCTTCTAACACACACACAAGTAAATTAACTGTCAGCATTTTAGCACACAAACAAGTCATACTGTGCTACAGTTTCAAACAGGCCCAACACTTTTTACTTTAAGCAAACAAATAAGCAAAATACATTTGTTTAATTCAAACAAATAAAGTCCATTGTCACAATTCCCCCCTCAAGAAGCCCTTGAAAGTTTACTTTCATATGGCTTCTTCCTTTTGTGGAGAGCTTTGCTACAACTAAATGGTTGAACTACCTTTTTGCTTAAATAGCTAACACAGGAAAGTTACTTCTAAATTGTATCACTGTCTTGAATGCTTTTTCCATTAATTCAGGCCAGAAAACTTCATCTTCGTGCTTGGCTGATCCTTAACATTTTATTTTTGAAATTTCAGTTCTTTTCCATTCGGGCCTGTGGAGTATATCTGCATGTATGCTTTTAATTGGTACTAAAAACAACTAAAACTCTTTCTAACGACCACTGGGATTCACTGTATGTAGGGAGTATACACGCCAAGGAATAACATTTATGCAACAACGTTTAACTTTGCCCTTGCTTTTTCTGCGCACAAACCTCTAGAACGCATTACCAGCCATACAAACAGTTGGGGGTATGTGAGAATGGGGTGGGAGCTATAGCTCTTGGCCTTACACCTCCTGGGTTCCACTTCAACCAAAATGGGGTTAGCCAAGCTGTATCACTCCCCCCTCTTTGAAATGTAGACGTATAGTCCTTTCACAGTTCTGCCCCTAGGCTCCAATGCTGACTTCCAGGGTATAACTGTGCCATAAGATAGATCCATATTACAAGGGCCAGATACCAAAATCACCACAATGGGGTGCATTATAAGGGTTAGACCTCTTTTGGCGCCTTCTCCCCAACCAAACAGGGAATTCAAAGTCATCCATATGCCTATATCTGTGAATGCTTATCTATAATGTGACTGTATGGCAATCATGTGCTATCTAGAGTGTAACTTGCTCTCCCATTTTTAATTGCTTCCAATTGTTTCTGTACATAGAATGAAAAAGTAACTTCTGAAAATTAGCTAATGAGTTTGAGGTGTTGAAACAGGTCTATTCTCTGGATGGTTCATACAGGGACTTTGAATGAAAAATCACATATTACTCATCAATAACAATATAATCACAAAATGCACGCACCTATATACTTGATTTAATACTTAGCGTAAAAGAGCAATAAAATACAACAATCATTTTAAGAGAAAAGCAATTTTGATGGGATTCCAAACTATCATCTTCCTAGATTCTTATGGTGTTGACATCCATAGCCAAATTCTGTAGACTCCATCCAATGGATCTAAAAGGCCAAAAACATCCCAAAAGCAAAACATTCTTAACACTTAAGCTATATAAAGAAAACAGCCAATGGTTAAATCATCACATAAAACACAATGCATAAATAGTTACATTCAACATTATAATTGAAGTAAAACAAATATAGTCTTGAAACACAGTGCAGGTTTGTACAAAGTTCATCTTCAAGAGATCAAATAGTTAATCGATCAGTCTGTGGGTTGCTGATGCTAATCAAAAATTCAAATGATATAAAAAAAAAGTTCATTGCAGTAGCTTTCTTTCTGGAAGGAAAAAGTATGAAGACTGTGTTTCTCAGAACCACCTCCCCCCGTGTGACTTATTAGAAACGCCTTTTCTCCCACTGACATGGGCAGAGGCAATAACAGCCTTTAGTTACTCCTGGAAAAATCCAAATCCATCAGGTCCTTTAAAAACAATCCTTTTGAGGAAAACAAAGCATCAGGGTTCCATAGTTGAGAGGGCATCTGTGTTTCTTTGCTTTAACTGCTTACAATGCTATTCATAAAATTCATGAAATATAATGTAATGCATAATATAAATAATCTTGATATCTTTTCCTCAGGAGCTTTTTCTTTAGCCTCAAAGATTTACATATCCATTTGATCATAATTAAAGACAAACCCTAATTCAAACACTCTTCTATATGGCATCTATAACATTCTCTCACATTATAAGACCCAATATGGAATCACTCATTATTTGAATGAGGTATGAAAACATGTGTATAATTCATACATGTCCTCACATAGATAACCAAACACTAAATTATAATGTTGTTATTCCACATCATTAATCTTCTACATACATCTGTACATATCATATAACTTAACCTTCATCATTTAAAAACAAATCTCTATTAAAAGAAAAGGAGGGGTGAAACTCTCATACACCCTTATTTTTGCACCTTTGCAACCTTATACACAGACCATTGGTAATAGTTCCATTAAGCAGGCCTCTATGCTGTTAACACATGCTAAAAAATAGCACATTTGTTGCATAGCTATATAAAGGCCCAATACGTTGGTACCAACTTCATATGAGGCTCCAATCAAAATACCTGCAATAAATCTCCTGTGTCTCACACACACACAAAAAGTTTCTTTGGGGGTTAATGCTTCCTTAGCAAATCATTCAGCACAGGAAGGAAAATATAAAAATAATACCTTCATGGCTACAAATGAGACTTCTCAAAAGTGCACAAAAAACCAAAATACCGTGTTGCAACAGACAGGCACACAACATAACTACACATTCTAAAGGCCTTCAAGTTTCTCTAGCCTCTGATCATATACAGAGGTTGCTAAAGAAACACAAAAATACTGAAAGAAACAAAGAAAAGGGGCCCTAGAAAGAAAAATTAAGTTTCTCTTTACAAATACAATTCTATCTGTAACAGATATAAGGAAAGAGAAATAAAAGCCGGCATTGGTTATAAAAAGAAAACATTTTGTATCTTCAAAATAAAATTCTTCCAGCTGTTCATAACTCGGCTGTAAAGAATTAGCATGATTAAAACAAAACATATTACACCCTTTAAACTGGGCTCATTAAAGAATACCATATTACTGTACCTCCTAGGCAATAAAGTCCTGAATTCAGGATGCATGCACACAACTAAGACTGGAGGGAGAAAACATATCAGGTGGTTTGTCCTTCCACTGCTTAACTACAAAACTTATACCTTCAATGAAACTCAAAGAAAATACTTATACTTTAAATCAGACAATAAAAAAACTTCTTACAATTTCTTAACACTATATCAAAATGACTTAAAGAGAGATCCAGGCGATTCTCTGCTATTCCTATATAAAATCAAAACAACCATCATAGCATATGCTTCCGCTCCATCCTATAATTAAAAAAAACAAATTAAATAAAAAGAATTAGACTTTTTAATCATATACTAATGCATAAAAAAAATAACAAAATTATATCAGGCTGCATGGAGCTTCCTTGCACTCTTGGCTACTTGCCCACCAAATGGAGGAAGAAGGAGGGGTTATAAACATACACATGCAAGAGAACAAGTTTCAGTGTGAAAACTAAGCCAATAACCACTGACTCTTGAACCTGTTCACTGTCTTTCTATGTGTTTCAAAACCTACTATTCACATCCTGTATGCCCCAATCTTACAACTGGCCCTATTACACTAAAATTACAGGTTTGTTTCCTGTTGGATGAGAGCCCCAATCACTACAGCAGATATACACTTTGAGCACAAGAAGTTGGCAGTAAACACAAATTCCAAAGGTGGGGGTTAATCATGCTCTGTACTTTTACACTGATATAGATAAGCAAACTCTGACTTATTCATTGTATTACTCAGTTTTGCTGACTTCTAGCATATAGTCAATGGCCTCATGTTGCCAACTTACCAAAAATCATTGTCATCATTTGTCAATTTATATACCCTTGTTAAAAAGGACTAGAGAAAGGAGGGGTTAAATTGTCAGATTCATTCGTTTGCTGTCAATAAAACCTTTCAAGCCTTTGCTTCACCTTTTCCCTCAACTCCTTTGCAACATACTTTGCACCTTTTCTTCGTAACTCTATCCACCTTGCATATATTCTTGCCTTCAAACTAACTTACTTAAATCACCTTTGGCAAACCTATGCCCATGCATTAGACAACAAACATCAACACAAAACAATTTTAAACTGCTGTAGAATAAAAAAATTAGTCCACTATATACACAAACTGGAGAATAATTACATAACAGACAACACAATAATTAATGAGGCCCTTCCTCTTTCTCCTTGGGATTGGGCCTGACTGAAATCAATCGACATAATTAAAAAAACACAGTCAATCAATCTTAGTATAAAAAAAATAAAGCATAATCATCAATTAAAACACCTATTATAAAAGCATAAGAGCTGTTTTAACTTTTAATCTGAAGTGTTAACATTCCTTAAACCTCTCAATATCTTTAACTCTATAACTGGGTGGCAACAAGAGTTTCAAAAAGCTTTTACATAAAAATACTTCAGAACTATGCCTCCTTGTCAAAGTGCCAAAAGGAGGAAATTCCCTTAGGAAGTAATAAAAGAGTTAGCAATAGACTTTTAACCTTATACAAAAATACATAATTTCCCCTTGCAGGTACCAGCAAAAACATCTTGGGTCAGACAGGAACTGATTCCTGTAATTTAATCATGATCTATGTGCACAGAAACATTTATCAAGCATTGAAAGATAAATATACCGGGCTGAAAGTACGCCATTCCTCTAGCTGTTTAGAGGCAAGTGGGGGGGAAAGAAGGAGGAGCTGTAATTTTTAAACACGCATTTACACAAAAGGCAAACTGCAACCCAATAAATTAAACAAAGTAAAGGAAACTTAGACATTATAGAGCAGAAATTATTCTCTTTTCACTATAACTCAAACCTCCCGTTTATCAAGCACTGAAAGATACTTCCCTCAGCTCTCTTAATCACTTGCTTAAACAAACACAGCAAGTTCTTTCACACTTTACTTCAAAGACCACTAAAGGAACAGAGGTTCTTTAAACAACAATAGACATTTCAAGAAACCTTCACACATTCACACATGAGTACTCGATTCATACACTTCTTTTTCGCAACATACTATATTTTATCATACTTAATTCTAAACCATTATAGAACAAAAAATCAGTTCACTGTACACACAGACTGGAGATTCCAACTCTAAGAAATTCAATAGAGAAGGAAGCCCCCAAGGAAATAAAACATTAGGTGAAAACGTTCTTCTCACCATGACCCACCATGGATAAATATAATCAAATCTTACACACACAAAAATACAAGAAAGAGAGACAATTAAAGTTGCATTCATAAATACCACAACATACTTACTCTAAATTTCTTAACGCTATACCAGAATAATGAAAAGGAGCTCCAAAAGAAAAACCAAAATACTGTTTTTACCACAGACAGACAAAACACACAACAGTACAACAATCCCAACTCCCTTTCTTCTTACTACCTAGCACCCTGCCCCCATGTTGCTACAACCTCTCTGTTTGCCGGAGATGTCTGAAACTAAACCTAGGAACACAGACAAGTGACATACACCTTAACATCTTGATTAACCGCTATCATTCATTCCTCTCCTAACCATTCATAACTTTAAACTTAAAAAAATCAAAGGATCCTGTTACCTCTCCTATGCCCAGAGCAGGCAGTTGAATACAGCTGAAGCCATGCGGGCTCTGATCCAAAACCAGGAAGGAATCTGGTCTCAAGGTTTTACACCGAGACCCAGTGTCCCTGCAGCCTTTCAGGCGTTATGCTATGTGTGGGAGCTCTGATGTTCCTCAAAAACCTCCCTTCCTCTATCTCTCCTGCCAAGGAGGGCATGAAAGTCTGGTGATGTTATGCATGTGTGTGTGTTCTGGAAACTAAGGCTGCTCCTGACAAATAGGGCAAATCACAAGTTTGCTAAAGCTACTAAAGAGACAGATTAAATACTTCATGAGAAGGCACAGTCTGTATTTAGATTTTACACAGACAAAGTTCCAAAACGTTGGGGGCTGAATTTGAGGTGACGGAGTTTAAACTAGTGGCTTTGCCTGAAAGACTGGGGGCTTAATTTCCAATTTCTTCCCCTCATTAATTTTACATTGAGCCCGCGCCTTTATCAGCGCACATTCTTGTGGGGGGGGGGGTCTGGGCAGATGGCTCTTTCTAACCCTATGCATGCCACCACAAAGTTGTTTCGCCTGGCAGCATCTTAAAGAGGGTAGCTTCCAACTGCCGAGCCTTAGTGAAGTTAAACGTTCCTCCCAGTGGCCAATCAATACCCAGCTCCACCCATGCTTCATTACAAAACATTGACAACTGCTCTTCATTCGGGACCGGCCCTCCAGAAGAGACAACACTTTTCTTAAACTCAGAGAAATTTTGCAAAATACATTCAAGGGGGGTCATTTTCCAATCGCCCTTTTTCTTCTGACTCTTTCCAAACCCTTTCTTCTCTTCCTTCTGTCCTATCTTGTCTTGGCAGTTTTCAGTTGCTCTCTTTCATACAAAGAGAGAGAAAAAGTTATCCTTCCATATATAAAACTAGGTGAAAGGGTTCTAGTCTAGCACATGTTAGTCTTCTATGTGCAAAGAATTAGTTTTGTATGGATGTGAACCCCCATCTATAGTTTGAAGGGGCACAGCCTATCCACAGGTTTACTGCTTTAGTGAAAGCTGGGTCTCAGTCACATGAGCCAAGAAGTAACTGAGCTCACCATCCTCCAGGCAAATATCTTCTCTTCACACATTTTTGACAGTTGCGCTGACAAACTGTTATAAACAAAATGCCCTAGCCCCTTTTTGAGGTCTAGTGGCTTGGGTTCGCTTCAAAATACTTACTCAATAGAGCTCAAGAACAAACGAAACAAGATGGAGAATGGAGAATATTTATTTCTAACACGTGCACATGGAGAAGTAGCAAGCTAGTTCTGACTCAGCTAGGCACAACCAAGTCTTTTATCAACTTTGTTTTACTAATTATTCATGCATCAATATCATCATAATTACATCACTTTAATCCCTGCCCATCTTCTTCTGGTAACGTCCCCTCGCTTCCATATCCATATATGGAACTTGTTTTTCACACTATTCCACCTTGAATGTTGCAACAATATTTGATACTTTTCTTCAATGCAGGTGGACATTGCAACTAAAGCCTGAGACCTTATTTTTGCAAACGCAGCTTTAAACAAACAATGAAAATGCAAGTTAGCAAATTAGCATTTCTTCTAACACACACACAAGTAAATTAACTGTCAGCATTTTAGCACACAAGCAAGTCATACTGTGCTACAGTTTCAAACAGGCCCAACACTTTTTACTTTAAGCAAACAAATAAGCAAAATACATTTGTTTAATTCAAACAAATAAAGTCCATTGTCACAAAACTGTCAGCTCTATTTACAAGATTCTAAATAAAGCTTAAAAGGAGGAAAACAATGGGACTTGAAACAGCAACCCAACAGAAACTCCCATGAGGTACATCTCCACCAAAAACAATGATTTCTTGTGTGTGTCCCTCCTGTCTCAAAGCCGTAAAGGGAGAAATAAAGAATTCTTTTTTGTTGTTTTGCCCAGAGATTTTCTTTTTCAGCTCTTTTCCTGTAAGGTTGCCTTACATGATGTGGCCATTGTACATGATTGCTATGGGGATTGCTCTAGAACTGGATGTGAAAGCGCTCTCTGAGTTTGCAAGCCTGCTTCGTATTTCATTTTGACAAGGCAAATGAGAAGATTCTCACAAAAGACACTTTGAAGAGGTCCCAAAAGGGGTTGTCTCAGTGTTAGATTTCTCCTAGGACCACAAATACAAGCATCTTTCTTCTTTTTTTTAAAAAAAACCTCTCAACATCAAATAGAATGGTGCATTTTATTATTGTTGTGGGCAATCAGATAGCAGGCACAAATGAATCTTCTCCCCCCCCCTAGTGCTCATTCATTCTGCTTTCCTCCTCCTCTCCCAACATCATTAATCCTAAGAACAGCCCCCAAACATGAAGAGGCAACTTCTTAGCAATCACACCTACTAATAACCAAATACTATTAACATGGGACCAATCAACAGTGCTGAGACCTTTTGCTCTCTTTGGTGGCTCTGTCTAAGAATAGCAAGAATTTTTGCCAGCTTGCTGACCAGTGCACATATCATAGTCATCACAGGGACATTGTCACAGAGGCTGCCCTACGATGAATGATCCCTGTCCCAGCCATAACTGTAGGGCAATTGGAAAAGTTCAAGAAGTTGATTAGTGACAATTAGAATAGGGATAGCACAGGGATGGGGAACCTCCTCAGTCCTCACTGGCCCTCCTTGAGTGTTTTTGCCTGGCTGGAATGTGTCCTTAAACTCAGATAATGCTTCTTGCTTGCCTGGATGGAGAATAGAGAGGGATGGATGAGCATGCTTCAAAAATCACATTCATTGCCCTGCCCACTTTTGCCTGTAGCTCCACCCACCCCAAGCCTGTGGCCTGTGGAAGATTGTCCAGAAGTGAGTGTGGCCCTCAGGCTGAAAAATATTCCCCACCTCTTGTATAGTAGATCAGAGGTGGGCAGGCTTCGGGCTTGTAAGATTGACCAACCAGAGCATGCTGCAAAAAGCAGACACTTAGAATTAAAGAATAGCACTCTTCAAGTATTTTAAAGGGCCAGCATATCTTCTCAATCATCCCAGAGTGCAGAACAAGGAATAATGGGCTTAAATTACAGGAAGCTAGATTTCGGCTGAACATCAGAAAAAACTTCCTAACTGTTAGAGCGCTACGACAATGGAATCAATTACCTAGGGATGTGGTGGGCTGTCCATCAGGAGAGACATTCAAGAGGCAGCTGGATAGGCATATGTCGGGTATACTTTAAGTTGGATTCCTGCATTGAGTAGGGGGTTGGACTCGATCACCTTACACATCCCTTCCATCTCTACTGTTCTGGTGACTGGACTTGGTGGGGGGCTGGATGAGGGCCAACAAACTGAGTCTGAATCCTAGCAAGATGAAGGTGCTATGGGTTGGTGGTTCCCAAGTTCAGATAATTGGTTAATTGCCTGCTTTGGATGGGGTCATACTCCCAGGTTCATAGTCTGAGGGTGCTCCTGGATCCATCCTTGTCACTAGAGGCCCAGGTGACATAAGTGGCTAGGAGTGCCTTCTATTAACTTCAGCTACTAAGACAGCTGTGGCCATTTCTGGACCAGGATAGTCTGGCTACTGTTGTCCATTCACTGGCAACTTCCAGGCTGGATTACTTTACTGCACTCTATGTGAGGCTACCCTATGTGGGGCTGGTCTAGAAGCTGCAGCTGGTACAAAATGTGGTGCTGCAACTGCTCACTGGGGCAGGGTGTCGCCAGTATGTCATCCCGCTGCTGAAAGTATTGCACTGGTTGCCTATTAGCCACTAGGCAAAGTTCAAGGTTCTGGTTTTGGTGTACAAATTCCTATGCAGCCTGTGACCAAGATACACAAAATATAGTCTTACCCATTATATACCCAGTCAATCACGGAGCTCTGCAGGTGAGGGCCTCCTGCAGATACCATCTTATCAGGAGGTCTGTTCTACACAACTTAGAAAGCAGACCTTTAGAGCTATGGCACTGAACATTTAGATTTCCCTCCGGTTCAATATTACACAGGCATCATTTGTGTTATCTTTTCGGTGCCTACTGAAGACCTTATTCTTTCAACAAGCCTTTTAAGTAGAGACCTTATCCCAGTCTGAGTCTGTGTTGGAGTTACTTTTTAAGGCATTTTTAAAGATGTTTTGTTTTAATATGTTTTTAAAGATGTTTTATTTTAATATATTTTAAAGCCTGTTTTTTTAGATGTTTTAGTGTTTTGTTTGGCACCCAGGGCTCCTTCTGGGAAGAAGGGTGGGATATAAAACAAACAAACAAACAAACAAACAAACAAACAAACAAACACTATTCTATGATTCTATGAATCCAGAAATTTGTTTTAAGTATCAGACCTGAATAGAGCTCACAGTTTTATTACACAAAAATCCACTCTTTTCAGGAGTATTATGTAGCATGGGGAAGTCATTTTGTTGCTGCTATTGTTAAAAAAATTGAGAACCAGAAATCCTTGCTGATCTACTACAAATCTCCTAGAGATGTCCCAGTTGATCCAGCTCTATTTTCTGCCCACCCTTGAACAAGTGGCTGAGAACATCAAAACCTGCCTTGTGATGTTATTTTTGTTGAGGATCCTCTAGGTTAGGATAAAGAGTAGAGTCAAGCTGCTTTGTGCCAGGACCCTGGTAAGAGGGCATAAAGCATGGGAATCTGCCTGTTTGCCATGATGCAGTGAGAGGGGGAGAGTGACTACAGGCCTTAATATGGGATGACTGGGTTGAGCGAGACAGCTCTGGCTTAGTTGATCACTATAATATTTTGGTTGTTTCAGTGCAGTGTAGGTGCTGGTACTCATATCTTGATGAAAGTGCCATGGGTACCAGCACAAAATAGCTGCCATGGGCAGCTGATGGTACTTTGTACCAATTAGTACCACTACAAACAAAAAGCACTGGTTCAATGTACAGGAAGGCCACCACCAGATTTTCTGTGGGTTTGCTGACTGATAGCTGGGGGGAGGGGATGGCTTCTACCTGGGCCTCTCAGCCTGATGTTGCTTTGGTTTCCGAGGAGGGAGAGAGGGAGGGGTAAGGTGGCATGGAGGTCAGCACTGTGTAGATTCTCCAGAGGGAACACTGGGTTGTCTCTGTTGGTTCATCTACACAGTGCCAACCTCCCTGCCACCCTGCCCCTCTCCCTCTAGGTAAGCTGCAGAACCATCAGTGCAGAGAGGGCAGGTAAACACTGCCCCCTTCCCCACTGGACACTCCTGCTGTCTCATACTATTTTCACAATTAATTTATTGTACATTGTACTTTTAGTGTATCTTTTGTTTTATTAATACCCTACTCACTGCTTTGTGAGCCTATGGGCCAAACAAATAAATAAACCATAACACAGCCATAAGAGTAGTGCAGGAAAAAAAGAAAAATGGGCTGGTTATTAGGACAAGATCAAACTTTCCACTTGCCTCAGAGATGCTAAAGAAAATGACTTCTGTGTAGTGAGTAGCCAGGGGAAGGGCCATAGCTCAGTGGTAGAGCATCTGCCTTGCATGAGAAAGTCTCAGGGTCAATCCCTGGCATCTCCAAGAAAGGTTGGGTGAGACCCCTGTCTGAAATTCTGGAGGGTCACTGCCAGTCTGTGTAGACAGTACTGAGCTACATGGATCAGTGATCTGACTAAGTATAAGGCAGCAAAGTTCCTAAGCCTCTGTTGCATGGAGGTTAAGGATATCAATGGCTGCTAACCCTGAAGGTTATGTTCTACGTCTGCTGTCGGAGACAGTAGACTTATCAATTGCTGGAAACCACAGGAGGGGAGAGTGCTATCACACTCAGGTTCTCCTTATGGGTTTCCCATAGGTATCAGGTTGGCTACTGTGAGAACAGGATGCTGGACTTAATGGGACACTGTCCTGATCAAGCAGGGCTCATATGTTCTGTGGTCCCAAGGCTAGTGTCAAGCTTTGCCATGATTGAGCACCTGTTGATTCCCCACCAGGAAGCCTGCTATCAAGAGCCCCCTGGATCATCATCTCCTCCTGCTCTTCCTGCTCTTTCCTCTTGTTAGCTTATTTGCCATCTCCTTCTGGATGAAATGGGTTGAATACCAATGGCAGTGAAGAGGAGGAATGACTGTCACCTGCTTGCTTGCTGGTTTTGTCTGGTGAATGAACAGGTGTTGAAACAGTGAGGAGGAGAAGCAGCTGCTGGAATGAGGAAGAGGAGAAGGAGGTGTCAAGGATGGGGGATACATTCAGTTTGGTTCATGTTTAATGTGAACTTACCTAATGTGCACTTTCTGAAACATCATGCAAACTGTAATTCAGCTATCCTACAAAACTCACCCTTCTCTGAATTTTGCGATGTAGCTCTCCAGCCTAATAATGTGTACCAAAATGCACGTTGGGGGAAAGCATACATAAAAATGCACACATTAGTGAAAGTAGCATACAAAATGCTCTGTATTAGGAAAAATTGCTTGCAAACATGTATATATTAGGAGAAATGTGCACAAAAATATTGACAAATTGATGTGAGAATTTGTGTGTATGTGTGTTTTTTAAAAAAATCACACACTGATGTAGAAAAGTGGAGAACTGAACTTAAGACTGGAAAAATAAGAAATGGAGAGAAAACTGACAAATTTATCCATCCTAAGGAGCAGGAGGCAAGCTTACTGAAGGAATGGGATCCACTCAGGAGAGGGACTGAGGGTGTCTGGGCAATTCACCCCCCCATAATGTATGGGGCTAGCGCTGTTGAACCCTGTGCTGGTCATAATATATAGAACAACATACTGATCTGTGTTACCGAGGTGCTAGCCTGGATGCTCCTGCTTTGTATACCTCAGGGCCTGGGTGCAGAGTCTCTCAACAAAATGGAAGAGAATCAAATGGCCTTTCATATCACTCCCAGTAGAGAAGCTGCTTTAGATGGCATCTCCATGGGACTGGTGACAGCAGTATGGGTTCTGGTCCTCAGAAGAAAGTGAAAAGACATATCTTGGTTTTATAATGTTTGGGAGACACTTTGGTGATGATTTCAAGAAGGGATAACATTAGAAAATAGAAAGAAGGTGAAGATAAAGATGAAGGAAAGGATCTAGTGGGATAGGTTAAAGGACTGAAATGGAAAGGAAGGGGAGAGGATTTCGACTACGAGACAGGAGAAGAGGAAGATAGAAGATAGGATTGAAATACAGGTATAGAAAGGATTTAAGAACTGATAGAAACTCATGCCAGGCAAAGACCTTTGTCTTTGAGGATTTTTGGAAGGAACAGTGAGGAACAAAGTATTTTGGAAGAAAAAAAGTGGAGATTGTGAACATAGAGGTCAATAAAATAGGTAGAAGTAATACAATGACATGTACCAAATTCTGGAAAATCTAAAATCTAAAAGATACATATTTCTAACCCTCACGTCTGTATAGAAAACTAGCACCTGCTAAAAGTTTTGAAACAAAAGGGAACTGCATGGATTTGCTTGTAGTTAGAAGAAATAATGTCTCTGTTCATGCCTATCTGGATCCCTCAACACTTTCACTTGCCCACTTAATCAGCTCCCTACGCTACATTCATCGGTTCATATTACAGTTGCCAGGTGTCCAGTTGTTGCCTGGAGACTATGGATTGTTGGGGTGCTCACTGGGTCTCCAGGTGAGTCACCTTAATCTCTGGACTCTCCACTTTCATTTAAAATAAAAAAATAAGTTTCTAGGTGGTCTGGTTCCCAAGATATACACCAAATGTCAGCCGCGCTCCCTGCAACTTCAGTTAAGTGAGCTCGTAGCTGGCTGATCTAATCCCACCCTTTCAGGCTTGTAGCCAATAAATAAAGTCAGGGTTGTGCTTGACAAGGCAGCAACTAGAGCCTTTTGCAAGTCAGAAAACTTGTTTTTTCCTGCTTTTCTGAAAATCTCATAAACGGAGTAAGTATATAGTTTTAGTCTTTTTCTCTCTTGTGTGAAGGAGTCAAACAAGTTTAAATTTTCCTGGGCTGTTGAAGAGGGCACTGTTTTCAAAACCTTCCCAATAATCTTTAATCTAGTACTTGTTTTTATGGGAGTAAAACTGCAATGCTAATCCCACATACCTGGAGTAAACCCCATTGAATTCAGTACCACTTACTTTTGAGTAGACATGGTTTGGATTGTGCTGTAAATTGATGGGACTTTTGAGTAAACATAGCAAAGAATTGTGTTTGTGTTGTAAATCTTTCTCTCTCCCTCCAATCCTATTTTTAAAGCAATTAGGCAGGGCTTACTTAGGTATCACTGCTTCTGTTATGTAGGAAACTAAACTAAACTAAAAACAGATTTTATTTTATTTTTTAATGTTCTGCAATGAGCAACTGATTTTGACAATATACTATTATATGGGGCATATGTATTTCTACATCTCCAGTGTGTGTGTGTGTGTGTTTGTGTGTGTGTGTGTGTGTGTGTGTGTGTGTGTGTGTGTGTGTGTGTGTGTGTGGAGTCTTTCCAACAACCCTGTGAGGTAGGGTTGCAGACTGGAAACCAAGGCAGCTCACAATAAGAAATAAATCCCTTTAAAATCCAAGTAAAATGATAAAAACAAGTGCAAACAGTTGCAAAACAGCTTAAAGTGGCATGACTCTGAATTTTGGGTTGTGTGAATGAAGTTGCTTATCACTTGAGTTTGCAGTTCTGTCCCTGTTTGAGTAAGCCCCACTGAATACATTGGGACTTGCTTCTGAGTAAACAAATGTAGCATTGCACTATAAATATATTTACAGTTTGTGTAAATAATAAACATATTTGATGGTCATGCTTATATAAATATTTCTTCATACTATGTCCCAATAAGTATCTGATTTCACACTATGGTTGTACAATATTACATCCTCTACATTTTCAGTGTGACCTTCTTCCTTGGAGTGGTCATGGTTCCCCTCTATTGTTTTCATCCTGAAGGGCAGATTAGACTGAGAGATGGTGAGTAGGCAATGGTCACCCAGTAAACTTTATAGCTGATTTCCATTTAAAAAAATTAATTAAAACAATTTACATGCAGCAAAGTTTATTAAGTAGATCCACACAATACGCTTAAAGCACATCCAACTTGCATTTAAAGCACATGGTTTCCCCTAAAGAATCCTGGGAAGTGTAGTTTCCCCCTCACAGTTATAGTTCCCACCACCATTAACAAACTACAGTTCCCATGATTTTGTGGTGTGATTCATGTGCTTCAAATATGTTTCGAATGTACTTTAAATGAATGATGTGGATCTGCACTAGATATGATGTACATTCATTAGTGAACTAAAAAGAACAATTTTAAAATGTATATATTTAAAACAGGGGAAGGGCTGTAGCTCAGTGGTAGGGCAAATGTTTTGCATGCTAAGGTCCAAAATTCAATTTCTGGAAAAGACTATTGCCTAGAATCCTGGAAAGCCAACTCTAACCCATGTCATCAGTACTCAGCTAGATGGCACCAAATGGCCTGAGTCAGTATAAGGCAGATTCCTTCGTTCCTAAAAATGGAAAGAGACCCAAGGGCCAGAGTGACTCTAAAATTTATTTATGTATTTTAATTACATTTATATGCCACTTTATTGTAAAAAATCTCAAAGAAGTTTACAGAAAGAATTAAAACAATAAAACTATTGGCAAAAACAGTTAAAGAAAGGTATTTAAAATATTCAAAATAATAAAACCAACAATGAGTTAAAAAAGATAAAAACATAATATATTCTACATTCTTGGGTAGGCTTGCCTAAACAAAAATGTTTTTAACAGGTCCCAAAAAGAGTACAATGAAGGTGGCTGCCCAATGTCAATAGGCAGGGAGTTCCAAAGCGTAGGTGCTGCGCCAGAGCTTGGAAAAGTTACTTTTTTGAACTACAATTCCTATCAGCCCAATCCAGTGGCCATGCTCGCTGGGGCTGATGGGAGTTGTAGTTTAAAAAAGTAACTTTTCCAAGCTCTGGACTGCTGCCACACTAAAGGAGTGATTTCTTACAAGCGGAGAACAAATACTATGTGGCACCCGTAACATGGAAAGCACACCTTGAACCTGGCCTGGTAGCAAATCATCAACCAGTGCAGATTTCATAGCAGAGGTGTTATGTGCTGATAGGGTCTCACTCATGTCAGCAATCGTGCCACAGCATTCTGCACAAACTGCAGCCCCCAAGTCAGGTTGTGCTGCATGGGGGTTTCTTTGATCTTGGCTGACTGGCTGCCAGGATTTTTTTAGGTTTGGTTTTTGGTTAGGAATCCTGAGTAGTTGTTGGATGCTGAGTTTTCTGCCTTACTCATAGGAATCTTGTTGTGGTTGGTATGGTAGTGCCTTTAGGAAATCATCACTGACTTTTGTTTTTTCTATTTGCATTTCATTTTCTTCTATCCTTACTCCTTTTCATTGTTTCAATTGTTTTTATTTTTTTTTAAATTGTGTTTTTAAATTGTTTTTTGTGTTTTAAAATTTGTATATTTGTTTTTATTGTTTTTAATTGCTGTAAACCACCCAGAGATTTTTGGCTATGGGGCGGTATATAAATGTAATAAATATAGAAGGCAACAACAGTGGTTCCATGTGCTCCGCTCAACCCTCTTAAACTCACTGATGATGCACCTTGTTGTTTGCATGATGGTTTGTTTCTTGCCCAATAGTGGTAAAAGAGAATTCACATACTGGGAAGTGTGGCTGCAATTGTTGTTGTTCCCAAACTGCTGCCTATGAAGGTAGACCAGACCACATATGTTTTCTCTCTGTCAATTATTATTCACTGGAATTGGGTTGGCTGTCAAAGTGAGTGTATAGCAGCCCACAGGGGAGACAGAAAAGGGTAGAGAATCTTCTTACTGATTTCTCAGACCTCTTCCTGAACTGAAGGGTCTAGGGTTGCCAGGTTCTTGGCCTGAGACTGATCCTGTATCTTTAGGAGAAGAGAAAGTCAGCCAAGTGCAGGTGTTCTTGCAACTTTGTAATGGGAAAAACCACAAGGTGGAATTGTCCCTTCTCCCTGCACAACTTTTAAAGATACAGAAGACCTCTTGGTTGCCAGGCCCGGCCTGTATCTTTAAAAGTTGTGGAGGGGGAAGGGAGAATCCCACCTTGTGGTTTTTCCCATTACAGAGTTGCAAGAACACCTGCACTTGGCTGACCACATCTTCTCTTAAAGATACAGGATCAGTCTCAGGCCATGGACCTGGCAACCCTAAAATCTGTAAAGAAATGTGGATGTTAAAAGGTAAAGGCAGGGCATTCCAGGCAGGGGGTTGCCAGCCCTACTTGGATATGGATATGGATATATTTGCAGAGGATCCCTAGTCAAGCTTTAACGACAACACAATCCAAATCGTATCTACTGAGAAGAAACTCCTATTGAGTTCTATGGGCTTAGTCCCTTAGTAAGGGTGTTTAGAATTGCAGCCCTTCGGGAGCATCCATCTTTACTCCTGAGTGCTCCCATCTAACATCTCCACAACACAAGGCTCCTTTCTTCCTACAGTGGCCTTCTGGTGATTGGCCTGGCCTGAGGGCACTTAAATCCTTCTTGCCAGAAGAAAGTTGGCTTGATTAAATATTCCCTACCCAGACTCCATCTTTTCAGCTAAGATTTCTATCTTAATTTCCAATCAGAGAAATGTTTTTGTTTGAATTGTATGTGCCAAGCAACTGTGGTTGATGCTTAATATATCATGCTTAATGACATCACTTGGGCCTGCCCCATGGCATTACTCAGACCCGCCCCATGACATCACTTGGGAATTCCCCATGACATCATCAAACTATGGTTGGCCCCCAAAATCTCTGGTTTTGGGATGCTTCTGACCTGGCAACCCTAGTTCATATCTATCAATCTGTTCCTGATGCTAAAACTCTGAAACACTGCAAAATCAACAATATATTATACAGCTGGAGTGAGCTGAGTAGATAAAATGCATATTGTAGAAACCTGCCTTGTCCAAGGATTTATTGGTTGAAATCTTAGGAAGATAGAAATCTAGATGAGACGGAGAGGCAAAATCTGACCTCTCAAATGACTATGGAACATCTCCTGGGCTGCTAAATGTAAACCATTCTTAAAGCTCTGCAATTTCTTGGAATACAGTACAACATAAATCTTTCAGAAACTTAGGGTGTGCTATGACAAGGGGGATGCTAAGGTCTTGATAATGGAACTAATCACACTATCCAGGCCCTCATGTGACACGCTAGCAATGATGGCACTAATAGCTTATTGACCAGCACTGACTGAGCAAAGCATCATTTAATCGCTGCAGAATAGCAATTCAGGCTATGGAACAAAGGTCAATGACTAATTCAGACTACTGTCCTCCTCCTCCTCCCCAAACAGGCACAAAGCTGATTGTAACATATCTCCTCACTTGCACCTGGATGCTTCAGTAACAAAACCCCCTATATGCTTCCTATAATAAGAGTTATTAAAGCCAATCATTTCCATTCTACACAACATTTTCAGGAGGCAGAGCGGTGGTATCAGAAATGAGCTTCTCATAAACAAGATTCCTAAAGAACCTGCTTTATGATTTGTATTGTAAGAGAAATTTAATTCTTGACATCTGAGGGTGCAAAGAAGGAAGGAGAATTAGGAACTCTTAGAAAATAGGTTTTTCCTTACTGAATCTGAAAACTGCAGTCACTGAAGTGCAGTGGTTGCTTTGTCCTCTACTATCAGTGCAATCCTATGAATTCTTACTCAGGAGTAATCCGCACTGAGTTCAATAGGATGGGATGTTGTAGTTGCAACCTGCACTGAACAGGGAATTGGACTAGAGCTGTGTGAAGTCTTTATCATGTGTTCACTATCACAGAACCCTCCCCTTTTCTCCCTGAGCAAGAGGAAACAGCCTGGAACATGATAAAGGTGCATCTGTGACAGCAGATTTGTAACTGTTGAACACACACACAATTCTTGCTGCTTATTTTGTGGCAAATGGTACGGCCTCTAATCATGCTCCTTCATTTAGATGGATGAACTGGCCCTCACAAACCTCCATTGAAAACTCCCACAACTTTCCAGGACAGCTGGTCTCCTTAAGCACATGCTATTTTATTTTGGAAATCCCTGTCCCTACCACGACCAAAACAATATCCAGCTGAAATCTGCTTGACTTCAGCAATAACCCTGTTCTCTGAGACACAGGCCACATCCACAGCAGACATTTATTCCACTTTAAACAGTCATGTCTTCTCCCAAAGAATCTTGGGAAGTGTGGTTTGTGAAGGGTACGAGTTTTGTTAGGAGATCGTTATTCCCCTCACAACTCCAATGCCCAGAATTCTCTGGGAAGAGGGACTGACTGTTAAACTACTCTGGCCATTGGAGCTTTGTCAGGGGAACAGAAGTCTCCTAATAACACTCAGCATCTTTCAAAACTACACTTCCCAGATTCTTTGGGGGAAGCCATGACTGTTTAAATTGGAATAAATGTATGGTATGGATGTGGCCAAAGAGGAGGATCGTATGCCCCCATTCAAGGCATAGAAGCCAGCAGCTGAATTGCAGCTTCAATTGTGGCATTTCTGGATGGCATCCTGCAGTGCACTTGAGGACAGTACACTAGTTTAGGGGGTTCATCATAGGCCTGTGGCCAGTGGTGGCTGGTGGTGCCATGGCAGTGGGGCAGTGGAATCTACTCCGGATTTTAGTCTGAATTTTCAAGGATATGCCCAAGGTGCTGAACCTATTTTGGTTTGTCTATGTCTCGCAGTAGTGGATGGCTCAGTGGAGCTGTGCATCTCACCTGATCTCCCTCTGGCTGTGTCACAGCTGCATGCCAGGATGGAGAGGTGGTGGTGAGATTGGCATGGTGCAGACACATCAGCAGCAGTACTGGATTGGCTCTGCCAGTGCATTTGCATTGCGCTGGCCTCACCACCACCTTACCTCTCCCTCTTTCCATCCTGGTGTGTAGCAGCTGGAGGGAGGTTAGGTGAGGGGCATAGCCCCACTAAGCCATCTGCTACTGGGGCCTGGGCGGGGTTTGTGGGCATGGTCTTTGCTGGAACATTTGGTAACTTACCGGGTTAGTTCTGTTGTTGGTCTGGCTGACAGTAGACTGATTGGCTGGAGATTCTAGTTGGTCAGGAGCTAGCTGTCAGTGAGGGAGATGGCTGAAATTTGACAGCTGGTGAAATTGGAGGGAAAAGTGGTTCTGAAGGAGTTTTTCTCTCTGTGTAGGACTGACCTAAATAAGGCTGCATTCAAACATGGGGCTTATTGCATTAGTTTAACCAATTAAAATGACAGTACTTCTGTCCTGATTTCTATAATTCCTTTCACACTGCAGTATCTGTTGTGCTAAAGAACCATGGGGGTTTCGACTGATATACTGGCGTTTTGAGCAACTGTCTTTCACACTGCTGCAATAAACAGCACCTTGTTTTCATCCCTCACCCGTTATACACATCTGCACTGTAGTTCCCCCATAATTCACTGTGTGAGTTAGTATCTGGACACAGGGATGTGTGTGGGAAAAGGAGGAAGAGAATGCTGCTACCTGTGCCTAGGTTGGCATTCTGGTACAGTTTCATCAGTAAAAAAAATTGGTGCACATCTGGTGAAGGGCGGGAATGCATTGCATGACAGGATGTCTGCCACATGATCGGCTGCAGCTATCACAAATCTCCCACTATCTTCTGAGTTCCCAAGCTTGCAAACGAATTATTTCTGGTATTATTTATCATGAAAATTAGTGCCAAACTTCCACTATTCCACTGGATTTCTGGAACTAGCTTTAAATTCAGAGCTTGGAAAAGTTACTTTTTTGAACTACAACTCCCATCAGCCCCAGCCAGCATGGCCGCTGGATTGGGCTGGTGGGAGTTGTAGTTCAAAAAAGTAACTTTTCCAAGCTCTGGCTTTAATGTTGTGTGAAAGGTCAAATATAATGAGCAAATTACCAGGTAAGAAATTGTCAGAATAATGGAATAAACTGCAGTGTGAAAGCAGCCTAAGGCAAACCACTCTGTTTGTTGCTCCTCATGTTACATGTATATACTTGGACCTTTTTCAGTTTGTTACCAGTAAAGCATTATCAGTTTCTTTTCTCTCTGGACTCCTTCTGCTTTATCCCAATCCCTCTGCTAATAGTCCCACCCCTTTCCCATGTTCACGGAATGCCTGGGGACCTGAACAGCCCTATAGAGGGAGCACTAAGAAAGCAATGAGTTGAGATTCTCAAAGAAAGCAACTGCATCCCAAGCAAGAGCAGAAGGTATGGTGCTGTCTGTTGTAGGAGTCTATTTTATTCTACTTATTTTATTTTATTCTGCTCTGCCTGTATATTTGTAAATAGAGAGGCACTACAGAGACATAGAAGGCGACTGCATGCCAGTATGCTTTCTCTTTAGCCAGTTCACAGCTCTCTTAGCTCGCCCTATAGGGCTGTTCAGAAGTAAGGGCTCCAGGCATTCAGTGAACGTGGGAGGCAGATGTGCCCACTAGCCTCACCTTGACACTGATGCATTTAGTGGCCATATCTCTCTTGTGGCCCCACCCAGAGCTCAGAGTTCCCAATCGCATGGAGGAGCCCATATCTTTAACATATGTTAGATAAAATCTTCTAGTTCTTATTGTCAACAATAGCACTTTTGTGAATCCTTTCATTTTGTAAACCAGGGAATGAGATGCCTTCAACATTCAGTTACAATTGTTTCAAATGTTTCCGAATGAATGGTAGTGGAACTAAGGCATGATTACATCTCTCTGTGCTTTCATAATTTAGTTTTTCTGGAATGGGGAGCCTCAGACCTTTGACACTATGAATCAGGCCGTTTCTTCCCACCAGAAGATTAGTCATTGTGTCACATCAAGTACGTTTGATCAAAGTGTGGACAGAGTAAACAGCTTTAGTTTCGATATACTGTGGATTGCACACAAGCTTCTAAAATAAGGCCAGCCAGGCAAACTTTTTTTTTTTGCAATTAAAATCTACTTTTTGCCAAGGTTGACAGACAAGGAGGAAAATAAGTGCCCTTGAGCTAAAACTGAATGATAGGTTTCTTAAGTCTGGAATCTGGGGATCTGTAATGGAAGAGCTGACACAACAGTAATGAATGATGGTGAATGGTGGCATTGTAATAATTGGCAGCTTGCAAGGGCCAAAGCCATTTACCTGAATTATTTATGCAAAAAAACCTGACAGGAATTTCATAAGAGAAAATAAGGGGAGTCCAGAGGGTGCTGTTTACATGATGCAATCACACGTCTGATTGACTGAAGGGCCACATCTGCTGATGATGCTTTAAATGCTCCTGGGATGGGTTTATTCATGACAAGCACACACCTATTGTTGTACCCTCATCAGCCCTTGATTATTCAGTCATCATCTGGTTCTCGCTCATTGCAGAAAGTGATCTTACATTAATAAGAATCATTCAGTGCATTTTATTAAAAAATCAGTAGCATGTACGTATGAAGGTTCCTATTAGACTAGAAAATTATCCTCTTTTCTTTTTCACAATAGACTTATCCTGAGTGACATTGTCACTCCTCTCTCAAGGGGAACATCCACATTTTCATCTGGTGCAGAAAAGCGGGGCTCTGAAATAGGCATCTAATTTTACCCCTCTAGCATATGGACAATAATAGAGTGTGGAAGGAGTCTTTAATTCAAAGCTGGAGGGACTAGCAATTTTTTCAAAGAGCTTCATGTTCAGGAGGAAAGAAGCAAAGCATGTCCACAAACGGCACTTACTGTTAGTCAGATTTCAGTACCATCTATGATCGTTTAGGAGAAGGGATGGCTTGTGTTGAGGCTTTGTCTGTATGCCATTGGACTGACACCCATGATCTATACCCCACTGGACAACAGAATACAGATGAAAATGAATGTAGTACTAAGGTGAATATTCTGCCAGTGCAAGGTTTTCTCCTTGCACAATGGAATGTTCTCCCCCTCTGTTCTCCCTGCAGACCCTCTAAATCTGTTTTGGGGGTTCCCCCCGCCCAACCCTTTGGAGTAGATCTAAGGATGGTGCCAAGGCATGTGTGGGAGAGGAAGGGGTAATTCCATTGTTCAAGCAGAGAACCTTGCACTCTTACAATTATTTAGTTGAATGACACCCTACATTTGCTGTCTACCAGGAGACTTCAGGATTTTCTGAATAAAGTATGTATTAAGGTAGCCTTAAGGGCAAACTTGCATTTCAAGAGCCCAGTGGAGAACAGTAGAAGAACTCTTTGGGTGCTTTCAGATGGGGGGTTGATTTTGTAATCGGGTCAGTGAGATATTACAAATGGGTTGTTTATTTAACTTATCAGATTTCCTCTGGAAAAGAAAATCAGCATTAAATGGGGAGTGTGGGTGGAAGCAAACAAGCTGACCAATGTTGCGTTCTGCAAAAAAATATATGCATGCATGATGTCACAGTAAACACTGGTCTGGAAGCACTCCTCTGTCATTTCATTTCCAGACCTTCTTAATTTTCTCTGTGTTATGTTCCATTTTTTTTCTTGTGATGTAAAATGATTCATGGATCATGCTAGTTATGGACCATATAGCTTATGGATCTAGTAACTTTTGGTCTGAAAATGGCAATAAAAGGGAGATGACTCTTCTTCCGCTACACAATAGTATTTGCAGCCAGTTCATGGTGAGATCCACTGGTGAAATGATCCAACATGCATTATGTTCTACAACATTGCCAAATTGATGTTGGCCCAGAAGATGATGGCATGTTGAATATTTTCACAAGGATTGCAGGCCCCATAAAAGAAGAGAATAGAAAAATGACTCCATTTTAAAGAAGAGTGTTTGGGAGCATAACTTCAATGTGGCATTTGTTAGAGAAACAAATTCCAGAAGTAGTGAATAAAGAACAAAGATAGCTGCCTCATACTGAGTCAGACCATTGGTCCATCTAGCACTAGCAGTGGATCTCCAGGTTTCATAGAATCATACAATAGTAGAGTTGCAAGGGGCCTATAAGGCCATCAAATCCAACCCTCTGCTCAGTTTGTTGTTGTTGTGTGCCTTCAACTCAATTACGACTTATGGCAACCCTATGAATCAGCGACCTCCAACAGCATCTGTTATAAACCACCCTGTACAGATCTTGTAAATTCAGGTCTGTGGCTTCCTTTATGGAATCAATCCATCTCTTGTTCGGCTTTCTTCTTTTTCTACTCTGTTCTGTTTTTCCCAGCATTATGGTCTTTTCTAGTGAGTCATGTCTTCTCATGATGTGTCCAAAGTATGATAACCTCAGTTTTATCATTTTAGCTTCTAATGGTAGTTCTGGTTTAGCTTGTTCTAACATCCAATTATTTGTCTTTTTCTCAGTCCATGGTATCTGAAAAGCTCTCCTCCAACACCACATTTCAAAGGAGTTGATTTTTCTCTTATCTGCTTTTTTCACTGTCTAACTTTCACATCCATACATAGAGATCGGGAATACCATGGTCTGAATGATCCTGACTTTGGTGTTCAGTGATACATCTTTGCATTTGAGGACCTTTTCTAGTTCTCTCATAGTTGCCCTCTTTTAATTTCTTGACTTTTGTCTCCATTTTTGTTAATGACTGCCAAGGTATTGATAATCCTTGACAGGTTCAATGTCCTCACTGTCAACTTTAAAGTTACATAAACCTTCTGTTGTCATTACTTTAGTCTCCTTGACATTCAGCTGTAGTCCTGCTTTTTGTGCTTTCCTCTTTAACTTTCATCAGCATTTGTTTCAAATCATTACTGGTTTCTGCTAATAGTGTGGTATCGTCTGCATATCTTGATATTTCTCCCTTCAATTTTCACACCTCCTCCATCTTGGTCCAATCCCGTTTTCCATATGATGTGTTCTGCATATAGATTAAACAGGGTGATAAAATACACCCCTGGCTCACACCTTTTCAGATCAAGATCCCTTTGAATTTTGTTTCTGTCCTCTAGGGTATTAGCTGTCCCTCCCAATTTTGTATCATCCGCAGATCTGATAAGCATTCCCGGCACCTCCTCATCCAAATCATTATTAAAAATGTTGAAAAGTACTGGGCCCAGGACTGAATCCTGTGATACCCTGCTCATTACCTCCCCCTAGTTTGAGAAGGAACCATTGATAAGCACCCTTTGAGTATGATTCTGATACTCAGAATATCATGGGGAAATTTGTCAAAAGCTTTGCTGAAGTTGAGATATATTATGTCCATAGCATTCCCACAGTCTACCAGGGAGGTTACCCAATCAAAATATGAGATAAGATTATTCTGGCAGAATTTGTTCTTCACAAATCCATGTTGGCTTCTAGTAATCACTGCATTGTTTTCAAGGTGCTTACAAATTTATAATGTGCTCTAGAATTTTTCCAGGGATTGATATCAGGCTGACTGGTCTTTAGTTCCAAGGTTCATCCTTTTTGCCCCTTTTAAAGATAGAGATAACATTGGCCCTCCTCCAGTCATCCTGCACTTCACCCATCTTCCTGTTTGCAAAGATAATAGACCGTGGTTCTGACAGTTTTTCAGCCAGTTCCTTCATTACTCTAGGATGCAGTCCTTCAGGCCAAGGAGATTTGAACTCGTTCAAGGTAAGTAGGTATTGCATGACCATTAATCTATCAAGATCAAGCCGCAATATTGCCCCTTCAACTTCACATTTGCCAAGAGGGTCATAGACCCTCTTTAGAGAGAAAACTGAGACAAAGTAGGAATTGACAACTTCTGCCTTTTCTTTGTTATCTGTTATTATTTTGCCATCCTCATTGAGTAGCTGTACCATCATTTCTTTTCTCTGTCTTTTGTTATGATGTACCTGAAGAAAGCTTTTTTGTTGCTTGTAGCATCTCTTGCCAACTTCAATTCATCCTCAGGTTTAGACCTCCTAATGCCATCCCTGCAATTCTGTGCTATCTGTCTGTACTCTTCTTTGTGGCCTGGCCTTCCTTCCAATACCTATGTATGTCTTTTTGTTTTTGTTTTCAGGTCATCTCTAAGCTTTTTGTGAAGCCATATTGGCTTCATCTGCTGTCCTCCAACCATTTTTCCTTATTGGAATTGTTTGCCATTGTGCCTTTAGAATTTCCTTTTTCTCTGACCCATCTTTGCCTCCTTTTCTCATTAGGGTTGTTTTCCATGGAACCTTACTTATTGTTGTTCTGAGGTTATTAAAATTGGTTTTCCTGAAGTCTAGGGTCCGTGTATGGCTACATTCAGCTTTTACTTTCTTTAAAATCAAGAACTCAAGTATAACATGGTCACTTTCCCCCAGAGTTCCTGTAACTTCCACTTCATCCATTAAGTCATCTCTGTTGGTTAGAATCAAGTTAAGGATAGCTGATCCTCTAGTTCCTGCCTCCACTTTCTGTAGGAGAAAGTTATCTCTAACCCAAGTCAGCAATTCCTTGGAGGGTCTATGCTTGGTAGAATTTGTCTCCCAGCAGATATTAGGGTAATTGAAGTCCCCCATTACTACTATATCATGCCTTCTCAAAAAATTGGCAATTTGCTTTTCAAAGGGTTTATCCTTGTCTTTCCTTGATTGGGTGGTTGGTAGTAGACTCTACCCACTGTGTTCCTTTTATTCCTTGCCCTATTTATTTTAATCCAGATGCTTTCAGTAGAGCTACCAAGCTCATCCTCCTGTAATTCTGTGCAGGATTATATATTTTTAACATATAGTGTGACTCTGACTACCTTTCTGTTCCTTTTGTTCTTTTTAAACAAATTGTATCCTTCAACTGCTGTGTTCTAGCAATGGAAGTCATCCCACCAAATTTCAGTCACACCCATCACATTGCATTTACCCTCCTATATTAAGAGTTCAAGTTTGCTCTGTTTGTTTCCCATACTCTGTAAATGTAAATGTAAATGTAAATTTAATTTTTAAGTCGCCTATCTGGCCGAAGCCACTCTAGGCGACGTACATATTAAATTCCAATAAAATACAATAAAATACAGTAAATACAATAAAATATGATATACTTAGCAATAACAAAAATAACAACATATGCAGTACATAACAACAGGCATTCAGTATGTAAATTAGCCCACCCCAGCGGTCCCAAAGGCCTGTCCAAACAGCCAAGTTTTTAAGGCTCGGTGGAAAGTATCCAGGGAAGGGGCATGCCGAAGATCGAACGGGAGGGAATTCCAGAGAGTGGGGACCGCCACTGAAAAAGCCCTCTCTCTAGTCCCCACCAACCTAGCTACTGTTGTTGGTGGGATTGAGAGAAGGCCCTGCATGGCTGATCTTGTCGGGCGGCATAATTGGTGATGCTGGAGGTGCTCCTTCAGATAAACTGGGCCGAAACCATATAGGGATTTAAAGGTTAACACCAACACCTTGAATTGGGCCCGGAAAACCACTGGAAGCCAGTGTAGATTGAATAATACTGGCGTAATATGATCACGGCGACGACTGTTTGTAAGTAACTCTGGGCTTTAGTATACAGACATAGAAGATCATGTGATTTATGGTCTGGCTTCCTTCCTACATTTTTATGAAGACTATGATTGGACCCCATTAGAGCCATTCTTTCAGTTACTTTTACTGTGCATAAGTCGTTGTCAGTCATCATCTCCAAGTTTACATCTCCCTCCCCCTTACAATTCAGTTTAAAGGTCTCCTGATGACGTTCTCCATACTGTGGTCAAACACATTCTTCACAGTCATTGTGAGGTACAACCCATCTTGCCAGCAGTCCATCTTCCAGGAAGTGAGGCCCATGGTCCCAGAATCCAAATATCTCACATTGGCACCACCTTCATAGTCATTCACCCAGGGTATTGTTCTTTCTCTTTCTACTCCTCTTCTAAGTATCGGAAGGATGGATGAGCCCCAAAGTCCCTGAATTTCCTTCCTGGAGCTTCAAACTCTCAATCGATTTCTTCATAGCTCCACTTGGCAGTATCATTCATTTCAGGCAGGAGTCCTTCCCAATGCTAGGGATTGAACCTGGAACCTTCTGCATGCAAGGCAGATGCTCCATCACTGAGCTACAGCCCTTCCCCCAACGGACTTGTAAAGGTTTTGTTCTTTAAGGATAGGAACATGCTACAAATTACTAACGTAAGTGAGTAAAAACCTTGGCAGGATCATAATATTCTGAACATTTTTGGTACGTATTGCTGACTTATATTTTCAATGGGTTGTATACAATGTTTAGAATGTTTTAAAGCAGGCTCGTGGGATCTAATTTGTTTGTTATTTGAACCCTAAGAGCTACCAACTGGAGCTAGATGCAAAAGACATAGGCACACACTTAGAATTAGAGAATTCTGAGCCTAGGAGTTTGAGTTTTGATTACCAGAACTAAGCTGAGTATATAGCACTTCCACCCAAAAGTCCATTCCTGGTTACCCCCACCCCCAAGCTTATTTCATTCCAGAAGTATAATTTAGGAGGGGGTTGTGATTTTGTTGTTGCCATTGTTGAACTGTGGGCTAAAAAATCCTTGCCAATCTACTTCAAACAATCCAGAGATCCATCAGTAGTTCTGGATCTACCTTCTGCCCACACTTGGTGGAAAGAACAGCAACTGCAGACTGAGTGAGGGTGATCCATGCATTGAAGCAGGCTCTTGTATGTGCATCCATGACTGGATGGTGAACTATGTATGTGGTTCCTGGGCTGAGTTTCTGCATCTAGCATTCAGCATTGCATATGTGATTCAGAATGTTCATCTTCTGTCATGTGGCCCATCAGAAGAAGCACTTTGATTCAGACCCAAACAAGTGATTAATGTGAGCGAAGCTGACAGCACTGAGCATTTGTTGAACTATGGGCCTCAGACATGGGATTTATTGTGATAGTTTTACTGACTATAATGGTAGTGCTTCTGTTCTTATTACTAACATTCCTTTCACACTGCAGTACCTGTTGCCTTATGGAACTGTGGCTTTTTGACCGATATACTGCCATGTTGTACTAAAATTCACCCCAGTGGGTGTGCTGTGACACAACAATTAATGTCATTGGAGATGTTGCTATTCCTCCACCCTTTCCACACATGCACACTTCTGTTCTCCAATGATTCCCTTGGTGGGAAAGACCTATATGCAGGTATACCGCCCCAAATTTCAGCACTTCCACAATATTCTGTGTTAATGGGGTTGCAAACAGAGTTTTTCTGGAAGCAATTAACACAAACATGAACGTTAAACTTTCCCTATATTTTGCTGGATTTCCACAAATAGCTTTTACATTGCGTGAAAGATCAAATAATGATTTGATGACAAAAAAAGGAACTTTAAAAGACAGAATTATTTTTATTTATAACATTTCTTACTTGCCCTTCACTATAAGGATACAATTAAAAACAAGTAAAAAAAGTAAAAGAGTTTATATAAATTATAAAAACAAGTAAAACAATTCAGAACAAATGCAACACAGTATAGATTAAACAAAACAAAAGAGGTTGCTCCCACAAAAATACCTCAACTGTCAAAAGCCAGGGTAAACAGGTGCATTTTCAGCATAATGAAACCAGTAGACACAACTGTGGGGAAGGAGTTCCACCATTTAGGGAAATCCCTGTTCCAGGATGCCGTTCCCCACACTTCTGAGGGTGACGAAACTACCAAAAGAGCCCACCCCCACTGATCTTAATACCTGAGGATATCTGTAGGCAATGATCGGATTTTTCAGATAGTTGGGCCCTAAGTCATTTAAACACTAACATGTGCACCTTGAATTAACCCTGGAAATAAACTGACAACCACTGCTACTATTTTAAAATGGGCTATATGAGCTTTAAATGGAACCCCAGCTAGTAACTTGTATGTTGCATTTTGGACCAGCTGCAGTTTCCGTAACATCTTCAAGGGCAGCCCCTTCAAGTTGTTCAACATATTGATGATTGGTTTACAGACAGTGTTGCCATCAGGCGGAACTTAGAGGCAGACTTCCAAGTCCCCACTCAGCTGAATGAGGGCCTTCAAACACAGCAGGGCTGGCTTTCCACATTTTGAAGGAAGTGAAGTTAACACATATTGTCTAAAGTAAGGTGCATTAAGTTCAGAGTCATTGATTACCTGAATCAATGTACCGTTTATAAATAATAATATTGTAATATATATATGTGCAGGGAGTGTTCTCATCCTCACTAAACTGCCATTTCCCCACCAAGTTCTGACATTACTCTGCATTTTTGACAGTGGACATATTCCCTCACTTAAACCTCTGAATTCTGGTGTCCACTGACCAAATCTCTGCTTTGCTATAGGACTCAACTGAGGCCTTGGGAAGTTAGTGCTTTACTTTTTACATTGTCCATCAATATGATGGAGCTGTTAGTGAATGAAACCCCTCAGTGACTTGTTGTGAAGATGAACTAAAAGAATTGCAAAATGTTTAGTAAACTACAGAATTAATTTTTGACCAAACACATGCAACTTGACCACTGTTGTCCATGAACTGGTAACCTCCAGGCTGGATTACTGTGCTCTATGTGGGGCTGCCGAGGTTGCTCCGTAAGCTGCAACTGGTGCAAAATACTGCTGTGAGACTGTTCACTGGGGCAGGGTATCGCCAACATGTCACCCCGCTGCTGAAATAATTGTGCTGGCTGCCCATTTGCTTCTGGGGCAAGTTCAAGGTTCTAGTTTTGGTGTACAAAACCCTATACAGATTGGGACCAAGATACCTGAAAGAGCATCTTACCCCTTATATACCCAGTCGATCACTGAGCTCTGCAGGTGAGGGCCTTCTGCAGATACCATCTTATCAGGAGGTCGAGTCCATTCTGCACAACATAGGAAACGGACCTTTAGTGTGGCAGCACCTACCCTGTGGAATTCCCTCCCCTTAAATATTAGGCAGGCGCTATCTCTGTTATCTTTTCAGCGCCTTTTGAAGACTTTCCTCTTTCAACAAGCCTTTTAAGTTGAGTCTCTGTGTGTGTTGGAATTGCTTTTTAATATTTTTTTAAAAAAATTAAACCCTTTTTAAAAAGATGTTTTAAAAGCTTTTAAAAATATTTTTAAAGTTGTTTTGTTTTGGTGTTTTTTAAGGTCTGTTTTTATGATGTTTTGATGTGTTTTTAGCCCTTTTGTTTGGCGCCCTGGGCTCCTGCTGGGAGGAAGGGCGGGATATAAATCAAATAATAAATAAATAAACTTAGTCTAAAATCCACGTCTTTCTCATAAGGATGGGCAAATCTAAGTTTCTCATTTTCCCAGTATTAAGTTCAGTTCCCCACATTAACATCGGCTAATGATTTAAAAAAAAAAATCCTCATCAGCATTGTAGTGTGAATTTTTATTTATTTATAATTTGATTTATATCCTGCCCTTCCTCCCAGCAGGAGCCCAAATTTTTCCTAATATACACATTTTTGTTTGCAGTTTTGCCCAATATACACATTTTAAAGCAATCCTATGATAAAAAGTATTTTTATATGTTATTTTCACTAATATATGCATTTATATGCACACTTTCCTTTAGTATATGCATTTTTGTACACATTACTTGGCTGGAGAACTGCAATGCAAATTTCAGAGAAGTGCAAATTTCAAAGGATGGCTATCTTTTGGTTTGCTTATTGTTTTGGAAAGCGTGAATTAGGTATATTCACCGTTAAATATGAATTGAATTGAATTAAATGACTATGTCCTCTGAGATATTTTCATTGTGCTTATATTTTTCAGCACTTATATTTTACATGGATTTTCATTTTTTGTTTTCTTCAAAGTTGTGCCTGTACATTCTATAGCCATTACTCTTGCTCTTCCACGCCCCCCTTCTGAAATCCTCTCCCTACCTCCAATGACATTACTTGAAAAAATGCTTTGGTGATGAGGGTGCCTGTTTGAGCTCACTGTGTGATTTAAATATTTTTACCAGGTGGAGGTTTGGAAAACTGGGTTTCTTAGTATTCATCTCTCATATTTGTCTGGCAGCTCTATGAAGGAAAGCTGCAGGAAGGATTTTGAAAAGGGAGCTCTCTATCTTCATGAGTCAGGCCCAAAAGAGATCAGTGTGCCTGGCTGAAGACTGAAAAAACAGCAGCCATGGGAAGGATAAAAACAGACTATCACAGCTATCAAGAGGCTAGTCCAACCTATTCATTGGCTATATCCATGCATGGATGACAAAGGGTAGAAACTGAGGATGGCAGAGCATGGAGCTGGGCTGGACCAGACACAGGGTACAAAAGCAAAAAAGGGTCCCGTTAAAGGCAAATACCTGCCATAGCTCTGGCTTCTGCTGATTGAAATGTGCATGTGCATCTTGTGAGCGTGTCTAGCTAGGTCAAACCGAACTGAGGGAGGCATAGGATCATGACTAATAGCATACACATCTAGCCCTATTATTTTGTGTACAGTAATTGCAATTCCAAGGCTCTAACTGGTTCAAATTTTCTATTCTACTTTTTATCCCAATTGTAGATTTTTTGAATGAAACACTAACAGTCTGGTTTTCTAAGTAATCATAAATTATGCCAAAACCCTCATTTATTCAAATGTCTGCTTTCCTCTCTTATATCTGTTACCCAGTTTCTATTTTTAAAGGAGAGCACTTATTCCCAGAAGAAATATAACCAGTTAGATCCATTTCTCCAGTTAGGAGTTAGACACAGGTACAGAGCTAAGAGTCCAAACACATCTTATCACAAACCTTTTAGCCATTTACTTCACACCATGCATTGCATAAACCCTCTTTAATGAGACCTAACATTCTTTAGCCTCTGTCTGTTACTCTATGTTGTGCTGACAAAATCCCCTCACCTCAGTCACTCTCATCTTTTTTAATGTCCCAGACAACTGCAGCAAATTGTTAAGCCTGGCTTTCATCAGTTCTTTATGTATGTTCATGGCTGAGAATATTTTCTTCTGTAGTAAAATCTGTATTTCCTTGTTGACTTCTGTCTCTTTAGGAGCTATAAATCAGCAGAGTCGGCTCTATGCCTCAGTGCAGACACTGTCTAAAGAGAGAGTAGGTTATCCACTGAAAACAAATGGAGAATAACTCCTCTTTCCCAGCAAGACTAATCCACATGAATCCTAACCAAGGTTTCACACCCCGCAGAACATCAAAGCTTCCTGAAGACAATATGTCAGTTTGGGGATTAAGAGCTAGCACATTCTGCCTTTGATTTTACCCAAGAAACACTACCTACAGAAGCCAGTTTGAGCACCTGTGTTAGAATGAAAATTAGTCTGCGGACCCAAAGGACCTGCTTAGCTGTATACATTGAAACAGGTTCTCTTTTTTGGTGTGTCCTGTAATAGAGAACCAGGATTTATAAATGAGGATTTGGGAATGGTGTGCTCTATAGGTCGAGATTACAAAGAATCAGTGTCAGCATGGAGTTCTCTCCACATCCCAACCAAAAAAACCCCACTTGATTGAACAAGGCAGTACAAAGGTTATTGATGAAAAAGGACTGAAGTGTCTTAAAGAAATGAAGGAGTAGGAGGAAGTGGCATAGTGGGTTCTTAGACATTCATAACCAATCTCTCCAAGAATCTGTGGAAATACAAACTGTTTGCACATGCATATAGGTTTTTTTGTGCTTTTCTTAATAATCTCCACAGACCAAGTAAGTACTTTATTGTTCCTTACAAGTGCAATTTTCCCCAAAGCAAAAAAGAAATAAACAAAATGTTCAATAAACCCAAATCAGTAGGAGTGATAGATCGCTTTCACTGCAGAAATTGTAACCATAGTGTCTGACTGTGATTGTATAAGCCTCATATGCAAAACCTGGGAAGTAAAAGTCCTGCTGGGTACTCCGCGTGAGATGGTCTCTTTCGGAGCTCTTGCATTCCACAGATGGAGTCAGAAATGTCGAATGTGAACTGGTCAGAAAGGATTCAAATAGGAAAAGACCTGAGAGGATGATCAGCGGCTTGTGCTACTGTTAGGGCAGGACATTGGGGCAGATCCCCAATGCCTCACTCAGCTGAATGAGCAGGAGGCACCCCAAAATGCAGCAAGGCTGGCTTAGCACATTTTGAAGTCAGTAAAGGAATAAACATTACAATGTAAAGGGGGGGGACCCATATAACAGAGGACACTGACGCACTGCAAAAACTAGGGGGAAAGCACATAAATTTGCATAAAGTGTGCATATGGTAATTTATATGTATATATGCAAATTTAGAAATAATTACTATAGTTTCAATAGAAATAGAATACAATACATTGTGTCATAGTGGGGAAGACACCAGGTGACCTGTGTGCCTGCTCCATCTGCTGACCAGGTGCTTCTAAGTGTTAATGGGCAACTTCAAGGTTCCTGCTATCTTTTTTTATGGTTCCTTATTATTAGAACATCCTTGGACTGAAGAAACCACAGAAATGAAGTGGCAGTCACTGAAGCTGTACTGCCATGACATTAGCAACTGTTCAATACTTGAACAGTATTGTTCAATATTGTTCAATATTTCTTCTAAACCTTCCAAATATGGACTGGCTCACAGTCTGGGATCTAGACATATGTTGAATGATTCACCAATTTTCTCCTAGGTTAATATGCATTTCTAATCTATCAGACGCAATCAGATTGGATTAAAACATCTGAACAGATATTCATGTACTGCTGCTAAATTTTTGACACTACAGTACTTGGTTATGGTTAAAGGACATAATTGTTCCAACGATGCAAGAGTTGAGATCGTATTGATAGAATGGCTTCCTGAATCAGTCGTATTATAGCAATCAGCCCAGGGACTAATCCACATCTGACTAAATCAGTTTTAAAATTCCCATTGATTGTAACTGCACTGAATTCCACCCACTGAAAAACAGACAATATAGATTGTTGGAGGCCATTGCCCAGTTTCTCAAGCAACGAACATAAAATTTGCTTCCAAGAACAATATTATGATTATTTTTACAGATAGGTTTCCACAGTTAGTACTGAAGAACTGTTTACAGTATAAATTAAACTTTGACCCTCCATCTTCAGTACACTGCCAATACAAATCTTTCCACAGGAAATAGGATTCCTTGTTATACAGGGAAACTGCAGCTTTTCCTCCTTGGAGCTCTCCACTGACATATATAGTACGATTGCTTTATGCAATTAAAGAGCTTTCAAATGCTGCAATCTATTTTATACTTACTACATTGCTATTGAGAAAGCAAGCAAGCAAGCTATATCGCTTTTGTGAGTTTTTCAAATGTAGGTTAAAGTACTTGTTGGGATGGGGGAAGAAACAAACATACACAGAGTCATGCAGACATTCAAATGAACGGTGCTGTCTCTTATGGATAGATTAGCTGTAGAGCAGATGGGGCAAATTGCAGGACTATTTGAGGTCTTTTATTTTAGGAGGACTCAAGTTTTCTGTTTTTTTAAAAAATGGCATGATCCAAGCAAAGTTAAAGAGCTTCGGCTATGGGGCGGTACACAAATGCAATAAATAAATAAAATAATAAATAAATAAATAAATAAATAAATAAAGCACTTTTAAAAGTCTGTTCAGACCAAGTTCTCCATGGGTTTTCTGTAAACTGTCCTACAGAATTCAGCTAAAAAATTGTACACTTAGTGGCTCAGTAAAAAGGCTGTTCTTTTGTGTAGGAATGACAAATGCCATTATCTATCCAGAACACTCATTCAGTTGCATTTTTGGCATCCATTCTGAATAGTAAACATGCTTCCGAGAGACTTTCAGTTTTAAAAGAAACTGAATAAAATACTACACATGAACAAAGTGCATTCAAATGGCCAAATTAAGCATTTTATGTACTTCAAATATTTAGATATTCAAAACTCACATAACTTCAAGGTCATATTCCTGGGAATATTTCTCTCTCTGTTTCCAGAAATGAACTGTATTTAACACCATATATCCATATCCTTATCAGTGATCCCTCAGCCTCTTCATAATATATGGTTGGAAACAGACCATTTTTTAAAAAAACAACACAGCATCATTTCTATTAAATTGCCTCCTATACAGCTATCTTCAGTAAAGAACATTGCCACTTAAGGTGCCCTCATGTTGAACTTCATTCTAAACCATCCTCTTTAAAAATGCTGTTATACTCAGCAGGTTCTCTTTCCAAGCAAATGATACTGAAACTGAGATATGATAAAGAAGAAGAAAATGCCTGTACCATTCTTTTCATTAACATCTCAACTGCTCCAAGAGAACAAGATGGTTTCAGCAGCCATTTGCCAGACATTTTTGTCAAGCTGTGGCAGTGGTGAATAATAAACACCTTGTAATTATGCTGACACATCTAGAAATGGTTAATCTGAAATACTGGTCAACTCAACATTCAAGATAGTTAATAAACTTAAGCCCAGTATACTTTTCAGGTTCAACTCAATGTAAAATTTTGAGGGCTGGATGAGATGACACCTCTTCCCATCTTAAGGAGGACAAGTCTGCACCTGTATTTCCAGTCCACCTGGTTTGCAAGCTCTTCCTCCATTGAACCTGCATATTTAGGAGGGGATGGAATGTTTACGGTCTATATATGTAAAACTGCTTACACCACATAGGCCAAAAACATACAGTCAATTTCCAGATTTTGCCCCAGGGAATCAAACATATGATTTTTGGCCTATGCACATTGTTTTTTTATATGTGTAGGCTGTATTTGGATAGTGTTTTATCACATGGGCATGTTGGGATGGCAGGAATGGGGCAGGTATGCTTGGTAGGTGGGGCAGGCGCCAACTTGGTCCTCTTCACATCATGGGCTGGACCAACAGAGAAGTGTCATCCAATCTAAGTCAATAGTAATCAGTATTAGGAAAACATTTCAGTAATGTTTGTAGACTTCACGTGTATCCATTCTTCTGATAAGATTTAAATACTATGCTTTTCAACACAAAGCTGAAATTTACCAGACTAAAATAAGTATTGACCTCATCATGTTGGCTCTTCATTGACAAGACTGCTATAAAAACTGCAGCCAAACGTCACCATACCTTAAATTTTTCATGTCACACAAGATCATGTGAATGAATTGTGCCTCAATGAGTTCATCTGTTCAACAGGAGAAGTAAAGATACATTAAAGGTTTTGTTACAATGAAAAAAAATGTTGTTCAAGTGAGCAAGGCCATATCTTCTTGGCTCCTTGTGATGCCTTCTGTCCTTAGTTCCATTACTTTCTACCATATTTTATGGAAAGTTCTATAACAGTTTCAACATCCATCAGTGATGTCTGTGTAAGCTTCCCTCTGGCTCTGATAGGCATACTGTCATGGTATACCTTACAAGAGTAAAAAGCTACCAGACCAGTCTCTCAAAGGGAAGAAACAAGGCTGGATAGGGAAGTATATCTCCTGAAATTAACTAACCAGGCAAGTGGTGTCTTGCAAGCATCACTATCACTCTGTTATGAGATGTGGAATAGTTATATTCTTTATTCTATTTGGGCTAGTTTGTGTAGTTTGGGCAGATGTAAAGTTGACTTCATTGCATAACTTGCATACACATGAACAATGTAATGCGTGAAAAGGGAACTCACAGACTCTATCCATGGATTAAACCATAGTCCCCAGTGTTCTTATGGAAGAGGGATGGGGTCTTATGATTCTTCAGATGGTAGGGGACTACAGCTCCTATCATTCTTGAACACTGGTCTTGCTGGTTGGTGCTGACGGATGCTGAAGGTCAACAACATCTGAAGGGTCCTAGGTACCCCATCCCTGTTCTAAAAGAACTGCAATATGTAAACCAGCTTACTTCATATGATTCAAGGCCTATTTTTACTCTTAAGTAACCTATCTGTTGCCATTTCCATAGGGGGGAAAACCACAAACAAATGAGTGCTTGATCTTTCTTGCCTTTAAAGTTTGCTGGCTATTTCTGCCAGCTTATTTCTTTTTTCTCCCTGCTGGTTCACACATGACTCAGGCATGCGGGTTATATTTATTATTATTATTATTATTATTTATTGCACTTGTATACTGCCCCATAGCCAAAGCTGTCTGGGCAGTTTACAGCAATCAAAAACATTAAAACAAATATACAATTTAAAACACATATTTTAAAAACAATTTAAAACACAATTTTAAAATTTAAAACAATATAAAAACAATTTAAAATTGTTATACCAGAGAGAGATGCCCAGGAACAAGGCTTAAGCTTCACAATTGGCCGATGTGAGCATCGCCATTTGTATACTATGCCTAGGGCTCCTTCTTGGGCTCTCCATGTCTAAGAGCCAAACTAGACAACACATTTCAGAAGTGAATGGCAGCTGTGTGTGCATGGGCAAATTCAGAACCAGAACAGGAGCCTGGCCTGGGGGAGGGGCATTGATTCTTTTCTTCAAATGCAAGCAGCAGGTGCTGAGGGGAGCAAAGTCTCAATCCAGGCTGGGACCTCAGCAGGAGTTAACGGGTTAAAGCTCCTATCCTGCCCCACCACAGTCCTGATACAAATCAACCCCCCCAAGCCTGCTATTTACTTTTTAAACACAATCCATTTACGCAATTGTTAATTGAAGGAATGGCATCTCATCTCATTCCACTTCAGAAGTTACCCAGAGGAAGGTCATGTGCAGCTCCTCTCCCTAAAGTATCTGTACCTACTAGCTCTGCCCCCAACCATTGCATGTTGGACAGACATTCTGAAGGGCCAGGGTAGCAACTCATGAGGTTGGCAAGGCGATTGTGTGTAGAAGGGTTAGCTGTCATTGGAGTACTGCTGGAGGAAGAAACATTTCAGGGTTCCCTGTGATGTTCCTATATATTAGTGTATATATGGTAAGTGCTGGTTGTTTAGAGTATACATGGTAAGTAGTGAAAGAGGAGGGGGAGTGAATGGGCAATAGAATGCTTGATGATTGGCTGAATGTTTAAAGTGGCTGACAGTATAAATGAAAGGATGACAGGTAAATCTGGGTGAATGTGAGGTGGTGAATTGTGGAATCTGGGGGGAGAAGAGAAAGAGTGGATTGCTTGGTGGGGTTTAGAGAGTTGTTTACCAGGAGGGAGGTGGAGTTCGGATTAGTATTGAGTAAAACCATATGCTTATGTGCCTTAAGAAGAAATCTTGTTAATCTTGTTAGCTTTGTTATCTGTAATAAATACTTAATTTGGTTTACCAAAGGCCTGATCCTTGGCTGGGGTTTCACAGACCAGAAGGGAGGGTAAGGTAATGACCAAGGCTGAAGGGGAACTGTAACAAATGGTGGCAGCGGGGAAGAGAATAACAATACCAGTATTCAGAGTCTCTGGGAATACTAGTATTGGGACGTTACTGGTGGTTGCCTAGCAGGGGGATCTGTTGAGATCTGTGCTAGAGCGGGGAGAGAAATCATAAGAGAGAGCGGTCCGGACTGGTGGAGTCCCTGGTGGTGCCTAGAGACAGGCAGTAACCACGAGCAGGTAGGAACCTGACAGGGAGAGCCAGGGAAGGACGCCTCACATTCCCCCCCCCCATTAGATGCCAAACTGTCTAATGCACTAAGGCTGCCCTTGTCTGCATTTGCTTGGTTCACCCACCTGTTCTGTGTTTTTTCTTCCCAAGCTTCTTTGGATATGCGTCCTCTGTCTCTGCAATGAATAGACACTGGAAGCAACTGACTCCACTTTCTGAAGATTGCTTGAAGCTGACAACATCATTTTGAAGCTCTGGCATTAGAAATGGAAAAGAACAACTGGAATCCTGAAAAGCGATGGGCCAGCTGAACATTCTTCAGGGGACTCTAATAGGTATTGCTTTGCTGTTTTCCCACCAGTATGACTATGTTAATAAGAAGCCTGATGACAACAGAGGAATCTCTTTCTCTAGAGCCTGTTGTCAGGAACATTTTACTTAAAAGTGAATCCCTGGTTGAACAGGGTTGCTTACACCACTCCCCCTCTGGGCCTTTAGGCTAAGAGAATGCTGTGCCCCACTTTATTTATCTCCTCACCTGCATAGAAATAAGGCACACATTTTCCCTTTCGTTCCTGCTCTCCTGGAATAACTTCCATAGGCCTATCTCTGCTAGCCTTGTAGGAAGGAGGGAAGGGAAGTATGCTGATTTCCCTGGATATTTTCTCCTTCATCAAAGAACAGCAGAAAGGCTGTGCTAAAATAAAATGGGGATTTGGATAGTCCATTGTCACTATAGCCCTGCTCCCAGGGTCGGTCCTACCATTAGGCAAAGTGAGGTGGCTGCTTCAGGCAGCAGATGCTGAGGAGTGGTAGCACTCCCCCCACCCCCTGACCATTCCATGGACAGCTCAGTCTACATGAATAATTCCTCCTGGGTAAATATAGCAGGAAAGGGGGAGCAAAGCATGCACAAACCTATGGGGTATACTGTGATTTTAAATTCAGTTCTGGCCCACTTTTGCTCTTTGGGTCTTGTTTCTTTGAAGCTAATTCTACCTATATTCACATATACTGTGCTATGCAGCTTGACTTGAGAGGAGGTGTTGCCATTTACTGCACTGTCTCAGGCAGCAAAAAATTGGGGCTGTCCTTATCTGCTCCCACAGTCCCTCAAATTGGTTTTTTTAAGACATAGAAAACTTCCAGAAGATCCAGTATGATGCCAGCTCCTCCTTAAAAAAATGCAGAGAGCAAGACTTTGGATCTGCTTAGATGTGATTATGAAATATCTGAGCAGAGCCAATTATTCAGTTTCAAGGTCTGGTGCATTGGTAGCATTCACTTTTCTTCTCCTTCTCCTGCTCCTGCTTTGCTTCAATGCTGCATTTTGAGGATCTGTTTCACTTGCCCAAATGGTTAAACACTTAATTTTATATTGAACACATATGGCAGGTGTTGTTCATTATCATATAGTGCAGAGGTTCTCAAACTGTGGTCTGTGGACCACTGGTGGTCTGCAAGCTTCATTCAGGTGGTCTGTGGAATGTCCACGTTAAATATATTGATTTTTAAATTGTATTTCATTGCTCCTTTTTTCTTATATTCTATTTTATTGTATTGCAGTCTGAATTCTATGGAATGTAAATTATAATACAATATAAGAAAGAAAAGAAGCAATAAAAATACCATTAAGAATCATACAGCATCTAGCACAACACATTACAATAGTTACAATAGGCAGAAAAATCATTGTCCACCAAGACCACCAGCAATTTTCAAGTGGTCCGAGGGGGAAAAAGTTTGGGAACCACTGATATAGTCTGAAGTGATTGTATTAGGAATAATCATCAAACCTTGCTAGAAGACTGTATTTGGGTCAGGTCTCTTGATGGTCAAGTGTTTATTTTTATTTATATTAAGTCAGTAAAAAACAAGAAAGATGGGCCTGACAGATAAAATTAGACCTCAGCATGGACCCTTATTTAAAGTGATGCAGCAAAAGCTTGCAAATATAGAAACATCTTAACTGATTGATACTAGGGATGTACTTGCCAATCTCAGTTTCTCATTTTTCCAATCTTAAATTCTCCATGTTTTTGCATCAGTTTGCAATTTTTGTAACTGCTCTCAAAAATTCATCAGTATTTTAGTGTATACTAATTTTGGGATGCAATTTTACCTAATATACAGATTTATGTGAACAATATTCCCTAATGTAATACATTATTTGTGTTATTTTCATTAATGTATGCAACCTATGGATGCTGTTGCCTAATAGATGCATTTTTATACACCTTTTCTGTTTGGGGAACTGCATTGCAAAATTCAGAAAAGTGTGTATTTTGAAGGATAGCTGCTTTTTGGTTCACATATTATTCTGGGAAGTGCATATTAGCTAGTTTTGTATTAAGATGCAAACCAAATCTGATTTATACCCCATCCCTATGGATGAGAAAAGGGGGTGTCATTTAAACCTCAAAGAACAAGGTGCTCCACAATCTAAAATATGGGATTTCCCACTTCTTCCTTTAACAATGGACTTGGAATCTAATTAAGTAAATGTCTGAAAGCAGGAACAACTGCTTCCTTTGTCAAAAAGTCGGCACTTCAATCTCTTCCACAAATGTTTGTAGGCAAGACTTTGGCCTTCCATATTAACAATCCTGCTTCTCAGGAAACTTGGCTGATTTTGCTTTTCATGAAATCCCTTGATTCAGTTACATGCAAGTTAACTGCCACTGAATGAGTGCCAATGCTCACAGAGCTGGCCAGATTAATCTTGCCTGACTTGTGTAAGCTAGCCTTTCTGAGTTGCATAAGAAGTCAGAAATGGTGTTGCTTAAGGAAAGGTCAAGGAGAAAGCTAGACAGATTTCAAAATGATAGGGTGGTGTTGGTCTGAAACAGGCCACTGTATTGCAGTCATAGTATTCTCCAAACTCTTGCCAGATTCCTGGCCTGTACAGAAGCAATGGGCATGAAACAAACAAGCACGTTGCCACACGATCTGCACCAGCCTTCTGAAAACTCACTCATATGCAATTCTTTGGTTTGATTGTAATGAGAGACTGTTGCACCAGTCAATAAATCTAGCAGCGGTCTTATTTATTTTGGGGAAAATGCTTGTAACGAGGGCCCAGTTACTTGAAAAAGAAAGCCTGAGACTTGCTTATCTTTTATCTGCCGATAAACTGTTCTCGGAACGTTGATGACCTCAGCATACAGTGTACTTAAGGTGAGGAGACAGATTGGTACCAGATTGGTCTCTGCTACTCCATCCAAATGGGTTTGAAGCAGGAGTGACCTCTGTTGTGGTTTTATTAATACTAAAATCAGCAATAGAAATGGTTGTACATCTCTGACTGAGGCTGTAAATTCAAGTCATTTATGTTCATGACTGAAATGCTTCGAAAAATGTAGCTTAGAGGCCAAACTGCACATGATGCAAGAGATTCATAACTGGATATTCCAATGTCTTTTCCTGTTCCTAAAAGCAGATGCAGACTGCCCGAACAGGGACTATAGCATGGGAGGAGAAATGTTTAGCTCTTTCCCTCTAAGCCAATTCTCTGATGCAAATCACTTCCCCGCCCCACAGTTCCTATTAGCAGTTTCCCTGTATGTGTTCCCCTCTGCAGCAGGGGAAGGGGTGATTTGCAATGCAAAATTGGCATGGGGTGAAAGGGCTATGCTCCCCCTGCCAGGTGGCCGTGTGACACTGAATTTTGTTTATTTAAGTTAAATATAAAAATTGCTCATTTTGGAAATTGAACACAGTTAATTTACTTGTGTGTGTGTTAAAAGACATGCTAATATGCTGACTGCCCTTGTTTGTTTAAAGCTGTGCTTGCAGAATGAGATATTAGATTTTGTTGCAATATGCAGCTGTGTTTGTAGACAAAGGTATCAGACTTGGGTGAAACATCCAAGGTTGAAATGAGAAAAACAAGTGTGAATAACAACTTCCAAATATGGAGCTAGGAAGAGAAGAGAAGTTCCCAGAGGAAAATGGGCATGGATTAAAGTGATGTAAGGAAAATGAAAGTGATGTAGTCATGATGATAATGATGTGTGCATAATTAACATATCAAAGTTAATAAGAAGGCTGGCTGTGTTCAGTTTAGTCAGAACTAGCCCTGGCTGCTTCTCCACGTGCACGTGTTAGTAATAAATATACTCTTCCTCCATCTTGTTTCATTGTTTCTGAACTCTATTGGGGTGAGTATTGGGAGCGAACTCAAGCCACCAGGACCCCTAAAAGGGACTGGGGCATTTTGTTTGTAACAAACTGGCAACACTCCACCGGGACTCATTTTTCACACCCCTCTGTGTTTCAGGCGTGGTCCGCAGGAGGTCGGAAGAGCGCTCCGGGCCGCATTGAGCCCGCCTGAGCCTGTGAGAGCGATCCGAGGCGCTGAGGTGGCGTCACAATGACTCCCTTTTAAAATCGAAACAAGGTTGGAGTGGAGTGGGGTATTGAACGTTCCAACGTCTCTGGTCAACAGTAGTAAGGAGCCCAGTGGGCTTAAATGTGAAGAGAGTGATGTGTGAAAGTGTGTGTATGAGACAGGGCGTATCCCCAGGTGGATTACCCTGAAGTGAGTGCGGACCTGCAGTAGTGCGTTTCCCATACCTCGCGAGAGGCTGGGCCACGAAAACAGGGAAGCGAGTGTTGTACGTCATCTGTCCGTCGTTTCGTCTCAGAAATCTCCCCTGGTAGCAGGCAGGTAGGCTACCCGAGTGTCGTACGTCATCTGCAGAGGGCAGAGGGGACTGGACATGGGAAAGATGGGGAAGGGTGCTTCGAAACAGGAGGGGGCAGAGGGGAAGAAGGTTGCAAGGAAGTCCGCAAAGAGTCAAAAGAAAAAGGGCGATTGGAAAATGACCCCCCTTGAATGTGTTTTGTAAAATTTTCCTAGATTTAAAACAAGTGTTATTTCTTCCGGAGGGCCAGTCCCAAACAAAGAACAATTGTCAGTGTTTTGTGATGAAGAGTGGGTGGAGCTGGGCATTGGCTGGCCACCGGGTGGGACATTTAACCTCACTAAGGCTAGACAGTTGGAAGCCACCCTCTATGAGTTGCTACCAGATGAGGCAACCTCATGGTGGTATGCACGAGGCTGGAGAGCCATCTGCCTAGACCCCCCCACAAGAATGTGCGCTGACAATGGCGCTGGCTCAATGTAAAATTAATGAGGGGAAGAAATTGAAAACTAAGCCCCCAGTCCTCCAGGCAGAAGAAGAGGAATGTTTAGTTTCACCTACGGTCCCACTTGTGATTCCTTTACCGCCGCTTCAGGCTCCGGCGATTCCCCTACCAGCACCAGCACTACCAGTGCCACCGCAGGCGGTTCAACTGCCACCAGTTCAGATTCTGCCACCAGTTCAGACTCCGCCACCTCAAACCCAGCCCCCAACATACCAACAGTCGACTGCCCCGCAAACCCAGTCTACTAGTTTTGGAACTCCGTCCGGAACTGTAGTAACGTTCCAGGATTTAAGACAATCTTTAGGGCGGCTAAGGCAAGAATATGATATTTTAGACCGTTATACCCATTCTGTACTACAAAGCCAGGATTTAGGAGCCTCGCCTCAAACAATACAACCACGCCTTCGTATGATTGAGGAGGTCAGGAAGGAGAATGAGGGAATGACCCTACGGAGTGGCACTCAGTTACAGAGTGACCCCCAGTTAACTTCTACTCCAAAGAACACAGATAGAGGCAACCCCGAACCGGAAGATGTTTTGGCTGGCGGTACCTTTATGGGACCAATGCGACGACTGCTTGATGGCCATGGACAGATTGCTTATGTGCATGTGCCTTTTACTACATCTGATCTGTTTAATTGGAAAAATCAGATGCCAGGTTTGAGAGAAGACCAAGATAAGCACTGCCAATTGTGGGAGACTATTTTTGCCAGCCACCACCCCACTTGGGCAGATATACAGACATTAATGAATACCCTCCTCAGTCCAGAGGAGAAGTCATTGGTACTTTCCCAAGCCAATGCTCTCGCATTAGAAGAGCAGAGACAAGGTGGCAACGCGCCCGGTTTGGCCCCAGCACGTGTTTTACCAACAGTAGAACCTCTTAGATGGATCCAAACCCCAGGAGCAGCGGCCCCTAAAATCACCACGTATAAATGGCTGATTTTATATGGACTTAGGCACGCCATCCCTAAACCTATGAATGTGGCAAAATTATATGAAATTCATCAGGAAAAAGAGGAAACTCCCTCTGCTTTCCTTAACCGCCTCACTACAGCTATGCGGAGATTTACTACCCTTAATCCCGAGGCTGCTGAAAACCAAAGGCTCCTAATTTCTTTGTTTATTGGCCAAAGTTCTACAGACATCCGAAAGAAATTGCAGAAGGTGGAAGGAGTGATGGGTATGGGACTTGGACAAATAATAGACATTGCGTTCAAGGTCTACGTAAATAGGGATGAAGCAAGTAAGAAGGAAGAGGGAAGACTGATGAAGAAACAATGTAGTGTGCTTGAAAGACAATGTGATATGATCGCAGCGGCGGTTGGAGTGAAGCAAGGGAATATAGAAAGAGGATCAAGGAGGCGACTAGAGAAGGACCAGTGTGCAAAATGTTTGAAGAAAGGCCATTGGGCGAAGGACTGTAGAAATGAGAGGGTTTCTAGGCCCCGTCAAGATGGACGCCGCGATTATAGAGAGGTTCCTGGCTCTCGGGACTATAGGGAACCCAGAATAGTTTCAAGTTCTGATCCAAACCCACCCTGTGTTTGGATTGCGGCCACCAGAAGGCAGGAGGAGGAATCAGAATGAAGGTGGACGGGATATGAGGGCGGCTCGTGGGAAGAACCATATGTGTCCCTTACCCTGAATAATTCGGCAGTCCAAGGACTAGTGGATACAGGAGCGGCCTTCTCTATGATCCCATGAGCAATGTCCCGTCTACCCTTGACCCTCAGCAAAGAAACTAAAGATGTAATGGGAATAGAAGGACAGCGCCGTCATATTCCTTTGTCCCAACCCATACAGGTACACCTTCCAGGAAGAGAAGATAAACAACAATATTTTGCACATCCGTTTTTGGTTTCGGATGGTTGCCCCATTGCAATCTTTGGAAGGGATCTTCTAGCAAAGCTCCAGGCCCAAATTACTTTTAGAGGAAACACCTTGGAAGTGGTGATACCAAAGCGGCAAGAATGCGCTTTCCAAATGATTTTAAGGGGGGAGCCGGAAGTTAAAGAGAAACAACAGTGGGAACCTCCGGAAGGAATTCACCCTGATGTTTGGGCCAGAAAGAATAATCCTGCTCGTGCGGTCAATGCTGAACCAGTAAAGGTCAGATTGAAGCCTGGGGTAGGCCCGACTCCAGTATGCCAATTCCCTTTGAAGCCAGAAGTACGCCTAAGAGTTTGCAATACTTTGAATCCAGCGACATTATTGCCTCAACCAGGAGAGTTGGTGCATGATTGCATCCAGACATTGGAATGTTCATTGAAACCCCGAGTAGACCTGACTGATCAGCCAATAGCAGGGCGACATTTATACGTGGATGGAAGCTCGAAGGTGATAGATGGACAACGGTATGCAGGCTACGCCGTGTGCGAGGATCTGAAGGCTATAAAGAGCGTTAAGTTGCCAACTACCTATTCAGCTCAGATGGCAGAATTGGCTGCAGCCATAGATGCCCTGCGAGAACTGGACCAGCAAGAGGGGAATATATACACTGATTCCAAGTATGTATTCCAAACTGCACATGCTTTCGCCATGCTGTGGAAGGAAAGAGGTTTTATTAAAAGTGATGGACATAGAATTGAGCATCAACAAATGATAATGGAATTCCTGGAATGTGTTCAACTACCAAAGAAAGTAGCTATTATCCATGTGAAGGCCCATGGAAGAGAAATGGATTCAGTTCGGCGAAAGGGAAACCATCAAGCAGATGAGGCAGCAAAGGAAGCAGCGCTGAGTGGACGCCCATTGGAGAGGAATTTAATGAATATTATGATTCCATGGAAGGAGTTGACTCCTCAATATTCTAAGAAAGAGGAAGATGCCGCAGTACAGTATGGGGCTCAGAAATTAACTAATGATTGGTGGCAGTTACTTACAGGACTAATTTTTGTCCCAAGGGCAGTGCTTCGAGCCCTTGTAATGGAGACTCATAGACAGACTCATCTTGGAGGCAATGCTTTAGGGGATCTTTTGATCAGACAAGTAGTTGCACCAGGATTATATGAAGAAACAAAGCGAGCAGTATATGGATGTACTATCTGTGCAGCAACTAACCCTGCTCCAAAGCCACCACCGGCCATGGGAGGAAGACCATGGGCCTATTACCCTTTTCAGAGATTACAAATAGATTTTGCAGAATTACCAAGATGTGCGGAGTACAAGTATTTACTTGTCATAATAGATCAGTTGACAGGATGGATAGAGGCCTTCCCCACGCGAACGGCGACAGCAATTACAGTAGCAAAGATACTGTTGAAGGAAAATTTTCCAAGATACTCCATGCCAGAGACATTTGAGTTAGACCAAGGTCCGCACTTTGTGAGTAAGATAATTTGCACTGTAAGTGCGGCCTTGGGGTTCAAATGGAACCTTCATACTCCGTGGAGACCACAATCATCCGGTCAAGTTGAATGCGCCAACCGAACGGTTAAAACTTTGTTGACCAAATTGTGCCAAGAAACCAAGTTGAATTGGGTGACAGCACTGCCATTGGCTTTGACCATTATGAGAAACACTCCAAGGGGAAAAACAAAATTGACTCCTTTTGAGTCACTGTTTGGCAGACCTCCCATTGAGCCTGGGCCCCAGACAGAGATTAATGGGGAATTAGGGAACAGACAGTTATTGGAGTATGTTACTGCCTTGCAGGGTGCTTTGTCCTCTATTTACAGGCACAATCGTGAGTTTCAGAGGTTACCCCTGGATGTGGCGATCCATCAATACCAACCTGGTGATTGGGTACGAGTTCGGAAGTGGAAGCAAGAGCCCTTGCAGCCCACGTGGGGATCGTCGGATCAGATCATCTTAATTACTGAATCGGCAGTAAAGCTCATAATCGTATAAAAAGAGCCAAGCCTGTAACTATCCAGGAACCTGAGCAGGGAGTAGCTAAGGACTCCCCAACTGGAGAGGTGAAGGATCAGACACCTGAAGAAAAGTGGCTATCGCAAACCGTTCCGGTTCCCCTCCAACGTTGCCAGCAGGAGTGTTTCCTTGCGGTTGGAGAGGGGAATCTTGGGGACGCATTACAGTAATTGTTAGATTGCCCCGGGTTCCGCTAATTGCCAAAGACCCTAGACAGGATTACTTACTGGGGTATTTTAAAACCAACCTTACACACCGACGACGTGTATGGGAGGGTCGGTACCTCCCTTACCAAGGCCGTTAACTGTTAAGGTGTATGAAATCCCTCAGGATACTCGCTCTGTAGTAACAGTAACAGTGGGACAGATGGTAACTAACAAATCCGTCAGAAGGAGAAAGTGGAAATTCGTTACTCAAGCCGACTTACGATTTAAAAGGCCAGTTTTTACTCCGGAGTGGATAGCTATAGGCAGGTGGTAAAAGTTCTGATTATATTTCATGTCAAGATGGACAGAACCCGGACAACCATCAGCCCCTTTGGCTTTAAGCATATGCTTGGTACTATCTTGTGTTTTGCTTCTCTATATATGGTATATGTCTACTTCTCAGCTTCTTTTCCCGCGCAAGAAACGAGAGTATGCAGTCGTCAAAGGCGCTCATTCCAGGAGAAAAGGGAAAATGTGTTTGTTGAACTTGCCCAGGAGGTAGCCAAAGGGTTCAATCTTACGAATTGTTGGATTTGTGGGAGTCCAAAAGGATTCCCAAAATGGCCATGGATGGCTGTTCCTTTAAGTCCTAAATGGCTAATTAGCAATCAAAGTGATGTCCATAATGGTAGTGAGTTATGGACCACAAATCATACTTGGGACCTTCAGTGGGCTCCCACTGGCCAATATTGTATACATCAGAATGAATCTGTAGGTCCTTTGGTAGGAAACAGTAAATGTAATTGGACTCTCCAGTGGCTCCCGCATTGTCACACCCGGGGATGTCCCAAGGTACCCCGTGCCAACTATGCATCCCAATGGAATAGCACTGGAGTACAACTTGAGAATGGCACATGGGTATCCTGTAAAGCTCGAAATGGACCATATGAAAATTTAGTTGAAAATAGTTGTGATGTAAAAGTAGGATCTGGCCAGAAGGATAAACAAAAGGTGGAGTGTCAGGTGTTTAATCACACCACAAATAGGAGTCTAACCTTTTACTCTTGGCAATGGAAACATTTAAATGGAACTATAGTCCATGGATTTCAAACTTATTGGAGTATGAGGAATAATACTAGCCAGAAAAATAAGGAAACGTGTGAATATAGAAAGAATGTATACTTATGGCACTGTAGTCTCATTCAAAGTACAAGTAGCACATATCTTACAGGACCTTTGGGCAATCAGGATACAAAGTATTTCCCGTATATGCATAATACATCTCAGTTGCCTGATTATGTTCGCCCAGCTCTACAAGGTCATTATTGGATATGCGGTAAGATGGCATATGCAATCCTCCCCTTAAATTGGACTGGCATTTGCTATGTTGGAATTATACAACCAATGTATAGCATAAAAGGTGGAAATTTGAATCCCTTAATTCCAGTATTTGATGAAGAACAGTCTGTGAGGAGGAAACGGGCAATTGATACCTCCTTGACTAAAGGTCAAGGGAATGATTGGGAGGATACTTGGCCTCCAGAACGTATCATCGCAACTTATGATCCTGCCTCATAGGCAAATGATGGCACAGTGGGATACCGTGGCCCGATATATATTTTGAATCGCCTCATTAGACTTCAGGTGGTATTGGAGATAATAACCAATCAAACAACTAAAGCCTTAACATTGCTTGCTGATCAGTCAACTCAAATGAGAGAGGGAATACTCCAAAACAGACTGGCCTTGGATTATTTATTAGCAAAAGAAGGAGGGGTCTGCGGACTCCTAAATCTGACAGAGTGTTGTTTGAAAATTGATGACAATGGCGAAGTAGTAAAAGACATTGCTAACAAGATCAAAAAGCTTGCTCATGCCCCAGTGCAAACCTGGAAAGGAATAAATCTTGGAAACTGGGGAAGTTGGTTCAATTGGTTTGGAGGAATGAAAACAATGATTGTATTAGTTGCTCTGATTTTATTGGGATGCATGCTTTTACCTTGCTTATTACCTATCATCATGAATGGTATTCGCAGTATAGCAGATAATGCAGCAGCTAAAAGTAGTATGCAAATGTATGGCAAGATTATGTATCAACAAGTTATTCAGAATGAAGAAGCTATATGATATTAAATATCATAAAGCTTCTAAGGGGGGAATTGTGACACTGAATTTTGTTTATTTAAGTTAAATATAAAAATTGCTCATTTTGGAAATTGAACACAGTTAATTTACTTGTGTGTGTGTTAAAAGACATGCTAATATGCTGACTGCCCTTGTTTGTTTAAAGCTGTGCTTGCAGAATGAGATATTAGATTTTGTTGCAATATGCAGCTGTGTTTGTAGACAAAGGTATCAGACTTGGGTGAAACATCCAAGGTTGAAATGAGAAAAACAAGTGTGAATAACAACTTCCAAATATGGAGCTAGGAAGAGAAGGGAAGTTCCCAGAGGAAAATGGGCATGGATTAAAGTGATGTAAGGAAAATGAAAGTGATGTAGTCATGATGATAATGATGTGTGCATAATTAACATATCAAAGTTAATAAGAAGGCTGGCTGTGTTCAGTTTAGTCAGAACTAGCCCTGGCTGCTTCTCCACGTGCACGTGTTAGTAATAAATATACTCTTCCTCCATCTTGTTTCATTGTTTCTGAACTCTATTGGGGTGAGTATTGGGAGCGAACTCAAGCCACCAGGACCCCTAAAAGGGACTGGGGCGTTTTGTTTGTAACAGCCGTGATCCATACTGCTTCCATGACTGCTTTTAGAAAAAGACAAGTATGTCAGGGGACCAATCATTGATATACTTCATTATGTGTTGTGTGGTGCGAAGTGCTTCCATCATGGTAGCCTCAGGGTCTACCTATATGTGGTGCTAGAGAGCTCCAGAGTTTGAAGTGTAGATCAAGAAGGATCTGATATGGGACTGAAACACTTGGACATATACAAGGGAATCTCTGAATCCCAACAATAGCCAGGAAGCATTAAAGTGTATTCCTAAACAAATCACCAGGAACAGATGGCATACTAATAGAGTTGCTACAAGCTACTGAGACTGAATCTGTCCAAATTGTGATAAAAATTTGTAAAGAAATATGGAAAACTAAACAATGGCCCACAGACTGGAAGTGTTCAATATACATCCCAATTCCAAAGGAAGGGGATCACAGTAATTATCAAACTATTGCCTTAATATCCCAAGTAAAGTAACACTAATGATTCTACAACAAAAGCTCTTACCATATATGGAGCGAGAAATGTCAGATGTCCAAGATGGATTTAGAAAAGGAAGAGGTCCCAGAGATCATATTGCAAGAATATGTTGGATAATGGAATGGACCAAGGAATTTCAGAAGGAAATCACCTTGTGCTTTATTTATTTATTTATTTAATTTGTATCCTGCCCTTCCTCCCAGCAGGAGCCCAGGGCGGCAAACAAAGCACTAAAACTTTAAAACGTCATAAAAACAGATATTAAAATACATTTAAACAAAACAGCATTAAAACATTTTAAAAAAAAACCTTAAAAAGGGTTAAAAACATTATAAAAAACATATTAAACAATTCTGACACAGATGCAGACTGGGATAGGTCTCAATTTAAAAGCCTTGTTGAAAGAGGAAAGTCTTCAAAAGGCACCAAAAAGATAGCAGAGATTACAAAAAAGCCTTTGATTGTGTAGATCATGAAAAACTATGGAATGCTTTAAAAGAGGGTTCCACAGCATCTAATTGTCCTGATGCACAACCAATACTCTGGACAAGAGGCTACTGTAAGGGCAGAATATGAAGAAAATGATTGGTTCCCCATCAGAAAGGGTGTGAGACAGGGGTGTATTTTATCACCCTATTTGTTTAATCTATATGCAGAACATATCATACGGAAAGCAGGATTGGACCAAGATGAAGAAGGTGTGAAAATTGGAAGGAGAAATATCAATATTTTAAGATCTGCAGACGATATCATACTACTAGCAGAAACCGGTAGAGATATGAAACGAATGCTGATGAAAGTTAAAGAGGAAAGTACAAAAGTAGGACTACAGCTAAACATCAAGAAGACTGAAGTAATGACAACAGAAGATTTATGTAACTTCAAAGGTGATAATGAAGACATTGAACTTGTCAAGGATTAATATCTTGGCACAGTCATTAACCAAAATGGAGACAATAGTGAAAAAATCAAAAGAAGGTTAGGACTGGGGAGGGTAGCTATGAGAGAACTAGAAAAGGTCCCCTTGGTGGATCATCACCTTGTAGCGGTGAGTGGACTTGTGTGTTCCAATGAACCCTATGAGCGATGCCATCGGGAGTCAAGTACTCCCAGCAGGGTCACCTTTGGTGGTAAGGTCAAGGGAAAGGAACCAGACAAAGAACGATCCAAGAATGTCCTCAGTGGTAGAATAGGTAGAGGATAACAATGTGTATGTTACAACGGCTGTGAAGGCGGATGAAGGCTGCAGCAGATAAAAGACTTACAATCATCATGATATCCATGCCATTGGATCAAAGTCTTTTTCTGTCAAGATTGTGTGTTGATCGTTGTGCACCGATCTCCCCACATAAAACAAATTCACGCACAGGCATCTTCCAACCAAACCAAAACAAAACAAAAGCCCTATGGCGATCGGCCAATGGCAACAGGGGCAGGATTGTGAAATCTGGAAGTCCCTAGTCATGGATGAGCACATGGGCGGTGGATACAAACTCAGTTATCCTGGCTCAAGGACCAAGGCAGTCGAATAGTTTGGCAGCTATATCCACGACTGAGCAGTCCTATTCAGGATCCACCCTGTATGGGGAGGGGGCTAGAAAAGGTGCCCTAAACATAGTCTGCCTCATCTCTCTCCCTGACTGGATTATGGCATCCAGTGGGGTTACCACTTAGTGGTCACAAAAGACAATGAACTTTGGAACGTGAAATATACGGACATTCCTGGACAATACAGATAGTGAACGTCCTGAACTCAGGACTGCCATCATTGCGAGGGAGTTGAGATGTTTTAATATTGACATAGCAGCACTCCAAGAAACTTGAAGAGCAGGAGAGGGACAATCGAAGGAACAAAAAGGAGGTTACACCTTCTTCTGGAAAGGACTGCCTGAACAAGAACGACAAATACATGGAGTAGGCTTTGCTATTAAAAATGATCTTGTGAAGCTCTTGTCAGAAGTTCCTACTGGCATTAATGAATGACTCTCAACTCTCTGATTAAAACTCGCAAAAAACCAGCAGGCAACTATTCTAAGTGCTTATGCACCAGCATTAGATTCTGATGAAGACATCAAGGGAAATTTTTATACCCAGCTGGACACCATCTTCTCAGAGATACCTAAGGAGGATAAAATTATCCTCCTGGGAGATTTCAATGCAAGAGTTGGGAGTGATTTTGCTTTATGGCCAGAAACCATTGGGAAAGAAGGAGTTGGCAATTGCAACCTGAATGGAATTCTACTTCTGTCTAAATGTGCAGAGCATAATTTTGTTATTACAAACACACTCTTTCGTCAGAAAGATAAATTTAAAACATCATGGAAGCACCCTCGGTTGAAGCACTGGCATCTTCTGGATTACATAATTGTCCACACCAGAGATCATCATGACGTACTCCTCACTAAGGCCATGACGAGTGCCCATGACTGCTGGACAGATCACTGATTAATTCCATCCAGTATGGCCATTAATATTGTTCCTCAACGTAGGCTCCAAGGAAGAAAACCAAGGCGTAAAATGAACATCCACGCCCTTCAAGATCCTATTAAGTGAGTCTGCTTTCAAACAACTCTCAAGAAACATCTACCTATGAAACTCCCCGAAAACATCGAGGAACACTGGAGTAAACTGAAGACTTCCATTACTGCAGCATGTGAACAAACTATTGGATACCAAACTAAGAAACATCAGGACTGGTTTAATGAGAATGATAGTGAGATTGAACATATCATTGACAAGAAAAGGAAAGCCTTCCACACATGGCAAAAAGACATTAACTGTACTGCTAAGAAAAATATCTATGCCAGTGCAAAGGCTGAGGTCCAAAGAAGAATTAGAAAACGCCTGGTGGATAAAGAAAGCTCAAGAAATCCAGCATTTTGCAGATGCTCATGATGCATGGGGCTTTTTTAATGCCACAAAGGCCATCTACGGACCAACAAATTCTGATACAAATCCCTTACGCTCAATAGATGGTACCAAACTTCTAAAGGACAAAGAGTCTATTGCACTGCATTGGAAAGAGTATACCATGACCTCCTTAATCGTAACTCTTATGTGGCTGGTGAGGTCTTCTCACAAATCCCACAACAACAAATCAGAGATGAGCTTGCCGTATCCCCTAATTTGGATGAAGTCAGTAAAGCCACTAATCAAATGAAGAATAACAACGCTAGTGGTCCTGATGGGATTCCCGCTGAAGTCTTTAAAGAAGGTGGACCCGAATTTACACAACAACTTCATAAGCTCATCAAAAAAATCTGGATGAGGGAGGAGATCCCGGAAGACTTTAGGGATGCCATAATTATCACTCTTTTCAAGAAGGGTGATAGAACAGATTGTGGAAACTACTGAGGCATCTTTCTTCTAGCTACCACAGGTAAAATCCTTGCAAGGATCCTTGCAAATCACCTCCTACGTATCTCAGAAGACATCCACCCTAAATCCCAAAATGGTTTCTGCCCTTCCAGGGGAACAGTGAACATGATCTTCACTGCACAACAGCTTCAAGAAAAATGCCGGGAGCAAAACTGACTTCTGTGTATGGCATTTATTGATCCAACTAAGGCCTTTGATACTGTAAATTGAACTGCTCTCTGGACCATCCTTCTGAAAAATTGGATGCCCTGATAAATTTGTGAATATTTTGTGACTTCTCCATGACAACATGACAGCGAAATTTTGGATAACAATGGCTCTCAAAGTGATCCATTCAAAGTGGGATGCGTCATTGCTCGGACCTTATCTGCTATTTTCATTGCCATGATTCTACACCTTGTTGAAGGGAAACTTCCCACTGATGTGGAAATCACATATCGAACAGATGGAAAGCTTTTTAATCTCAGTAGGCTAGAAGCAAAAAGTAAGGTAATTACAACCTCCGTTGTAGAACTTCAATATGCCGATGATAATGTAGTCTCTGCACATTCAGAGAAAGATCTTCAAACTATCCTAAATGTCTTTGCAGAAGCATGTGCAAAGCTTGGCCTCTCGCTTAACATCAAAAAACCCAAAGTGCTTCATCAGCAAGTGCAAACCAATCCCTCTGTAGCACCATCAATCCAGCTTAATGGTGCGACGCTTGAGAATGTTAATCACTTTTCTTATCTTGGCAGCCATCTCTCTGTAAAAGCTGACATCGACGCTGAAATTCAGCATTGTCTGAGCACTGTGAGTGCCGTATTTTCCGAAATGAAGCGTAGAGTGTTTGAGGATCGGGATATTCGCAGGGAGACCAAAATGCTTATTTACAAAGCCATTGTACTACTGACCTTACTGTACACCTGTGAAACGTGGACCATCTATAAATGCCACTCCCAACTTCTTGAAAGATTCTACTAACACTGCCTCCAGAAAATTCTGCAAATTACTTGGGAAGACAGGCAGACTAATGTTAGCGTTTTGGAAGAAGCAAAGACCACCAGTGTTGAAACAATGATTCTCCAACATCAAATTTCCTGGACCAGCCATTTTGTTTGAATGCCTGATCACCGTCTTCCAAAGCAGCTGCTTTACTCCCAACTTAAGGATGGAAAAAGGAATATTGGCGGACAGCAAAAGAGGTTTAAAGATGTTCTCAAAGCTATCTAAAAAAATGTAACATGAGCATCGAGAACTGGGAAGCCTTGGCCCATGATTGTCCCAATTGGAGGTCGGCCATTATCAAAGGTGCTATGGACTTTGAAGAAGCACGAGTACAGGGCGAAAGGGACAAACAAGCTAAGCAGAAAGCATGTCAAGCAAATCCTCATTGTGACCATCTTCCATCTGGAAACCTATGTCTTCACTGTGGGAGACTGTGTGGGTCCAGAATTGGCCTCCACAGTCACTTACGAACCCACTGTTAAAGTCCTTACCCTGGAAGACAATCTTACTTGGCCACGAGTGATTGCCAATGACTGGAATGAGAAAAGGTCCTCAAATGCAAAGATGTATCACTAAACACTAAAGTCAGGATAATTCAGACCATGGTATTCCCGATCTCTATGTATGGATGCGAAAGTTGGACAGTGAAGAAAGTGGATAAGAGAAAAGTCAACTCCTTTGAAATGTGGTGTTGGAGGAGAGCTTTCAACATACCATGAACTGAGAAAAAGACAAGTAATTGCGTGTTAGAACAAATTAAACCAGATTATCACTAGGAGTTAAAATGATAAAACTGAGGTTATCATACTTTGGACACATAATGAGAAGACATGATTCACTAGAAAAGACAATAATGCTGGGAAAAACAGAAGGGAATAGAAAAAGAGGAAGACCAAACAAGAGATGGACTGATTCCATAAAGGAAGCCACAGACCTGAACTTACAAGATCTGAACAGGGTGGTTTATAACAGATGCTAACAGAGGTCACTGATTCATAAGGTTGTCATAAGTCATAATTGACTTGAAGGCACATAACACACACACATGCTTGAAGATTCAAGACTATATAGAAATTAAGGAGATAGGCACTTTTTTCAGGTGAATTATTCACATGTTCACATCTCGACTAATTCCATCCTCAAGTTCTGCACTCTGACTGGTGCCTCACCCAGCACCCATGTGTGGAGAGTTGGTAAAATGAGTACTGTTGGTTTGTTTCCTTATCTCTTGTCCTTGGACCCAAAGCAAGCCAAATCTCTTGTTAAACAGAGTTAAATGATATGGATTGCTTTAGCAAATGGGCCTGGTTCACCATGCTCACTAGGTCTGACTTGGTCTACCTTTAATCAATCTATACCTTTAAACAATCTACACTTTTAAACATTTCCTAAGTACAGAAGAGCCGTTCTGCTGGCACATTTTATTATTTTATCCTCAAAGATGTGAGAGGGCAGATTTGCCAAAGTTCCTACTAAGGGTAGGTGCTATCTGTGTAATCAACTGGAACTTGGAAGTTTCCTGTGGGGTTTTTTTTACTGTAGATTTTATCAAGGGGTCAGAGAATTAATAATCTACCCCCTTATGAGGCAGTTTCCCAGTTGATCCTTACAGACTCTTCTGAGCATTTTCCTTGAAGGATCTAACAAATTCATTACTGAACAGTAGCAATATTTCCAAATGTCTCTTAGATATTCAATGACTATTAGCCCTAAAATCCTCACCTTTTTTCTTCTGATTTTACAAGTGTGTATTTATCCAGTTGTGTCCTTTTTAAGGTTTGGTTGACTGCAATAAAATGCTGTTGAATATAAATCCATGTGTGCAGCATGAAAGTCTTCAAGAAGGGAGTGTTCAGGTGTCCGGCTGTATATGCAAAAGCCTCACAGAATCTGGAGCCCACATCATGCAGGGTTCCAAACCATTTGCGAGCCTTCCTGCATTCACTGTATGTGTAACAGCCTCCTCCCTGAAAATGTTTGTGCATGTACATGCAGGGGCTAGGGATGGGCCTAGTTGTTGTGTGCAGGTCAGGGAGGGGCTAGTTGGCACAGCCCCACTCATATGTTGATGGAATGCTTGAGCAGTTTGCCTGAATGGAGCTAAGAAGGACTCTGTCTTTAATTTAAACCCACAGCAGCTGGAAATTTGGTGCTATGAATCAAGGGCATAACCTAAGATTAAAGGATCATGATACCCAGAGTACTAGGATTCCCAGTTACAGATTATCTTTAAAAGCCATCTGTTTCACTCCATAAATGAATTAAACTGATGACAGAAGGAAGGCAGAAAAGCACCATGCAGGGCTGGTGAAGGGTTTTATCTTTTATTATTTTGATTACATGATATACTACATCAATATTGGGTGCAAAATGACTTCTTAACACTTTTGCAGGCACTTTATAGAAGCTTTCTATAGAGAAGTAATGATTTGTTTCAGATCCAACATATTCAGTAATCTTGTTTCATTGATCAAAATGGTCTTTTCCTGGCTGTGATTCATAAACCACTCAAGACAGTTTACTTGCACTTAAGTATGAAAGTGTGTATTTACTTGGCTGTGCTCCACAAAGCACTTAAACCAGAATATTGCTCGTAAACCAGCTTAGCCTCATTAACTTCAACCAAATTAAACAGTTACAGCACGGGTGCAATCCTATGCAACCTTTTTCGTGAATAAGTCCTATGAGACTTGAAGGTACTTACTCCTGAGTAAACATGCATAGGATTGAGCTGTTAAGGTTAAATTAAAATGGATTATCACAATTATTTTAAAATTTTTATTTTGAGAAAGCATATATATAAATTTGGTACATACTAAGTATCGGATACTAAATACAGATTAGTTATTAGTTAACTACAGTATACCCAGAGCTTGGAAAAGTTACTTTTTTGAACTACAACTCCCATCAGCCCAATCCAGTAGCCATGCTGGCTGGGGCTGATGGGAGTTGTAGTTCAAAAAAGTAACTTTTCCAAGCTCTGAATACCTTACTTCTGAGAAAGTAATCATACATTACACTAAATTTAAATAGTTCAAAGCTATATTTAAAAAAGGTAGATAACGTAGGGTGCAGTCCAACTGCTATTTACACCAGGCTGCACGGAGTTGGATATGGTGGGCCTCCAGATGAGCTGGCTGGTCTCTGGCTCAGCCGGGCTATGCTGACATAAGTCCATCATCCCGGTTCAGCCAGAGATCCTCCAGAGAAGCCCAGCGTGGCATAAGGGGAGCTGGCAGAAGCCAGTGGAAGGCCCCCAAAGGGGTATTCTGGGGGTATGGTGAGGGAAGGCCTGAGGGGGGGACTCTTGCTACATCCTGGTCCCTTTTGGCTCCCTCCCATGTCTCTCCATCCTGGCAGCTGATGCACTAGGAAAAGGGGTGGCAGAAGGAAAGATGCATTTTGTTTCCTTCCATGATGCCCTGCTGGTGCAGCCAGCATCATTGCCACCCAGAGGTACTGAAGGCATTCTAGATGTGGTGGCCCTTTCTGCCAGCTCTGCCTCCGCCAGTTCCACTCCTGCCAACTTCCAATGAGATGGATTGCTCTGTGTGCCATATACACAATCAATTTTCAATTGTCTAAACATTAATTATAAATTAGTAGACTTTTGACAAGCTGTTATTTTCACCAAGCTAAGTAACTTTCAAGCTAAGTTTGAATTTTCCATGTTATTCCATGATCACAAATATTATTACTGGAATTGGTTTTTAATATGTTTTTAAAGTTGTTTTTGAAAAATGTTTTAAAGATGTTTTGTTTTTAAAATGTTTTTAAAGATGTTTTATTTTAATATGTTTTAAAGTCTTTTGTTTTTAAGATGTCTTAAAATGCTTTTTATGTTTTTGTTTGCCACCCTGAGCTCCTTCTGGGAGGAATGGCAGGATATAAACAAAGAAACAAACAAATAAATGTCTTGTGCTGCCATTAAATATATGAGAGGCACCTTCAAAGTGCACACCAGATATTTCTTCACTTAATTAAGGAAAAATGTTAAAGGAGTTAAGTTTAAATGAAGATTCAGTGTTCAGAGTTAACAGCACGTTTATAATTTTACCATGTGTGTGTTTGTGTGGGGATCAGCTTTAGGTATCTTACAATGCCAACATCCCTCCCTTAATTTCTAGGAGATTCATGTTCTGTAAAGTTTAACAGTTACAGTGCAAACAAAATTCAACAGGTTATGTTTTTGTCAACACTGAAAAATGCATTTGTTGAATTTTTGCTTGGCACATAGCTAGGGATGGGGGAGAATTCAATTCTGTTCACATTTAAGGGTGAACCTACTTAATTTTCACTTTCTGAAACAATATGTGAACCAAAACACAGCCATCCTTTGAAATTTGCACTTTTGTGAATTTTGCAATGTAGCACTACAACCAAGTCATATGTACAAAAATGTGCTGGGGAAAATTGCACATAAATTGTTATTAGTGAAAATTATAAAAATGCATTATATTAGGGGAAATTGCTCTGCAAAAATACATTTATTAAGCAAAATTGTATACAAAATGTGTATATTAGGAGAAATTCATACTAAAATGCTGCTGAATTTTTATGAGGACTTTTTTAAAAAATATGCTCAAACTGGTGTCAAAATGTGGAGAACTGAACTCAAAACTGGAAAAATGAGAAATTGATAGAACCTGAAATTGATAGATTTGCCCATCCCCGCTTAACCTGCTAAAGGTAAGGTGACAATCATATCCAAACATTCACACTGCCTACAGTAATTCAGGATGAGTATGATCATATTTCTAATTGCACAGTGCTGCAATGGCAGAGGGATACAGTGGGTTATGGAATTTATATATGATCAATGGCGAAGATTCATTGTTGACATTTTATAGACAATGATTTTCCACAAGTTTCATGATGAAACTGAACAAATGTAGACTGCTATAACTCATTTAACATTAACACAACAGAAGTGCACAGCATGACCTCCAAACACCACATCTGTAAGTAGCAAATGTTTATCTGAACTAATGGAGATCTGTCAATATAGCCAAGATGTCTTTTATGGCCCAATCTGGTGAATTGCAAACCTGGTAGCTAACGTTTTACAAGTTCCTCCAGCCTATTTGTGTGAAATGAGTAGTACATCAGGTTGCTACTGCAACCAACAACAGAAACGAACAATTTCTTTCAAAGCAAATAATTACCAGGCACATGCCTACTTTTATCACTTGACCTTTGAGAAAATAAACATGTATAGATGGCTTTATTGCTGATTTATTGTTTGATTTTTAAGCCCAGAGTCAATTGCTATTGAGCCAGTGCAACACTTTGGTATCATTATGAAGCTCATAAGACATCTAAATGAACAGAGAAACACAAAAAGGTGCCCAAACAGTAACTGAAATCACACCTGGAAGAGGGGATATTTTTTATTGCTTTACAGAAACGTGTGTTGAAAAGCTACAGCCAACAGTGTAGAACAGCAGTGTCTCTAGTCTTTATTCCCTAGTAAAGGACAAAGCAGTAAGCCTTCCTTGCAAAATAAAACCTCAGTAAGACAAGAATATGATTGGCAAAATCTTTGGTATTACTTTCAGTACCCAGAATTTATATAGTATCATCAGCCTTTGGTACTCAGTAGCAAAAGGGTCCTTGCTTCCCTCCCCAGAATGAAGATGATTGATCCAGGATAAAGTTCATGGCTTTATTAACTATTAACTATAGACCTGCAACAGACAATAAATGACAAGCATAAAGCAGAGGCAGATGGGGGACAGGAAACCAGATGGTGTAAATTTGTATATTTGTTAAGCAGAGAGTAACAGCAGTCTGAAATGCGTGTGTACCAGTGTGTGTGAGCGTTTACCTAAGAAAGCAGGCTTTTACCCTGCATTGAGATCACTGAGACTTAAGACTTAGTAAAATAAGAAAAGCTAGTTTATTTATAGAAATACATAGTAGATAGAAAGGCATACCTAGTTCTAACTAACTAAGTTGGAGGCGCAACACCCAGGCTTGGGAATGGCCCTCATGGCTAGGAGAGAAAGAGTAGAGACAAAGGTGTCTCTTCTCTTCTGGACAGTCAGAGAAGAGAAGAGAGGAAAGGGTGGAAGGAGGAGGGGCAGGTAAGCTTCCCTTAAGATGTATCAGTCTAACAGCAGAAGTAAGTAAGTCAGAGCATCACAGGTAAAGGTAATCAAGCCTATCCATCTGGAGGACCCTAACTCTATCTCCCTTTTGGAACATAAACAAAAGAACAAAACAGGAGTTGCTCTTGCCGCACTTCCAACAGTTTCCAGCCCCTGTTTTCATGCATGGCTTCAGGAATGATACAGGCTTTTGTTGCCTGCTCACTAAGGTCAGCTGAGCGGGGACCATGGTCCACCCCCCACACGATGGTGTTCAGTGGGGTAAGTCAATCAGTGCCAAAGGGTAAGCTGATTCCAGCATCTTTTCAAGCTAGCCAACAATAAGGCAGCTTGGGGGACAGCCCTTTATCCTCCAGATGATTGCCATTCTAAGATGATTTACCTCTTATAACCTGCCTGTGCTTCCCACCATCCACAGCCAAGAAATTAACTGAATTAGTCAAATTCCTCTATTATCAGACCAAATTAGGAACATGTGTGAAGCTTATACAGCAATCTGTGACAAATCATAATGAATTGTACTGCTAAAATCAATGCCACTGTGCTGAACCAAATCATTCTCCCTCAAAATAATACCTGAGGAACTAGGACAAAAGCAGAAAATGTGATATAATATAGGAAGGAAAGTCTTCTACAACATTTCCCAGTGCCCTAGCCAAGTTACAATGATGCTATTGCTGATCCCATGTTGGGAACTGGTATTAGGGGAGTAAGCTCTCCAATATGCCCAAATAGCAAAAGTGGCCTTTCTGTAAGGAAGGAGAAAGTTTCTGAAGTTTTATTTGGAAGAGCCACATGCAATATTGTTCAGCATCACACACTGATACCTTATTCATGCCATAGGTTTACAGGATTTCTGGTTGTAAAGATGACTTCTGGTGGTGATTGAGACAAACCAAGTGACCACCAGTCTGAGAAACTGAGCAGTTCATCACATTCAAGTCTATATTGTGCTTCTGATAGCCAGGATTTTTTTTAAAAAAACAAATAGGTTTAGAATACTGTACATATGTAGGTGGCAACAGGCAGGCATGGGTTGGCAGCACCATGGCCATAATATGCACACAGGAACATGAAATTTGGAGACATGGTAGCCCCTATAGAGGGGATTAACCCTGCCAATTTCTGGTGGGTACTCCCTGGAGTTTTCATGCCGACCACCTTTAAAATTGGATTTTTCTCAGAAAGATTTTTTTAAAAAAAGATCCTGTCACATAGGGGCAGATCACCAACAGCAGTAATGAGTGGGAGAAAAATAAAAATACTATTTAATATTAATAATATTCACTGTGGTTAGCAATTAGAAACAACAACAACAATGAATTCAGAAAGCTATGGCTAAATATGCCCACAAGGTTTAATAATAATTCTTAGCCATGAGAGTAGAATACAATTTTTAAAAAACCACAGACAACAAACTTTTTTTTTTTAATGCAAACAAGAATGGGACTGGGATTGATTGGGAAAGAACAGAAAATATATGCATGCTAAACAAATGTCACCCTATCCTTACCAAACATTTCTAAGAGACAGAACTTACAAAAGATTTCTGTATTTTAAGACTTCACCCCTTCCAAGCAGTGTGATTGGAGAGTGCTGGGTGGGGTGATAGCATTCTACCCTTCCTCCATCTCTCCCCACTCTGGTGTTCTCCTTTATGGTGTTGTAATTGCTCCATTTCAGATACATGCTGTCTAGAGACTATTTTGAGCTACAGATCTGTACAAATTTTCACAAATCTGCATTAACAGAAGTATAGCTTCCAAATCACATGAAGTAATAGTTCCCCTCTATTCAGCACTGGTTCAGTCTCATCTTGAGTATTTCATCCAGTTCTGGATACCGCACTTTAAGAAGGATGCAGACAAACTGGAACAGGTTCATAGGATGATCAGGGGTCTGAAGCAATGCCCTATGAGGAGAGACTGAAAGAACTGTCCATGTTTAGCCTTGAGAAAAGAAGACTGAGAGGAGATATGATGGCACTCTTCAAGTTCTTGGAAGTTGTCACACAGAGGAGGGCCAGGATCTCTTCTCAATCATCCCAGAGTGCAGGACATGGAATAATGGGCTCAAGTTACAGAAAGCCAGATTTTGGCTGAACATCGGGAAAAACTTCCTAACAGAGCGGTATGACAGTGAAATCAATTACCTAGGGAGGAGGTGGGCTCTCCAACACCGGAGGCATTCAAGAGGCAGATGAACAGCCAGTATGCTTTAAGCTAGATTCCTACATTGAGTGGGGGGTTGAACTTGATGGTCATATAGGCCCCTTCCAACTCTACTATTCTATGTTTCTATGTTTTGTAGCTGTTTCAACCTGATCTGGACAGGATACAAATTGGCCCAATTTGGTTTTTGATTTGTACAAATCCAGTGGACAGCCCTAATATTCACCCCCTCTCCCAATCACTGGATCCTTTCCAATGCCATCTGTAGCAAAAACCAGATCTAGGGTATGATCTGCAGTATGGGTTGGGCACGTGATGTATTGTGACAGCCCATTATTGTTGTGGCAGCCATGAACAAGGCAGAATCGACATGGGTATTGAAATCCCCCAGGACTAGAGTCCTGGGATTCTGCACACCAGAGACTACCTCCACCAGCTCACTCATGGAGGTTGCTGGGCAGCAGGGTGGATGGTACACCAGCAAGATCCCTATTCTATCTCTGCCTCTCAACACCACATATAAACTCTCAAATCCAGCTCCTAGATGGACTGACCTCTTGGTGAGAATAATGGAATTTTTATGAATTGCTGCCATGCCTGCTTCTCACTATTAAAGCAACCCCATTTCTTCTTAATTTCTCATTTCCTTCATAAAATATTTTGTAGCTGCCTGATTGAAAATGTTGCCTGGGAATGTCCCATTCCCATCCATTTTAATTCACTCACACCAAGTATTGTAATGTTGATACGTTCCATTTCTTGCTCAACAATTTCTAACTTTCCCTGGTTCATGCTTCTCACATTCCATGTTCCTATTGTGTACATCGTACAACTCCGGACTCTCCTTTCACATCTGTGCACATCAGCCTCTGGGCTTCCTTTTGGCTTTGACTCAGCTGCATCATTAGTCACAATGCTACTTGTACTTGTTCTTTGTCCTTCCCCAGTAGCTCGTTGAGTGCCTTCTGACCTGGGGGTCTCATCTTCCAGCACTATCTCATGTTGCATTTTGGATTCTCTGTTCACAGGGTTTTTGTGGTAAGAGGTATTCAGAGGTGGTTTACCATTGCTTTCCTCTGAGTTTGGATGCATCTTAGTCTGGTGTCTCAGCTTTTGACCATTCCGCTTTGGGTGCCCCTGCTAGGAGTCTAGCCTCTTAGTCTAGACTCCTGATGACATTGCTCTCAGCTTCTTCAACACTCTCAAACCCCCTCACCACATTAAGGTGTGCATCCTAAAGAGGGATACTCCCCATATAATGGTTTATTGTCAAAACTAGTTGGTCATTGCAGAACATTTTTAATATATATATATAAAATCAGTATTAGTTTCCTACAGAATATAAGTAGTGACACCTAGGTAAGTCCTGTCCAATCACGTTTAAAAATAGGATTGGAGGGGGAGAGAAAAAATTACAACACAAACACAATCTTTGCTATGTTTTCTCAAAGGTATCATTGATTTACAGCACAATCCTAATGATGTCTACTCAAAAGTAAGTCCAATTGAATTCAATATGGTTTAGTCATGGTATATGGGATTAGTATTGCAGCAGAAAAGCAAGTACAGGATTAAAGCTTCATATTGGGAAGGTTTTCAAAACAGCTTATGAATTAGACAAATAAATTGCCCTCTTCAACAGCCTAGGAAAATTTAAACTTGTTTGACTTCTCATAATTAGAAAAGTATACCACAGTGTAATGGCATCAAAAGCTGCATGTACACTTTTTTTTAGAACTTTTGTTCAAAAATTATTGAGAAGATAAAATGTATAAAATCTAATTTTGCAAGAAACTTAAAAAACCCTGCATGTACACTTTTATTATAACCATAACTGAATTTGTTTACTGTGCATGCCTATGAAGATCCTGCTATGATCTTTTGTTTTACATCTCCCTCATACACAGAGAAATGAACTTTTGCTACTGCTGAAAGCTATAAACTTTCTCAATTTATGAGATTTTCAGACAAGCAGGGAAAGAAAAATGTCCGTGTCCTGCAATGGGTTCTAGCTATTGCCTGGATATCAACAAATCCCTTGTCAATCACAACCTTGACTTCAGTTATTGGCTACAGACCTGAAAGAGTGGGTTTAGAGTAGCCAGTTACGAGTTCATTTATTTATTTATTTATTTGTTACATTTATATACCACCCCACAGCTGAAGCTCTCTGTGCGGTTAAGAGAAATTGAGGGGGGGGGAGCTGACATTTTTCTGTATATCTCTTGAACCAGACCACCTAGGAACTTATTTTTTTTTATATGAATGAGTCTGGAGATTGGGGTGACTCAGCCAGAGAGGACTCCAAAAATTTGAGGTCTCCAGGTAAAAACTGGAGACTTGGCAACCCTATTTCAAATATCAGAGCAGCAAGCCATGAGTAAAGTTGTCATGATTTTCCAAGATGTATAAATCCTCTAAGGCTCTTCTTTCATTTGCAGAGCTTCTTTGGTGGTATTTTTATTTATTATTATTATTATTATTAAAAACCATACGTGCAGAGGCATCTATTGTAGTGATAACCTAATGTATTTCTTTAAAAGAGTTCTACCCTGCCTCTTCCATTCTTTGAGGTAGCTTACAAAGACAATTCCAAAATATAGTAACACCCAACCATTTTTAACAACTGGCATCCAAACCAATCCACACTACAACAGAAAATCCAATGTGCACTAGAGAAGGGTGCTCCAGAGTGATAAATTGATACATGAAGCATTTGAGAGGCACAAGGTGTTATTGGCACTTTGTTGTTGTTGTTGTATTTCTTATAGCAGAATACCTCTTAGACATACTATGTTACTCCTAAAGGATAGGTTTTGAGTGTCAGTGTTTACTCTCCAAATTCATGCAGTCATTGGACTCCTTTCAGCTTCCTCTTCCTCTTGCAGCAAAATATAATGGTAAACATCCACTCCTATCTACTTATTTGAAAACGGTAGGCCTCAAGCGCCCATCATTAGCAGCATTGATTTTCGTTGAGTACCCAGATGGGATGGGAGAAGAAAAACCTCATTAGACCAAAAGAAAGGGAGGCAAACAGACACACAATGCAGATGCATTGATGTTTCTCATCCTATCACTCAAGGGATCTTGGGAAAAATTGTCACATCTGTTCAGTGACCTTTCTACTTAGTGATGCTGTTTTAAAAAGGGAGACAACAAATTGTTCTGATCAAGCAGGCATTGTTAGAATACTGCTTATATGAGATGTCTGTAGGCTGGAACAAACAGCTTGAGCGATATGAACGTGATAAGACACACAAAGCTGGAACTAGACTAGAGGATATAGGGCAGATCCCTGATCCTGAACTAACATTTGCAGGAAGGGAGTCTGAGGAACTGAGGCAAATATTGGTGACAAGCGATGAAGTTCTAGGCTTAATAGACAAAATGAAAACTGACATATCACCGGCTCCAGAAGGCATCCACCTGAGAGTTCTCAAAGAACTCAAATGTGAAATTGATCTTCTAACAAAATCATGTAACTTGTCCCTCAGATCTGCCTCCATACCTGAGTACTGGAAAGTGGCCAATGTAACACCAATTTTTAAAAAGGGATCTGGGGGTGATCCCGGAAATTACAGGCTGGTTAGCTTAACGTCTGTCCCTGGAAAATGAAGTATTATTAAACACAAATTAACCAAGCATGTAGAAGAACACGTCCTGCTGAAGCAGAGCTAGCAAGGGAATGTCCTGTCTCACTAACCTATTAGAATACTTTGAGAGTGTTAAACAAGCGTATAGAGGTGATCCAGTGGACATAGTGTACTTGGACTTTCCAAAAGCTTTTGACAAGGTACCTCATCATAAACTACTGAGTAAACTTAGCAGTTATGGAATAAGAGGAGAAGCCCTCTTATGGATCAGGAATTGGTTACATAGGAGGAAGCATAGAGTAGGAATACTGTAAACAGACCATTCTCCCAATGGAGGGCTGTAGAAAGTGAAGTCCCCCAAGGATTGATATTGGGACCTGTGCATTTTTACTTATTCATAAACTATCTAGGGTTAGGGATGAGCAGTGAGGTGAACAGGTCTGCTGATGATACTCAATTGTTCAGGGTTGTTAAAACAAAAAGGGATTGCAAAGAGCTCCAAAAGGACCTCTCCAAACTGAGCGAATGGGCAGTAAAATGGCGAAATTCAGTGTAAACAAGTGTAAAGTTATTCATATTGCAGCAAAAAACTTAATTTCATATATATGCTCATGAGGTCTGAACTGGCAGTGGCTGACCAGGAACAAGACCTTGGGGTCATAGTGGATAGCTCAATAAAGATATCGACCCAGTGTGCAGCAGCTGTGAAAAAGGTAAATTCCATGTTAGAGATCATTAGGAAAGGTATTGAAAATAAAACTCCTGATATGATAATGCCATTGTATAAATCTATGGTGCAGCCACATTTGGAATACTGCATACAGTTCTGGTTGCCTCATCTCAAAAAGGATATTGTAGACTTGGAAAAGGTTCAGAAAAGGGCAGCCAGAATGATCAAGGGGATGGAGTGACTCCCCTGTGAGGAAAGATTGCAGCATTTGGGGCTTTTTAGTTTGGGGAAAAGGCAAGTCAGAGGCACAGGATAAAGTGTGGAATATTATGCATGGCATGGAGAGAGTGGACTTTTTCTCCCTCTCACACACCACTAGAACTCATGGACATTCAATGAAGCTGAATGTGGGAAGATTCAGGACAGAGAAAAGAACGTACTTCTTCATGCAGCATATAGTTAAGCTATGGGATTCGCTCCCACATGAGGCAGTGATGGCCACCAACTTGAATGGCTTTAAAAGAAGATTAGACGAATTCATGGAAGCTAAGGCTATCAGTGGCTACTGGCCATGATGGCTGTGCTCTGCCACCATAGTTAGATTCTGAAAACCAGGTGCCGGTAGCCATAGGAGGGGAGAGTGCTCTTGTACTCAGGTCCTGTTTAAGAGCTTCCCATGGGCATCTGGTTGGCCACTATGAGAACAGGATACTGGACTAGATGGGCCACTGGCCTGATCCAGCAGACTCTTCTTATATTCTTATGCTCTCATTATTTCCATTACAGTAGCTTCCATTTCATTCTTCAGGATGACAAATGGCTAGGAAAATCTAGCCCAGTCTGTTCCTGCGCTTTTAACAGCAGCTTGATCTGAAGAAGTCAGCAAGTGACATATGACACCTCGGCTAATGTCTGTAGATCAAGGTGCTTTTACTAAGGCTGTGCTCCGGACCGGGCTGAATCTTGGGTCCCAAACTGAACTGGAGCAATTTGGGTTGACCTGGGATCAGATTGAGGCAGCCTTGGATCACCCTGGGTTGGATCAGGACCTGGAGCAACCTGGGGCTGTTAAAAGAGCGGGCTATAAGCATATAAACATTAATTATAGAGTTAAGGTTATAAACATAACCCTAACATGATTCACACAGACTCCTTCTCCCCCCCTCCAAGTTTGATTACCATTGAAAACCTAATTAAACAATGCACACATACTCCAATTTGGTTCAGGGCCCAGATCTGGGTTGAGTTGGCCCCAGATCATCCTGCGTTGGATAAAGGCTGCTCCAAAGTGGATCCTGAATTGGATTGCGGTGGAGGAGAAGCTGGGCACAGCCATAGCTTTTACATTATACATTAAAATTATGGCCCACATTTCTTCTTTGGAACCCAAGGCTGCATACACAGGACTCCCAGGAGGTCCACTGAAGCACTGACCAGACCTAGACTTGCTTAGCTTCAGCAAAGGTGCTGCATCATATGCCTTTGGACCAAGGCAGTTTGTGAATCCTTGCTAGCAAAGCTCATAAAATCCAGGCTGAAGGGAGAAAAGGATTATTAAAACACATTTACTACAGAGTGAGCCCATTTGGATGCAGCAGGATTTACTTCCAAGTGAACATGCATAAGATTGTGCTGAAAACATTTTTCTAAAGTGTCATTTTACTGTTGCAGCCAGCATTGTTACTCTGTTTTTTAAAACAGTTATTTATCTGTGCTGGGAAATAGCTTTTTATTATATTGTCCATTCTTTTCAAAGTCCAATCACAGAACAATACTACTTGCAATAAAAATTATGATAATGCTATAAACTGAAACTGTAAAAATTATTCCTTAAATGAAATTAACGACCCACTATTACAGATTATGTGTTTTCTTTAAACTCAAACCACCATCATTCAGATATCCTATATTTCTTTTTAGTGTGGATTTTTTTTTAAAAAAAACCCATCCAAATAAGGTCAGCTATAAATGTTAGACTGGATGATCATTACAGAAAGAAAACACACCTACACCACAGAAAAATGTTTCAGTCTGGATTGCCCCCTCCTCCGCACCTGCAATTTTCATTGAAAAAAAAGTTTGATTTGTTTCAATGAATGGAATGAAGCCAGCGAAAATCAGGTGTTGAGCTTGCCACTGCGATCTCCCCCACCTCCCATTGCTTGTTCATTAACAATGATTGAATGACCAAAAGAGCTAAGTTTTAAACTGATTTAACCATCATTATCTCCGTAGGGAACCCTGGGAACTGTAGTTGTGCCAAATGGCTGAAGATCTCCAGCCATACTACACTCAATAGAATTCAGTTTTCAGAATTAGATGGAGACAGCCTAAAACCGATGCAAGTTTGAAGTGTCAATATGCCCAAAGGCTCCAGGAATGAAATATGCCTACAGTTCCACTCAGTGAGGTGTTTCAAGGGCACATAAGGAACAAACATACAGTCCAATGCAGACTTGTATATGTTAAAATGTGTGTGAGTGAATGATGCAATTATGTGGGTGAAGCAAATTTCATGGGTCTCTCCCACACAATCATAGCTATTGTTCTCATCTAGGGAATGACCAGATGGGACATAAATGGACCTGCCCATGTGCTTTTGTTTTACAGACATACACATGCATGAACACAATCCTTAATAGCGTGGAATTGCAGAAGGGAAAATCAGCCCTCAGTGCTACTCCAGGTTCCTGAGAATGAAATCATAGCATGGCTACTTTGTGCCTCACCACTTCCACTTAAATCCAAACATGGCAATTCTGTTCAGAACTGACATCAGCAATCAGACAGCAGCTCCTGAGCAGGGACCACTATGCCTCTGCTACCAACTACCGTTTAATATTGCTTAATGCCCAGAGAATCTGAGGTACCATTGCTCAAGGGCATTGTGGGAATTTTAAAAATGTGATCTATTTATTTTAGTTTCCTGTTCTGCAATTGCCGCAAGGTAAGCCTATGGCTAGGGGGTCCACTGTCAAAGGGGGCTCACGAAGGACACTTTGCTGAACTTGGAGATGGTCTTGAGTCCACTTATTTCTAAAATGGAAAGAAAATAAAAGAGATCCACATCAAACATGGGAATACTGGAGCTCCAGTCCTGTTATTACATTTCCATGCTATAAAAAAGCATGACTTAGATTAATTTATAATCAAGGCTTATATGATTTTCTACAATTCTATTTACTTCATGATTTCATACCAAACTCTTGCAATATTTTCCTGACAGCATCATAGCAAGCTAGCATAGTACTCAACACACACACACACACACACAAACACTGATGGTGACTTTGCTTTAAAAATAGATGCAAGACTTCCAGAAAGGAGGGAGGGAACAGCTAGGTCTGAAAAGCACATGTTATTTTTATCAACAGATAAAAGCAAAACAGCACCCTACTTCTAGAAATACTTGGATTTGTTCCAGCAGAAACAAATTCAGCTAACAGTACTTTGGGTATCGGCCTCCCTACCAGCCGGGTGCTCTTGAAGGTGGTGGTGGGGGATACCCAGTTTGTCATGTAGACCATGCAGGATAATTCTCATTTGTGTTTTTATTGGGCTAGACTTGCATCCATGTGTCTACATTTAAAGGCTAGCCTCACAGACAGGAAAATGTGGCAAGGGTAAAATAAAGAAAAAATAAAATACTTGGCTACCCAAAACCTAAATTGAAATAACATTTTAGGTGATTTCTGGGTAGGGTGTTTTGTTTTTGTTTTTGTTTTGAGGTTTTACAACATGATGTTCTGGCAGACTCTAGCAAAGCAGTGAAGCAGAAAACCTAGGAAAGCCTTCCACTGCCTGACATTAGAACAGCTCTACTGTATCCTTAAGCTGACAGTCTGAAGGTTTGTCTTCAGCTGATCTGTTAGAATGGAGCCTTTCCAGCCATGAAAATCAGTATGTGCTATCATTGGGAAGGTTAGCAGGTTTGCAATTGCAAACAAACCTGCAAGCTTCTAAACAACCACAATAAGGCTGTGTATTTCCTAATCAGGAAATCAATCTATTTGTGTGTTTGTGTGTGTGTGTTAAAAATATTTATATCCCATCTCTTTTTCAAAACATGCAATAATAGCTATTTTTCCCTTTTTTCCCTTGCATACTTGATGGCAAAGGATGTAAACAGTCCTAGAGGAATAGGGTACACTACAGTTAGCTAGCTGGGTGGCTGGCCACCTAGGCTGTAACTCAGGCCTAATTTCTGATTTTCCCAATATGTGTAACTCGGCCTGAGGCCTTTTCAGGGTATCTGGACAGAAAAATCAACCCAGCAACCAGTAAAAAAAAAATTCCAATTGCTTTCCACAATTAGTTTCCAGTTGCTTAGTTCATCCTTTATATCTCAGCCAGTTAAAGAGTTTTCCCTTGTTTGTCCAACAGGAAGGAAAATCTAAAGGTCAGGAACAAGAAGGACTCTCGAGGAGGAGTTAACAAACACATGCTATAGTATTTATTTTCTCTCTGCCCTTCCCTAAACTTGTAGTATGGAGAAGTTTGTTTTTCAGGTGGAATCTAAAACTGAGATACCTAATGCAGTATCAAAGCCAAGCTTAGGAGCTCACTGTCTTTACCAAAGTAATTCAGTTCATGAAGAATCAGAACACAGGTATAGACCACAGGTGAAAGCAGACTCTAGCTATAGGCAAAGTCAAGCTTTTGAGTCTGGCATTCCTGGGGATCTCCCCAAAAAGGCTGAGACAATTCAACAGATTGAACTTCATTCATGTAAAGTAACACCTTCTCTGGATAGAAGAGGAGTGAGGAAGAAGGTCATTGCCTTTCCCTGCCTTCATGTCCTTTCCACCAGTGGGGAGGGTGGGGGGAGGAATTGGCTGACACTATGCACATCTCCACACACAAAAATGCCCCACCTAGAAGTGTGGATACCCCACCTAATAAGGAAGCTTGTCTATGGGGTTGGATAGATCACATAGCTCCTATGGAATGGGCCCCAGGTCATCCCTAGCTTCTCTAGGTAAGGCTAGGAAAGACTCCAAAATTCTGAAGAACTGCAGTCTATAGTCAGTGTAGACCTGTGTTCTTCAACCTTGGGTCTCCAGATGCTGTTGAAATACAGCTCCTATCATTCCAGACCATTGACTAATTGGCTAGTTGGGGATGATGCAGGATGTAGTCCAATAACTTTTGAGGACCCAAGGTTGAAGAGCACTGGTGTAAACCATACTGTACCACATGGGCAAACAGTCTGATCTAATATAAGACAGCTCCATATGTTACTGTCTGAATAGGTTCTGGCCTATGTGGCAGCAATTTAGTTCTTTATCCAGACGACTCCTGTGGGCAGAAGCTGTACTGTTCTCACCAGACTTCTAAGGAGGCAACAGACTTCCCAACAATAACACACATGAGGACAACCAAAGCAGTATCCAGGGCTAGTGCAAAATCAGAGTCCAGACAAAATATGGGGCGGTATGCTGGCATGCAGTTCTTTCTCATGGGGGAATCATGATGGAACAGAAGTGTGCATGTGCGGAAAGAGTGAGGAAGGGATGACATGTCCAGTGATGTCATACCACTCCCACTGGTGTGAATGAAATTTAGTGCGACATGGCAGTGTGTTGGTCAAAAAGCCACAGTTCCATAATACAACAGGTATTACAGTGTGAAAGGAATGTTAGTAATAAGGACAGAAGCCATACCATTATAATCAGTAAAACTAACTCAATAAACCCCATGTCTGAATGCACCCTTGGTGCCAGCCTAAGTTCCAGTATTGGGTTGCTATGGCTGAGTGGGCCCTCTGATGGTCAACTGACCCTCAGTTTTCACGTAGAGCTGGAATGACTAGCAGGGATTCCCCAGCAGATCTCAAGTTAAAAGGTAGGTGATAAGGGGAGAAGTGTTTCTGCAGGTAACTGGGTCCCAAACTGTTTACCACTTTATATGTTAAATCCAAAACAGTCATTCTGGCTTGATGGCAAATAGGCAGCCAGTGCAGATCTTTACAAGGCAGTGTTATGTGGTTCCTTGATATAATAACCAACAAAACCCTAACAACTGTTTTTTGTACCAACTGCAACCTCCTAACTATCTTCAAGGGCAGCCCCACATAGAGCACAATGCTATAGTCTAAATGAAAACTACTTGATGATAGATCACTATGGCCAGGCTATCCCTATCCAGGAACAGTCAGAGCTGGCAAAGCAGCCAGAACTGGAAACAGGCACTTGGCATCACTGAAGCCACCTGGACTTTCAGTGACAAGGTAAAATCTAGGAGAACCCCCATACTAGGAACCTGATCCTTCAGGAGGAGTGGAAGCCCATCCCAAATCAGTTGCTTACTTAATTCCCAAAACCACCAATGCAGGGCACTTCCATCTTGTCAGGATTCAACTTCATTTTATTCACCCTCATCCAGCCCATTATTGTGTCCAGACACTGATCAAGCATCTGCACAACTTCACTTGGTACTGATGACAAGTAGAAAGAGAGCTGAGCATCGCTAACATGCTGATGACACCTCAACACAAATCCCCTAATGGTCTTTCCAATTGGCTTCATAGAGATGTTAAAAGGCATATTTATTCCTATTGTGTAATAGCAGGTACCATATAAGAAGAGCTGTTCCTTCCTGCCTGAGGCAAAAAGGAAAAAGGAATGCATTTTTAAAGATGTTGCTTGCTATCTACTGTTTTTACAAACACTTGCAATATGTGCTGTCCTATCAATCATGGAACTGTTAGCCATTTCATTTCTTAAGTCACCTTTTCAATTGAGTAAAGAGTTTTTATATGACCAGGGTAGGTTACAATATCCCAAAAGAAATTCATATAATACCTTTGAAATGTTACAAAATATTATATGTAACACAAGGACAAACCTCCTTAATATTCTGTTACCCATGCTTTAAGATCTTCACAGGAAGCCCTTCTCTGTATCCTGTTACAGGGAGAAGTGCATTGCATTATGGCATCAGAAAGGGCCTTTTCCGTGGTGGCACTTTTGGGATGCCCTTCCTTCTGCAGAATGCCCTCTCCTTTGTGGCATGCCCTCCCTCAGACAAATGCCCTCCCCTCTGATGTACACTTGGCACACGCCTTGGTTTCCTTTCAGTACCAACTTAAAATGTATTTACTTGCTCAAGCTTTTGCGGGGTGTTAAATGAGCCAGTCTCGTGTTGAGGATTTAAGCTGCAATGTAGCAGTGTGGAAATGCTAGAGATTGTTTGTTGTTTTAATGATGTTATTTTAACTGATGTAATTGGATTTGCTGAATATTATGTTTTTATGCTGCGATTCTCTGTTATTGTAACCTGCCCTGGAATCAGCAATGATGAAGGGTGGGCTAGACATTTATTAAATGAATAAATAAAAGGGGGAAATGCCATATTTTGATTATTATTTGAAATGGATTGCTTTACCATTTTGGTCTTAAGCGATGAAATGGCGTGTGTTATGTACCGCAAGTAGGAAGTCTGAAGACCTAGGCTATACAGCCTTCTTTGAAAAACAAGTTCCATGGAGTACGTTCTGTGGCTATTGGGTATTTGTTATTTGGATATTTGAGCTGCAGACATTAATTTTGATTGGAATGGTGAGTCACATGAGATGCTTCTGTTTACAAGTGGGGTCAGGAATCCAGTTGCTGCCACTGAATCTGGCCTTTTAAGAATCTCTTAATGCCCTTTGTTCCTATAACATTCAAAGCAGTACATTCAGTCTATAGAAATGTAGCAGGGAAACATTTCAGATGGTTGGGGCTAGAGGAATGAGAAATGTTGACTCATTTGAAGGATTAAGAAAAAAGGGGGGAGTCTGAGTGTTCATATAACATTTCTGGTAGCTGTTAGATGGCTTGAGTGTTAAATGAAACATGGGCTGGTGCTGCAAATATGAATAGCCATCCAATAAGTGCCTGTGTTGCAGCTCACACAAAGAGGCTCACATTCTTTAAAGCATACAACAGTCTTATACAAAAGTGCAATGAATATGGGTATTGTTGGTGCAAATAAAACATAAGTGCTATTAGATGGGATGCTGTTTTGTTTTGTAGAGCTCAATGTGTGTTTAATTTCTCTATTTCTTGAAGGAGCACTGCAAGAAATGTAGCACATATAATATTTAGAACTGCATGGCTTATTACTGAGGTACTGTTATCAGAATAACCCAAACTGCTAGAATGAATAATGCATTAGTCCTTAGAAGCCTCTGATTTCCAGGGAACCTGAGAGTGAACAATTGTCTCTTTACCCCCTTTTTCTCAGCCTAGTGGGAACAAACTGGCCTTTGGCCCTCTTGCTGTCAGCCATTACCTTCCCACCCCAAGCTATTCAGTATGAAAGAGCACTGTAGTCGCTGCATTCCCTGTTTTCACCTTCACCCACTCTCCATGGCACAGCTGGGGAGGCCCAGTGTGAAGCTCCCCTCCGAGGACCACACAAAGAGCTGACTACTGTGTTGCAGCTGTGACAAACCAGCCATTCTTTCCCAGCCACCTAAGCCACATCTTCCACAGTCCAAGAACAGATGCATTTAAGCTGAGCTCGAGGGGAAGAAATCTGGCACAGCCCTTTGAATCTGATCTGCATTCAGAGGTGTTGAGGCCTTCCAGTGTTGTGTTTGGAATAAGCATTCCAGAGTGTCTCAAGCTGGTATGTGTGTGTGTGTGTTAGGACAATGGGTCGCCTTGCCTTCCAGCAGTCAGAAACACATGCTGAACTGGTGACAAAACAATTCCAGTCATGGATTTATACCATTGCTTCTCGGTGCCTGAATGTTATTTCCAGCCAAGCCCCAATTCTTGTATCTCAGGAAATCTGGGTGTCTATTGTCCTGACCAACTGATGTAATACATCTATTTGTCTTACTTATTCAGTGATTGTTCAGTGTCCCAACCCGTTCACACAAATGTCCCTGGAGAGAGGGAACTTTAACCATTTAATCTATATAGGCCTAGTGAAGTATGAAACACACTGCTGCTGTGTGTAGCTATCTGGGGAATATTAACCATTCCTTTTTGGATGGCTGGGCTGAGAGAATACTTAGCTCAGCCTCTGCAATCAGACTTCTATTGTAACTGAAGCATCAAGCAAAATGATAAAACCTGCAAGGTGCAGAACAGCCTGACTTCCTAAGGAGGCGAAAAAGGTGTTTACAAGACCTCTTGTGGTGGATTAGCTGCCCTTAGCACCTTTAATCCCCTTTTTGTTTACATGGACCCAAAGTTGTAAAAGGATCATCCTTTCCCACAATTCCAAAGGCTGTTTAAATGCCAAAGTGCCAGTGCTTATTTCCAGCACTGACTACGACCCAAAATAGCACCTACGATATCCTAAGCATCTTTTTGTGTTACAACTGCAGAAGACGGCTGATACTGGCCGAAGATTATGATAGATTAGCTGCCTTTTGCGCCCTTTGATTGGCTTTTTGTCTGCAAGGATTGACTGAATGTTTGTGATGGGATAGCCCTTTCCCATTCTTCCAACAATTATTTAAAGGATGAGGCAACTGCAGGAGGAGATCACAGACTCTGGAATAGGAACAGGGATGAACAAATTTGTCAGCATTGGATTCTCTCCTTTTCTCAATTTTGAATTCAGTTAAACACATTTCCAAATCAGTTTGTGATGATGATGATTTTAAATTATCCTCCTGAAAAACCACCAGCTTTTAAATGTGTGTTTCTCCTAATATACACATTTATCATATGTAATTTTGCCTAATAGGCGCATTTGCAAGCATTTTCCCCTAATATAATGCATTTTTGTATTTAATTTTCACTAATATATTTTTTTTGCACGCTTTTCTCTAATGGCCTCCTACCGGGAGGAAGGGCGGGATATAAATAAATAAATAAATAATGTATTAAATAATATATTCTTACAGACTTTTATTGGTTGGAGAACTGCATTGTAAAATTTGTAAAAATGTGACTTTTGAAAGATAGCTTTGTTTCAATATGTGTATTGTTTTGGGAAGTGCAAATTAGGTAGGGTCACATTAAAACATCAGCTGAACCCAAGTTCTTGTCCATACCTACGCAGAAGTGCTAGGTGGGGGCTGAGAACAGGCCCCAGTAGAAGCACAAAGCTATTAGTTGCCTATACCTTTGATGAGACCCTTACTCCAGAGTTTCTATATCTGAGTCAAAATGTATTTTGTTGGGTTGTATAGTGATCAATACTTGCTCAGAACAACAGAAATAAAGGTTAAAATGAGAGTTTTTCTAGCTAAGAACCAGTTGCAAAGCCCAGAAATCTATTGCAATGAAATGGAGAAAGACTCTCCATCTATTTGGGGGCAGTATTTGAATGTTCACTTTCATATTTGATTTGAAATAAATGCTATGGAGAACCTATAGAGACCCTACAACATCTGTTTTTCCTAATAAGCAGATGTGCATAGATAAGTAGTTCTGAGCCTATGTATCTCCATTACCTACATAAAAAACTAATTCTGATTTAAGAATTATTCACTAATAGGCAAAAAACCATGCAGTTTAAGAACATACCTATAGCCAACAGATATTTCTATCCAACTTTAAAAAGCAGAGAAATTCGGCAGCTATAGTGAATGCACCAGGGGAGCGCGTTACCAAATTCTTCCAAGCTACACAGGAAGTGGATTGGACTATGAAAGACCAACCCAAATGGTGTTTGCATTTTGACCAATTTGTAGGGCAGGCCAATATCTCAGAGAGGAGGTCAGGTCTCCTGGTCCCCTGGTGCATTCACTATAGCTGCCCAATTTCCCTCCTTTTTAAAATTGGATAGAAATATCTGTTGGCTATAGATATGTTCTTAAACCGCAAGGTTTTTTGCCTATGAGTGAATTTCTCTGCTTTTTAAGCTGGGAGGTAAGAAATGGGATCCTGTGCAAGCTTGCTGAGAATGGATTGATCATATGCATGCTTATTGAGTTCAATGATATTTACTCCCCTGCAATCATGCTTAAGATATGTAAAACTGACCATGGGGAGGGGTAGGGGAGGGGTAGGAGGGGATTGGAGGGGGAGGTGAGGGGCAAGAGGGAAGGGATCAGAGAGAGAAGGGAGGGTGGGTTTGATCAGTTGCATACTTTTTGAGTTCAGTGGGATTTATTTCTGTGCAATCATGTTTGAAAATGGAAATGGACTGCCTTTAAGTCAATCCTGAGTTATGCCGACCCTATGAATAGGGTTTTAATGGTAAACGGTATTCAGAGGGGGTTTTATCATTGCCTTCCTCTGAGGCTGAGAGGCAGTGACTGGCCCAAGGTCACCCAGTGAGCTTCATGGCTGTGTGGAGATTCAAACCCTGGTCCCCCAGGTCATAGTCCAACACTGACCTGGGGGAGGGGCAGGGAGGAGAGGAGGAGTGGGAGGGGAGGAGATTGGGTGGGTGGGCACTGGGCAGAGGGGAAGCCTCTTTCCTTTCCACAAGGAAAACACTGTGAACAGTATCATTGCTTTTCAGCATTTCCCCCACCTTTTTATTCTACAGCAGGCACAAGTAGCCTCCCACCCAAATTTAAACCAAAGCTGTCCCTGGCCATATCCACACTAGGCCATTATTTCACTTTGGACAGTCATGGCTTCTCTCAAAGAATCCTAGTTAGTGAAGGGTGCTGAGAGTTGCTATGTCTCTAGGTCTGGTGAGCGGAAGAACACCGCAGCCAACAAGAACCGGAGGATATCTGCAGATCCGATACAGTGTGTATATTACAGGAGTCAAATGATTGGATATCTTCCCTGGAATTCACCAAAATCAAACTCTTAATAGCGGAGAAGTCTTTATTTCCTCGGACTAGTTTTTATCTTGTGCAGTTGTGGGTGGTTTTTAGATTAATTATAGTTGATGTTTTTTGCTTATATGTTGTATTTTATATTGTATTTATCCTATCCTATTATGTATGCCGCCTAGAGTGGCCGTTAATTCAGCCAGATAGGCGGCTTAGAAATAAAATTTTATTATTATATTATTATAGGAGATACCCTGTTTCCCTCACAGAGCTTCAATCAGAGTGTCTGACTGTTAAACCACTGGCCACTGGAGAGCTCTCTCAGGGGAATAGGAGTCTCCTCTCAGCACCCTTCACAAACTACACTTCCCAGGATTCTCTGAGGGAAGCCATTACTGTCTCAAGTGAAATCAAAGTCTGGTGTGGGTGTAGCCCCCTAATTAGCCAAGCCAAGCAGCTGTGAGTCTGGCTTTTAGAACACTGACAGTTGGTTCTTACTGAGCATGCCCGACATTATCATTCAGTTCAATGCAAAATTTATTAAATTAATTACAAATCAGCCATGCATTTTTTTAACATTTAAGCTGCAGAAGATGCAGGTCAGAGTATGGGGCAAGGTCAGTAACAGGATTACAGGTACTCTGTGAACATGGCTGATTTTTTAATGAATTTCAACAGATTATGAGAACTCAGAGAAAAAAGTCGAGAAGGCATATGGTTTTTTTCCCTCTCTCTTTAAACTTTGAACTCTCAATTCTGTCTAACTGTTTTGTTTATCGCTATGAAAATTGAGAGGGTTGTTAAGTAAGTATTTCTGAGTTCAGGACTATAAGTTTTGTAAGGTTTTGTTTTGAAATGAGCTTATGGGAAGCATCAGAATGGCACGGGGGTATTTTCAATTTAACATTGTGGAATGTGAAAAATCCACACTGGCTATAATATACAGCCACTCTCATGGCTGTATGATTATGCTAATGACCACCGTTTACATGTAATCACATTCCACTTCTAACATCTTCTAATACGGAGTGTTTAAAAACAATCAGTGTTGAAAGAGAAAGGCAGAAAGTGGGCAGCTATATACAGAAAGCTAATTTTGAAAGAGGAGGGGAAGGAACAATTGGGGAGAACAGAGAAAGTGACCCTACCAGACTTAAATCTATTTATTTATTTATTCCATTTATATCCCGCCCTTCCTCCCTGTAGGAGCCTAGGGCAGCATCTATTACTATTGAATGTATTGACGGGCATCACAAAGATTCACCACATGAACAACAAAGGCAAGTAAGAAATCAGTAATTGTGTCCATTCGGACCTGGATGGAGGAAGTATTTGGCTGCTCTGTTTGAAGGTGAGAGCCACCAGTGTTTGGGGGGGGGGAAGAGACAAGGGTCAAGATTTTGAGGCTGAACAGGTAATGTACCAAGTGAGTTAAAGCAATATAGCTCTGGCAGCACCTGGACAAGAGTAAGGTCATTCTTTTTCTTCTATTTTCCTCAAGCTACTTGGTAGAATGCAGTGGGAACTAGAGATCCGTCAATATCACTTCTCAGTTTCTCATTTTTCCAATCTTAAATTCAGTTCTCTGCATTTCTGCAATTTCTGCAGCAATTTGCATGCAGTTTCTCCTAATATAATGCTTTTTTTCTATGTTATTTTCACCAGTATATTCATTTTTATGCACCCTTTCCCCTAATATATGCAATTTTTTTCGTTGGAGAACGGTATCACATAATTCAGGTAAGTGCGAATTTCAAAGGATGGTTGTGTTCAGTTCTATTGTTTCAGAAAGTGCAAATTTGATAGATTCTGTTTTAAATGCTAATTGAATCCAATTTCTCCCCCATCCCTAATGGGGACACACTAGATGTAGGAGGGAATAAGTAGACAAAAGATTTAAAAGAGCAGTAGACCACAGCTGCATATGTATGAATTCCACTCCATCCAACTGACCCAGCTGGGCTTGGGCAGGGGCGGCATTGCGCCTAGTCTCAGGATGGAGATGGTACATGTGGCTGACACTGTGCAGACACACGCTGCATCCAAATGCTGGGGATGGAGTTAACAGTGGGTATTTGAGACCACACCACCTCTAGCCAGCCTTCATTCCAGCCGTACCCATCTGTCAACCATTGCACCACAATGTCACATATGAGCCACATAGGATTTTTTTTTTTTTGCCTGTTAATGGGATCAAAATCAAGGTAAGTCTACAATCTGGCTGCTTCATTTTGAACAAACTGACGCTTCCAAGCATATTTCAAAGGCAGCTCTATGTAGAGCGGGGATGGGGATCCTTTTTAACCCAGTGGGCCAGATCTATATCTCCCACCTGCCATGGACCAAGTTTGATGGTGGGCAAGATGATGTCAGATAACAGATAGGTGGGTGGTTTCACCCACCTGTCCAAGTTGTCCCACAGGGGTGTGGGGAGACAGTAATCAGTGAAGCAGCACTGAGCAGAACTGAACTCTCCACTCATCAGCTCTGAGCAGAATGTAACCCCCGGTACCTCATGATGCAGGGATTTAAATCCTGCTGTGTTAGATGTGTGCACCTTTTTCTATCGGGAACTGGCATGTGCAGCAGGATTTATCTCCCCCACGTCATCAGATGAATACGGGGGTTAAATCCTATGCTTTGGCTGCATGTGCCAGTTCCCTGCAGGGAACTTCTGGGAGCAACCAATGTAGAATTGAACCCCGTTCTCTGCCATTAGCTGACTTCGCCCACCTACTGGAGTGATGTCTGTTGCTGGTCAGGTGGATGCGGTTTTCAAAAAATGGCCTTGTGGGCCAAACTAGAAGTACCCTAGTGGGCCAGAGGTTGCCCGCCCAATGTAATCAAAGCAGGTACCACCATGGCCAGATCTACCTTCTCCAGAAATGGGAATACCCGGTGCCCTACTCTAAGCTGGGCAAAAGCATCTCAGGCCATGACTGTCATCCAGAGTCAATGCTGGGACTAGAACAGAGCTTGGAAAAGTTACTTTTTTGAACTACAACTCCCACCAACTCAATCCAGTGGCCATGCTGGCTGGGGCTGATGGGAGTTGTAGTTTAAAAAAGTAACTTTTCAAAGCTCTGGACTAGAAGAATTCCACACAATAAACCTATGTTTTCAGAGGAAGTACTATCCCACCCAGCACAGGATGAACCCCTTATATTTGACAATTAATCCCAAGCACTAGAATTGTTTTTTAAAAGGCACAGGGGGTGGTATTATTTTATATAGCTATTGAACTAGGGTAGTTATATGTCAAAACAGGATGTGGTGAGTCACATTTTTGACACATGCTGATGCATTTACATGACCAATCACCATACCAAAAAAATGGTAACTCACAGAAGCATCATCATCATATCAAACTGTGTGACTGGGCCATCACAGAGTATGAGAAAGGAGTGATTTTTAAAGGTGAAACTTGTTTGTAACGTGGCATGGTGAGTGGATGAGACCATAGTTTCACTTGTCTAAATATTATGAGACTCATTTTTAAGTGCCTTTCACATTCCTTTGTGCTTTTAAAAATGGCTCATTAGTCTTTCCTAGGTGGATGACTTCTATTTTCTTCATCACCTTTCATTGCCAGACCTGCTGAGATATATAATTTAGCTTGTCATCTGCAACATTTAGCAGCAACATCTTTCTCACGTGTACCGGTTTGCCTGAGTGGATGTTTTCCCCGCAAAGGCAAGTTCTATGGAAACCACAGAAGGTGAGCCCACAAACTAAATTCAGAAAAACCAAATGCCATCCAAGTCTTTCTGCTGTCTCACCAATCACAACATGCTGAAAAATAAGAGGATACTAAGGCTGCTTTCACACGTGGTGATTATTGCATCAGGTTTGTAGATTAAAAAGGTAGTGCTGCTCTCTTGATTTCTGAAATTCCTTTCACACTGCAGTACCTATTATGTTAAGGAACCGTGCCTTTTTCAGCCGATATACCAGCATTTCACTGAAATGTCTTTCACACTGCTGCAGCTAACAACATCCTGTTTTGTCCCTCACCTGTTATGCACTGTACACTGTAGCTCCCCCATTAATTCAGTGTGTGAGTTAGTATCTGGACATGGGTGTGTATGGGGAAAGGAGGAAGGGGAAGCTGGTACCTGTGCCCATGCTGGAATGCTGGTACAATATTCATCAGGCAAAAAAAGAAATTGACATGCGCCAAAGGGCAGGAATGCATTGCATGCCAGGATGCCTGTCACATGAATGGCTGCATCTAGTGCAACACTCCCATGATTTTGTGGGTTTCCAAGCTTCCAAACAGATTATTTCTGGACTCATTTATCATGGAAATGAGTGCTAAACTTCCACTATATTTTATTAGATTTCCAGAGCTAGCTTTTATATCATGTGAAGATCAAATAAAATGCTTACCAGGCAAGCAATCATCAGAATAATGGAATAAAGTGTAGTGTGAAAGTAGTCTAAGAGAATATTTCCTTCAGTAAGGCCACAATTCTATATCCAATTACCTGGGAGGAGGCCACATTGAAATCAATGGGGCTTACTTTTGAGTTGGTATGCTGCATGATTGTGCTGTAAGTTTCTGTTTGGAGATGCCATTTTTGGCCAGTGGCAGAAAAGCACAGTGCCAATGTATCGTTTGGTTGGATTCCAAGGGATATATCCAGTGAAGTAGTTCCTTTAGAGCAGCCTTTCCCAACCAGTGTGCCTCCAGATGTTGTTGGACCACAATTTCCATCTTTCCTGACCATTGGCAATGCTGGCTGAGGCTGATGGGAGTTGTGGTCCAACAACATTTGGAGGCACACTGGTTGGGAAAGGCTGCTGTAGAGCAAGGACCTCTGTCTGTATATGGGAAGTTCCCCTCCCTTTCCTCTCTCTGTGCACTCCCTAAATCTGTTCTGGGTTTCCCCCCAGCCCTGTGGAGCAGATCTGAGAAGGCTGCAGGGTCAAGTGGGGAGAGGAGAGGGAGGGGAACTTCCCTTGCACAGCCAGAAGTCCTTGCACTGATGGAACTACTTCATCTGATACTGCTTCAAGAGTGGGAGTTTTGTGTCTTGCCAATAAGAGATTTTATGGTCAAAGGTATTAAGTGCATGTGTACATGCACGCTTAATAGATATACCTCAGGAAAAGGATGGAAGGCCCCAGAAGACTCAAGCCAAGTACCTAGGCAAAAGTCCAAGCACTTTACTCCCTGCACCACCAAAGCAGCTCACAAACTGAAGGAATTCCTGACCTGATCTTTCCCGTGCTGCAGCACAATTCACGTAATGGCCAGAGAAGATACTGCAGGTCATACTGTCTATCGAAAACTGAACCCACTCTGTCCTCTTTGGGTTACTGGTCAAAAGTGCATTGGTGCAATGGTTAATAACATTTCAAAACAGCTCAAATCCCTCAGTACTTCAAGCATTTGATACAGAAAAAGATGAAGGCTATTTACAGCAGCTTGACAAAATGTGTTTTCCTTAGTGGATCATTACTGGCCATATTATATGCGGTGGTGGTGGTGGTTTATGTGCGCATGTGTGAGTGTGTGTGTTTTGGTGGTGGAAGATCTTTTTTCATGTTTTATTGGAATAGCATTAAAAGAGAATATTTTACCATCATTGCCAAAAATTAGAAGGGAATTAATGTGAAATTAGCGTATCATTTCTCTGCTCAGAGTAACCACGTTACATTAAGAACAGCAGTGTTCATTGTAGCTGCATTAGAAAAGTGTTCAAAAATGATTGGTTCTGGATAAGGCTGTATTTACTATTTGTGATATTTTAGGAGGTATGTTAGTGTAATTGTGTCATAACTAGATTTGATTGACTAACCTAATGTTTGCCAGTATGCTACTTTCTCCATTTTACACATTTTAGTATGCATGATTTTATTTTGGACTAATGTTTTATATAGAAGTTTTGAATTGCATGATTGTTAGTTGTTAAAAGTACAATAAAGAAATCTTTATATTTTTTTCCCCGTAGTTTTAGTTTTTGTGCGACCCTAGTTATCCTTGCATATATTATATATTTAGGACCTGAGGTCGCTTCCAGATAATCAGTTTATTAAGCATTCATCCTGATTTTCTTGCACAAAGTTTGCAGGGAGATCATGTGATCTCTGCTATTTATCAAACATCTATTGCCCCCACACCAAGGAAGACTCGTGACACAAGACTGGAATAATGTTATATTTATTAAATATAACATACTAGATCAAATGCAATACAGCCAATTATCAGAATAAAATACTTCGGGCAGGTGAGGCTATGCCTAACTATGAGGGATTATACCCTCACCTTCTAAAGGCAACAACTCTCCTCAGTCTGTAACTCCAGAGTCAAGGACATGGGTGCATTCCTCCCTCCTTGCTCTTAGAGCCAGTTATGTGGTTCCAACCTCCACACCATGGCCCCGCCGTACAAGCATTCACCATGATGCGCAAGCCGGTCCCACAAGGACACTACCCAGATCCCCCCCAGACATGAAGCTCTGATGGTTCCCTAAGCAGTGCCCCTTTTCGAGAATGCCTTAAACACCTCAATTTATCCCCCGAATACCTCACCTGCCCAAATTCCATGCCACCAGAGTGGATCAGCTAAAGCTTGGTCCACTCAACCCAAAGAATTTAACAAACCCCTTAATCCCAGCATCAAATCCTCTAAAAACAAATCACACCCCTGTTCGGAAAGACGGACCCCATCATCCCGAAACAATTGTGGGACATGGAACCTAATCCTATCATGAGGAATATATGCCCCTCCAAGAGATAAGACCAGAGCCCTGACTTTCCTATTCACCCATTTCCTGGATCTGTCGATCCTATTAGGATGAAAAGCACCCCTCCACACCCTCCTAACTAACATATCCGACCAAACCAGTAGGAGGTTGGGAAATGAACTAATAAGCCACATGAGATCTCGAGTGACCTTGATAAGCAGGTCCATCCCTGGACGCTGCACCAAGTCATTTTCCCCCAAATGAATCAACAATACATGAGGCCGATCTGCCAAAGACATAATCCGGCAAACTGATGGGAACAGCGCATCCCATAACATGCCCCTCCGGGCTTCCCATCGAACCGTAGCTATGGCCGAAAGCTGCAGCTGTGTTCCAGGTATCGATGAAGAGGCACGCCAGTGCGCCCAAAACAAGATAGAGTGGCCACACAGTACGATCCTCACGGGGACTGAAAGGCTCAACAAACCTAATGGAAATAAAAACACAGTGCATTATAGTTAAAACCTGACATAAGACATTGGAACGCCACCTGCCAATCGCCTGGATATCGCTAATGCTTAAGCCCCCGAGGGCCGCGGCCACACCAATCCGCAATGAATGTAGCCCATAGACTCCAGCATCGCGACCACTGGCCAACAAGGCCCGCCGAACAACAGCCCAAAACTGAAATTGAGTCAGGGCTGTACCATCTGCATGTATGAACAGATAACGCTGGCATGCTGGCCGAATAGACAAGAATTTCCGCATTGCAGACACAGGGCATAATTCAGGGACCTGGCAAGTGCGCAAAGACACAATACTGCCATGGCCCTTTTGATCCGTCTTAGAGACTCGTAGGGCAACCCTCACAATATCAGCACCTAGCGTGCAAACGCAAAAGCATAAGGCCCTGTAGGCAACATCGCGCTTAGAGGGGACCAATACTTCACTAGGGCGAAAAGCACCATAGAACATCGTCAGAGTTACTGTGGCGAAAAGGTGCAACTCATACTGAGATGAGTATAAACAACGAAACATTGCCAGGATCTGGAGAAGGACATCGGGTGTGATTGGCCTCCTCCGGTCAGTGGGCCTGGGAGCGGAACGCGACCAACCCTCAAGGACCTTTCTGACCCTAAAATCTACAGAATGATCCGGCAGTCCCCGCGCCTTAGAGATAAAGGCCAGCGCTGAAAGTTGCCCAGCGATAGTAGAAACAGAATTGTTGTGCCCTTTTAAATATATCATAAACTGCAATAAGTGCAAAACAGGAATAGGCCACACCATAGGCAATTCAGAAATGTTGCGAAAACGCTGGCCCTTCGCAACAGAACGCTCATACGCTTTTTGAGTACTGGGAGCAAGGGCGGCTGCAATAGCGGCCCCAACTTCTAATTGCCAAGGTTCCACAGGAACGGTGGGACTGGGACTGGATCCAGTTCCGCTCCAGGTGCAAGCTCCCAAAAGCGGCCATCTGTAAGCGGGAAAGAGCATCAGCAACGCAATTCTGTAAACCTGGAACATGCTTGGCTATGAATAAAATATTGAAATGCAAGCATTGCAAGACAAAGGCTCGCACCAAGCGCATAACACGCGGCGACTTGAAAGTCTGAGCATTGATAACGCTAACTGTGGACAAATTGTCACACCAGAAACGCACTGTATGATTTTGAAATACAAACGGACAGATATAAACCGCTACTACTATTGGAAAAAATTCCAAAAATGTCAAATCAGAAGTGATCCAGGATGCCTGCCACTTGGCAGGCCATCTTGCAGCGCACCACTGGGATCTAAAAATTACACCAAAGCCGAGGCCTCCCGCAGCATCGGAATGCACCTGTAATTCAGCTTCCAATAATAATTCCTCCTGCCAGTAAGAGAGGCCGTTAAATTCCATCAAAAACTCAAGCCACATTTTTAAATCAGCTCTCATCCCAGAAGTAATTCTGACAAAGTGGAGGCGAGATCGAACACCCTTCATGGCGTCACAAAGATGCCTGAGGAATGCACGACCAGGTGAAATAACTTTTGATGCAAATACTAAATGACCCACAATTTCCTGCAACTGAGCCAATGTAATCTTTTTCAATCCTAGCACCACGCAAAGCTGTTGCCGAAGGGCAAGCAACTTTTCTTGTGGCAAACTGGACGACTGAGCCACAGTATCCAACAGGATCCCTAAAAAATTAGAGAAGTAGTAGGACCCTCAGACTTTTCTGGAGCTAAAGGAACCCCCAGTTCTTTCATTAAAGCTGCAAAGGATTGCATCAGATGGAGGCAATGTGAAGACCCAGCTGGCCCAATAAACAAAAAATTGTCCAGATAATGAGCAGAGAAGGATGAAGAGGCTTTCCTCCTCAATGCCCATTCAAGAAATGTGCTGAATGCTTCAAAAGCAGCACACGACACGGAACAACCCATTGGCATAGCCCTATCTACATAAAACTGACCCCGAAATTTAAAACCAAGCCAATCCACATCCTCAGGGTGAACAGGTAGGAGGCGAAAAGTGGATTTTATGTCGCACTTAGCCATTAAAGCGCCCCTACTGGCTTTGCGAACTACTCTCACTGCCTCATCAAAAGACGTATATCTAACTGATGTGTATGACTGAGAAATCCCATCATTAACAGAGGCGCCTTTTGGGAATGACAAATTATGGATTAAATGATATTCCCCAGGCTGCTTCTTGGGAATAATACCTACAGGAGATATCCTCAAATTTTTTAAGGGTGGAACAGAGAAAGGGCCAGATATCTGGTCAGTAATTATTTCCTTATTAATTTTTGCTAACACCACCGAAGCCATGTTGCTAAGAGAGGGCTGATTTGATGAGGAAGTAGCTATCCTAGGACCCTCAAATGGAATACGGAAGCCTTCCTTGAAACCATGAAGCAAAAAACTAGCAGCTTGCCTATTGGGGTAAAACCACAACCACCCTTCCAAAGGAATTAACTTAATCGGGCTACTGGCCTTGCGACGTACCGCTGCTGTTGCCAGGCCCTCATTTGGGCTGTTGCTGTTCCCCTGTACCCTGTCGAGCTGTACGCGCTCGCTGGCATGATGAGCTGGGGTGGTTGCCACCACATGAACCACAGACGTGTCTGAACTTACATGGCCGTCTGAGGCAACGGCCTGTACTATTAAATGTCCAGCAGACATGCTGGGATTGAACCCACCGCCTGCCTTGGCCTGAGCCGAAGGCGGAAGTTTGTGCACATGCTAATATATGTCCACTATCAGCTCTGTCTCCTAAAGTGGGCCTGGCAGGAGTCATAGAGCGGAGCCACAGGCCCGTGTGCTCGATATCCCAACGAAGGGTGGGGTCCAACGCCGCTCTCTGTCTAAAATTTCCATCGTAACGCAACCAAGCGGTCCCAGAACTCACGGAAGGCCCGATGAACAATGTCCTGATATTTAATCATGGACAAAGCCCTCGATGGGTAAGCTTGAGTCATAACGCCCATATAGATAGTATAGGCGCTCAACCAATTAGGCCACAATCGATCAACCTTCCTTTTCATGGCCGTCTCACGCTCCTTAAGTTCCTGACCTTCCTTGGGCTTTATCTCATTTTCACAAAACAAAAGAGTGAACAGGTCAATATATTCCCCACGCCAAATTTTTTCTTTAGTAGCTAACAGTAAATGGTCGCCCAGTGGAAGGGAAATATCGCCATGTGGATAAACTCCCTGAGGGAGAGGCAAATACGCAGGAGATTGTGCGGAAGAAGCCACAGGCGGCTGCCAAGGAGTCACGGCCGCCGTCGGCCAAGGTAACTGGGGTTGCTGCGGAACCAACACACCACCCATAAACACTAACAGGTGAGTAGTATTGCTAGGGAACTGAGAACCCGCCATTGGAGTGTCACGAGGAGGAGCAATAGAATCCTGAACCTGTGTGTGAAGAGCTTGTGACTGTGCAATTTGCTCACCTGCATAAGCAGCCGGAGAGGCAACTACTGGGGGTGCGACAAACCCCGAAGCTCCCGCAGGCAGAGCCGTGGCCGCCGGTGGCGAAAACGGCAGTGGCGCTTGAAGAGGCCCAACAGCAGGTATGACTGGAACCGCAGGAGAAGAGATGGTATCTGGAACCACAGGCAAAGCAGCTGGCGACCCAGCTGCTAAGGGCTCTTCAATGGGTACTGCAGCTTCAAGAACACCAATCCTGGAAACCAAATCAGCAAGAATACGATTTTTAGGCACTTTAGAAGCCAACCGTGCAGATTTCTTACCTGCTGGAGCGGTACTTGAACCCGCATCAGCGTCCAGCGGCTGCCTGCGTTCCTTTTCCAGCACCTCAACTCTAGCTACCAACGCACGGATGGTCCCCAAATCCTCATCATCATCATAAGACATGCCCTGCTGAATTGGCGGGCGCTTTGTAGTCTGCTTCACAACACGCACCCCTTTTTTCTGCTGAGCTTTCTTGGGTGGCATATTTGTAAAGACCAAATAACAACAATTATACAACATACCAAATGCAAGTGTGACCTAATTATGAATTTACCAACTCTTTTTTTTAAACAGTGCACGTACAGTGCAATATAACTACAATCCACCAATTAACTTAACCTATTATTATTATTACACGTATTAATTATTATTTATTTATTTTTATTTTCAGGTAAGTATTATAAGCTGGAATTAAGGGGGGGTGGAGGATTTAAGGGAAAGGGAAGTGGGAGGGGGTGTTTGATAAAGGGTATTTATTAAACTCAATAAAATGAACAAACAACAACTTTTAAATGAGTTTTAACTAACAATATACCTTAAGAATAAATTACCTAAGCTATAATTATGAATTTATGCAATATTATGCTATAAATATAATTAAGTAACTGCACAAGAAATCCAGAGGATCAACACACCACTTTAAATGCCCAGAAAATGAAAAAGGGGGGGATTAAAGGAAAAGTAAGGGAAGGGAAACAAAAAGGGTGGTGGAAGCTATGAATTAAAGGGTATTAATATACCAAAACTGCCTTCAAATTATCACTGAATATAATACAATAGCAAATAAATAAATATATATATATAAACAATCGAAATATATATTTATCTAAGAACCAAAGATCACTGAAACTAACTAACAAAGCACCCAAACACAAGCAACTTTAACAATTTAAAGACAAACTGGAAGAAAAGGGGGGGCAGAACAAACGGAATCAAATTTTATATATATAACCAAGGGAATATAACAACCAGGAACGTCACCACCCACAAACACAGTAAGTAAAAAACAAGCTGGGCTTTTTACGAGCAACGAACGCTGTAAAGCGCAGGCAATACAAGGAAAAATTGCCAGCGAGCCGGGGAGAAGCCGGCGGGAGCGTGGGCGGAGGCCCGCAGCCCAGCTGATCGTCGGGGCTCAAAACAACAACAGTGAATGATAAAGAGCAACGGGAAAGGGAGGAAAGAGCAGAGAAGGGTAAACGAGGTATTTTAGCAAGGAAACTATCACCAACGGAACTCTGAAAGAGCCCCTGCAAGCGCGAACCAGCAGTAAGTGCCGCAAGGCAAAAAGGCAAGCGCGTGAGGGAAGGAGCAGCTTTATATCCACTGCTCCACACCCCTCCAGATTGGATGAGCGATCTCACGTGGCGGCACACCTTAACTTCGAGAACCTTCCCGCGTCTTCTCTAATTGGGGTGAAGGCAAAATACGCCCCTTTACAGGAACGCTATTCTGATGTGTTTGCAGGGAGGTTATATGACATTGCATCAAGCAGTTGTTATCTCACACTTTCCATCACTTTGTCCCATCACTTCCTTTACCTCAAAAAGTCTGTTTTTTTTAACTGGGTTTGTTGTACAAGAGGGTCCAATCCACTTTAATTACGCAACCTGAATTTGCCAAAATGTGATTGAGTCCCATCTACAAAACAGCAACAGTGTGGAATCCTCCTGAGTCTTAAAAGTTTGGTCTAAACAATTCTTCTTAGCCCTTATCTGTGCTATTTTATCACTGTTGAAAATCTGTCTCTATCACTGAGAGCATATTTTTCATGTATCATTATTGCTTCTTAGCATGTACTTAGAGTCAGCTCACAAGTGAAGATAACAGCCAAGCTCAAACATAGTTTTGAAGAGTTACATGACCTAGCTTTTGAGGACAGGGTTCAATCAGCCAAGGATTTGAGGATTTAGATGTTTTCATTTACAATTATATTTGAGCTGTTCTAATTCAATTTTAATTGGATGCTTAAATTTATTGTAATAATTAGTTGTATGTAATAATTATTTAGGAAATTTCTATTTAAAATCTCAAATGTAAGGGCTGACTGAAGATTTGTCAGTGTACTATATGAACTGCTGAAGAGCAATTGGATCATGCTATTTGAATCTATTTCATTCAAGCGCTAGCCCAACTCTACACGTTCTACAGTAGGAAATATTGTGACTTAAAGTAGCATAGAATCAGAATGCCATGCTGCATATTTTCAACAACTACTTATTCCCATCATTATTTCTGAATCTTAATTGAATGCAGCCTATGCTTTAGGGTGAAACAAGTACAAGATGATGGATGAAGCAACCCTGAGATATGATCTCTGCTTTCTGGATGGGGAGAGTAATGTTGTTTTGCAATTAAAAAAAATCAATCATTTGCAAAATCTAGCCACCACAATGAGAAACATGTGCATAACCTTTGAAACAATGCCATCTCACAAAACAGCCACATTTTGGGGATATATTCATATTGATGTTTCAAATGCAATTCTGCTGATGGGCTCTTGTTGGATTGTAACCTTGAAACAAATAAAGGAAGAAAAAATTGAATAGTAAGTGTTTTATTACCTTTATTTTAGTTTTGGTAAGGAGCAGATCACAGAAACATGGATCATACCCAATGCGGCTGTTCAGCTAGCACAGCAGACTTCCACTTGTGCACCTGAACTTTCCCCTCCCCTCCTCTCCCCCTGCAGCCTCCTGTGCATCCTCAAACTCTGCTCCCGAAGGTTAGAGAACCCTTCGGCAGCAGATTTTGAGGGCATGTAGGGAGAGAAGAAAGAGAAAGTCCCATTGTGTAAGTAGAACGCTGTGGGTGCAGCATTGAATGCAATCCATCAGTAGCAGTCTGGGGAGGCTGCACTGCTTCTCAATGACATCCCTATCTCACATACTTTTTTTTTAAGTCTTCCCTATCAGTTACCAAGTAGTGGAAGGGAGGCAGTGTGGAGATCAGTGGGGTTTAGGCATAGCTACAGACCCAATCCTGCCTCCCCTTCCAACCTCCACACCTTCTTGCCCCTCCCAGTAACCGGCAGGAGCCCAAGCATTGGGAAGCCAGATCAGCACCGCACCCCTACCCAACCTGCCCCTCAGACTGCTGCTGCAACCCATACCTTATATAAGGTTGGACTATTTGTCTATCTAGCCTAGAATTGTATACTCTAACTTGTAGTAGCTCTTAGGCAGAGTCTTAGGCAGAGATGTTAGGCATATCACCTGCTACCTGATCTGTTTTTAAAACTATACCTTTGCTCATTCTGTGTGTGTTTACCACTGAGCTAAGGTCCCTCCCCAGATCATATGGTGAGAAAATGAAGTCTAATAAAACATTCTGATTAAGATTATTTTTCAGGTACATCTATGAAATTATACAGCCCCAAGAGTGGCTGTATACTATAGTCAGCATGGATTTTTCACATTCCGCAATGCTCAGAGGCACATGTTACCAAATTCTTCCAAGCTGCACAGGAAGTGGATTGGTCTGTGAAAGACCAACCCAAATTGTGTTTGCATTTTGACCAATTTATAGGGCAGTCCAATATCTCAGAGAGGAGATCAGGTCTCCTGCTCCCCTGGTGCATTCACTATAGCTGCCCAATTTCCGTGCTTTTTAAAGTTTGATAGGAATATTTGTTGGCTATGGGTACGTTCTTAAACTGCAAGGTTTTTTGCCTATTAGTGAATTTAAGTATGGTTTTGTTTGTAATTAAGAGCTGATTACCATGTATAACTTTGTACAGAACAGTGGCCTATAAATATTCAAAAGATAAACAAACACACACTGAGGACATGAAAACATAAGTGGTGCTGTGGATTTGGATGAATCCAGGAGCTTTATTGCACTATTCTGAGCCAAAATTGGATGCTTTGAATAGATTTTTGGTTGGTCTGAGGCAAAACAGGATCTGTATGTGGCACCCCAAACTTCAGGACCTCCTGAAGTGCTTTGTGGCACCTAATTGATTCAGATGCTAAAAATGCTCAGACACGTATCTGCTAAAAGCAAAACTAATCTCCCTAAGGAAAACATCAGGGTGGGGAGGGGGGGAGGTCAAGCTTCTCCAGTTCCAGTGCACTGGCAGATGCTGAAGTTAATTACTGCCTAAGGCACCTATAATGCTGTTGAACTAGTCCCCAGTGCCCACCTAACAAAGGTTAGCACAGGAAGGAAAGTGAATCTCTTTTATTTCTCAGTCAAAATACATAACGTTAGAAGACATTTAAGTGAGATGTGGGCAAATCATATACTTGCAGTACTGGTTGCTCTAATCCCCACCCTTTCAGATTTTTAGCCAAAAGGTGAAGTCAGGGTTGTGATTGATGAGAGATTGGCTGACCTCAGGCAATAGCTAGAAGCCATTCCAAATCCTGAAAAGTTTCTTTTTCCTGCTTATCTGCACATCAGAACTTGAGTGAGTGTATAACTCTCAGCAGTAGCAAGATTGTCTTTCTGCAATAATATAGGAGGAAACCTAAAACTGAAGATCATGGCAGGATCTTGGTAGGCAAGCATATACAGTAAACAATTTAGTTATGCTTATAATAAAAGTGTACATGCAGGTTTTTAATGACTTTCAAAAATAAAAGATTTTATACATTTTATCTTTCAAATAATTTTTGAACAGAAATTTGAAAAAGTGTGCATGTTGCAATATATTATGCCATTACAATGTGTTCTACTTTTCTACTTACAAGGAATCAAACAAGTTTAAATTTTGCTGGGCTGTTGAGGAGGGCAGTTTATTTGTCTAATTCATACCCTGTTTTGAAAACCTTCCCAATATGAAGCTTTAATCCTATACTCGCTTTCTGGGAGTAAAGCTGCAATTCTAATCCCGCATACCTGGGGGTAAACCCCATTGAATTCAGTAGGACTTACTTTTGATTAGAAATTGTTAGGATTGTGCTGTACATCAATGGGACTTCTCTCCCCCTCCAATCCCTTTTTAAAAAGTTATTAGGCAGAACTTACTTAGGTGTCACTGCTTTTATTTGGTAGGAAACTAATACTGATTTTTTTAAAAAAATATTCTGCAATGACCAACTGGTTCTGACAATAAACTATGATATGGGGTCTATGTATTTTTACTTCTCCAGTGTGTGTATATGGAATCTTTCCAACAACCCTGTGAGGTAGGGTTGGAAACCAAGGCAGCTCACAATAAGAAATAAATCCTTTTAAAATCCTATAATCATGAAACAAGTATAAAACAGTTGCAAAACAGCTTAATGTGGGGTGATTCTGAATTTTGGGTTGGGTGAGTGATGTTCCTTATCATTTGAGGTTGCAGTCCTGTGCACACTTCCCTGTTTGGGTAAGCCCCATTTAATACATTGAGACTTGCTTCTAAGTAAACATGCATAGGATTGCACTATAAATATGTTACAGGTTGTGTAAATAATAAACATATTTGACATTCATACTTATATAAATATTTCTTCATACTATGTCTCAATATGTATCTGATTTTACACTCTGGTTGTACATTATTATTTCCTCTGCATTTTAAATGTGCTCTTCTTGCTTGGGGTGGCCATGGTCTTGCCAGAAGCAAGTAGGCTAGATTAAATGTTCCCTACCCAGGCTCCCTAAACAGGTGAGAAGAAATGATCCTGTCACTTCTGCTAGACCTGGGAACACCTTCATTTAGCTAAGATTTCTATCATAATTTCCAGTCAGATCATTTTTTTTATTGGATGCCCCAAGCAACTGTGTTTGATGCTTAATGTATCATCTTAATGACATCACTAGAGCCTGCCCCTGAAATCTCAGGATTTGGGATGCTTCTGACCTGGCAACCCAACCCAACAATATTTTTAATATTATTAATATTTTTCCATGTTCACATTCCACTCCCAGTACACACAAGGAAAGTCTACTTTCTTGTTCTTATACTTCAAATACCTATTTCGTGAAGGTCTGTACATCTTGTTTAGATGATATAGAATCATATATCATGGAGGGTTGGTTTTGCAGTGGGTCTTCCTCAGATTCAAAAGCAAAGTAAAATTATAGTCCTGTAGTTTTATACCAGAACTTAAGAGGTGATGTGCTTGATTTAACCAAATGTTCATTTAGTCCAAAATTCTTTGATCTTCTGTGCCAAGTCAGTTGTCACTATGAAGCTCAAAACTGAGCCTTACATCTTAAGAAACGCACTGCCTATGAATACAGAGTTTCCATTTTAAACCTATCATTGGGTTGTATTATCTAGTACAGCTTTGTCCATCTGGGCTGTGCAGGCTGGCGCTGATGGGAGTTGGAAGGCACTTGGAGGACACCATGTTGGTGAAAGGGGATCTAGTGGCTAGAGAGTTGAATGTTTCCTCCCTCAGAGGCAAAAGCCATTTTGAGTGCTTAAGTGGTGAAATGTGGCAGTATCATCTAATCTGGTTTCTATTAATGGTTTGCTTCGTGTTGTTTTAAACTAATCTCTTTGTTGATGGAAGGACTGTCACTTTTTTATTTTGTCTTACAAGGAGCCCACATATTCCTAACAGTGCTAGAACCTGGTATGGCTTACTAATATTCCCCCTCTAATTGCTATTTTATCCAAGAATTTCTTCATATTGCATGTGGTCCCTCCTAATGTGATTAAGCCTGCAATGATTTAGCCCTGAAATTTCCAATTTAAGGCTAAAATAACTGGCAGACAAAAAAACTAAGGGTTAACACTGCTCCTTCTTCACTCAGAAACGTCTATTTTATTTATTTATTTATTTATTTATTTCATTTGTGTACCGCCCCATAGCCGAAGCTCTCTGGGCAGTCTACAACAATTAAAAATATTAAGAACAAATATACAAGTATACAAATTAAAAAAAAACATTTTTAAAAAGCAATTTAAAATTTAAAATTTAAAAACAACATTACACACAAACATATGCTATGGTGGTCCATTTTTAACTTTGAGAAGCCACACTGAAAGGGAGTGACTGAAAGCAAAGAAAGAAGATGCTTAACACTTTTATATGCTGTTTTCCCACTCCAGATCACTCCAAGCAGCTTTTCCAATGGGTATTTGTCCGCACAGGGAGGATGCAGGGAAATAGCAGTCAGGGAAAATACTCAGTTCCTCCCTTCTCATCCCTCACCATCTCTCCACTTTCAATCTAAAAAAGACCACCAGGTTCAGTTAAATGAGTTTGCATGTGGAATTTGGCTCTTAAGAAAACAAAGTTTTAGGGTGCAATCCAACTCATATTTATGCTGGGCTGAGGGGAGTTGGATATGGTGGACTCGCGGCTGAACTAGCAGGGTCCTGGCTCCACTGGCAGAAGCCCCTCACCCCTGCTCAGCCGCAGCAGACCTGGGTCCCTGTCGGCTCAGCTGGGGGTCCACCAGGGAAGCCCAGCCCAGCAGAAGGGGTGCCAGTGGAAGCAGCGTAATGCCCCAAAAAGGGGCATTCCTGGGGCATGTCAATAGAGGGGCCAAGGGGGGACTTATGCAACATCCAACTCCCATTTGGAGTGCTCCTGCAGGTCCCGATCTGGACCAAAGTTACACTGAGAAAAAGATCAATCTAAGAAAACAATTCTAGTGGAAGTCAATGGGAAGCGCATACTCTCCAATAGGGGTATTTTTTCTGTTCCATTCCTGCACACAGCTCCCAAATGGCAAATGGATGCTACAGAGCTTCCCGCTGGCTCCTCCTCCACCAGCATCCCTTCCGCTGGCTTACCATGAGTTGGATTGTTTACCCGTTCACAATCTGGCTCTTTGGGTAGCAAGTTAAAGACATCCCAACAGAGTCCCAATGATCACAAGTATTTATTTATTATTTTATTTATTTATTTTATTACATTTTTAGACCGCCCTATAGCAATAAGCTCCCAGGGCGGTGTACAGCATAATAAAACAGGTTAAAATACAAGTAAATATATTAAATACAATGTAAATACAATACACAATAAAACATCATTAAAAATTTTCAATTTTCAATTCAAATTCTAAAATTTTTAAAATGTCTGGGCGAAGAGGTAGGTCTTTACCTGGCGCCGAAAAGATAACAAAGAAGGCGCCAGGCGTATCTCATCAGGGAGGGCGTTCCATAGTTCGGGGGCCACCACTGAGAAGGCCCTAGCTCTAGTTATCGTTCTCCGTGCCTCCCTATGCATTGGGACACGGAGAAGGGCCTTCGACGTCGAGCGCAGCGACCGGGTAGGTACATAGCGGGAGAGGCGTTCCGCCAGGTATTGTGGTCCGATGCCGTTAAGGGCTTTATAGGTAAGAACCAACACTTTGAATCTGGCCCGGAAACATATTGGTAGCCAGTGCAGCTGGGCCAGGACAGGTGTTATATGATCAATTTTTTTTGTCCCAGTAAGAACTCTGGCCGCAGCATTCTGCACCAGCTGAAGTTTCCAAACCGTCTTCAGAGGTAACCCTACGTAGAGTGCATTACAGTAGTCCAATCTAGAGGTTACCAGAGCATGGATAACTGTGGCAAGGTTCTCCCTATCCAGATAGGGTCGTAGTTGGGCTACCAGCCGAAGCTGGTAGAACGCATTCCGTGCCACCGAGGCTACTTGAGCCTCCAGTGACAGGAGCGGATCTAATAAGACCCCCAAACTACGGACCTGCTCCTTTAGGGGGAGTGTAACCCCATCTAGGGCAGGTCGGACATCAACCATCTGGGCAGAGAGCCCCCCCACCAACAGCATCTCAGTCTTGTCAGGATTGAGTCTCAGTTTATTAGCTCTCATCCAGTCCATTATCGCGGCCAGGCAGTGGTTTAGTACATTAACAGCCTCACCTGAAGAAGATGAAAAGGAGAAGAAGAGCTGCGTATCATCAGCATATTGCTGGAAACGCACTCCAAATCTCCTAATGACCTCGCCCAGCGGCTTCATATAGATATTAAAGAGCATGGGGGACAGAACTGAACCCTGTGGGACCCCATATTGGAGTATCCAGGGACTCAAGTAATGCTCCCCAAGCACCAACTTCTGGAGACGATTCTTGAGGTAGGAGCACAGCCACCGCCAAGCAGTGCCTCCAACTCCTAAGTCCGCAAGACGTCCCAGAAGGATACCATGGTCGATGGTATCAAAAGCCGCTGAGAGATCAAGGAGAACCAACAGAGTTACACTCCCTCTGTCTTTCTTCCGACAGAGGTCATCATACAGGGCGACCAAGGCTGTTTCTGTACCAAGCCCCGGCCGAAAGCCCGATTGACATGGATCCAGATAATCAGTTTCATCCAAGAGAGCCTGGAGCTGGTGAGCGACCACACACTCTAAAACCTTGCCCAGGAACGGAACATTTGCTACCGGTCTATAGTAATAGACTTAAGTATCATCTTAAGTTATCAAAATAAGCCCAGGTGAATCTGGGTCAGTTTAAATGCCTTTCTCCATGGGGACCACATAAGAACTAATGTTGATAGGTATAAAGATTGCTACAAGTGACTGACTAGGAAAGGGACTATGAAAATTTCAATTCAAGTTGCTGCTGCTATGAAAAGGTGAACTCCATACTGGGGATCAACAGGAAAGGGATTGAAAAATAAGCAGCTACTCATATTATACATTCTCTTTCATAACCCCCCATCAAATCAAAAGTGACATCCCATTGTACAGGTCCTCGTGCCAACCGGACAACTTCATTGGATACAACCCTATATTCTATTCTGTTATTTTATTGCATAAATAAAAGTTAAACTCCTCAAAAGACCCACGTCTCTATGAAATTTATAGGATGGGTAGTTAGCAAGATATGTGCGGACTGGTGTCAGATTGTTTTGAATGATGTTTTGCATAGATGAAGAGACCCCAATCTAGTAGTGGTAGCTAAAAAATTGATTAACAAAAATATTTGTTGGAGCATACTGTACATCCATAAGTACAGAAAAACACACACATTACTTTAAACTTCCAACATGTTCTTAATTATATGGAGCCATATCTAACAGTTGCATGAATAGAAAGGGCTACAGTGGGAGGGGAGAACTGCACAAAATTGCATTGAAAAATGTTGCGTGAGCAACCAGAGATGGGAGGGGAGAGGGGCGGAATCTGCAGAGAGAAGGTGAACCAGTGGGTACAACCCATGCCTTTTGGTAATTTCATCAGTTCACAAGTTTTAAAGAGAGTGCTAGATATCTGAAGTTATTATGCATCTGCTATAACCTCCCTTCTTGACAAATATGTTTTTATACATACATATTTAGCATATACTTTGTTTATAATTTTTCAAAAATATTCTTACAGGAGTACTGTCCAGGTGCAGAGACTTGTGCAGGGACGATGTCTATTGAACAGAAAAGCAATTATTATATCAGTTTTCTCACCATGGCCCACAATATAGTATAGTATAGTACTTAAAAAATTTTTCTTGAATATCTAGCAAGGGCAGAATGGTCTGTAAATTGAAAGTTCACATATTGCAGTGTCAACATTGGATTGTGAACTACATTTTAAGACTACAATCCATAGTCAGGGGCTTGTCTTTTTTTTGTATTGTAGAGTTTAGATTAATATTAGATTATTTATAAATAATAACAGTAACACTGATTGTTTGTAATATATTACTTTACTGACCTGTTTTTATAGGGTTGACAACTAAAATAAAATGAATTAATGAATCACTAGTCTGTTAATCAATTTATTGATTCAGCAATTAATTAAATTTAAATTAATTTGCATATTGCCTTTGGAGAACTTAAAATTTAATAAACAAAAACATCTCACTGTTAAAAATGAAGATTTAAAAAATATTTCTCATTCTCTTTTACAGTAGCACATCAAAAACAAAATAGCGTTCGAAAACAGATGTGCTCTTTTGAACTCAGTAATTAAAATTGGCTCTGTCTGTTAATCAACTAAATATTTTTAATCTTTCAATAGTAAATGTATTAATCCAATCTTTATTTTGTGCAGAGTTGTTGGGGTTTTTTTTGTCTCTGTCCCAGTATGTATATTCCCTCATCTGCCGTTGTACCTTTTCTCAGTCACTTGGCTTGATTCTAAATCACAATTACATGATTCAAATATTAGCATAGTACTGTGACCATCACAGAAAATTCCTGTTGTGTGGTCGCAGAACCATTTGTCTTCAAGAACATTTGACTCTGTGTCCCACATGATTCTGTTGACTCATGTTGTATGTACCCACACCAGCACCACATCTCCTTTGGGTTGAGTGTGATGGTACTGGCACAAGATATTTCCATGTGATAACTGGACCTGGTGGACCCACATGTGAAACAGATTCAGAAAGCTGGTGTCATGTAAAAGTAATATACAGGAAAGGATCTCCCAGCAGTGGAGTAAAAATTAAAATGTGTATCAAATACCCACTGACATCCTGCTTAAGTTTGAATTCAGCTCCACCCGTCCTGCACAGCTAAAGCTTGTTTATACCCTGTAGGTGTCCTCTTTCTCTTCTAATTCCAAGGACAAACCCTTTTCCATCATAGTTGCCCAATTTACAGTACTATTCTTCATATTATTTTAAATGCAGAGCATTCTTTTGACTATCCAAGGATGACAGATTGACTCTTGTGGAATTGAAGAGCTTTAATTTAATGTCCAGTCATTGGGAAAACTACACAAAGGAGCTGACTCTACATAAGACGGATGATATTACAGCAGCATGACTAGAATTTACTACTGTCTGCCTTTTAGGCTAGTGTTTTTGAAAGTCTTTTCTAGTAGATGAGTGAAGCAGCTACTTCTCTGTGCTTTTCAGATCCCTCTTGTTGTGTTTCTATTCCAACTTCTATGCTGATGAAAGTCAATAGCTCCTTAGGGGTCAGAACTTTAATTTCCTCTTTCAGACCAACCTGTGGAGTCCTGTCTTTAGGCAAAATATCTCCAAAGCATTACAAGTGTTGTATCCAATGAAGTTATCCCATCTGTGCAAGGTCTTCTGCCCTCCCTCTCTTCTCCCCATGTACCTCCCCAAATCTTCTCCAGATGGTTGGCAGAATCCCCAGAATAGATTGGGGGTTGGGGGGCAGAGGGAAGAGAAGTTCCACTGTACAAGCAGAAGTCTTTGAGTGAATGGGACATTTTTATTGGATATACATTTCTGGTTAAAAGTAAGACCCACTTAGATCAATATGCCTTACTGCAATGTAAGTGGGTATATGACTGTACCCACTATTTTTTAAAAAAATCTGTGGAGTTTGTATAGAAAAAAGGGATTCCTATCTTAATCTGTGCAATAATGTTGAATGAGGATGCAAACTGAAATTTGCAGGTTAAGGTTATCATCATAATAAGAGAGTTTTCCCCCATTGAGAAGGCCTCTTCCATGTCATCAGTTTCTATCTACATAAGCAGTTCAAATGCTTTCCCCCACATGTTCTTCATCAAGTGTCAAAATTAGTTGATTCATCATTGTTTGGCTTGGTTTCCCCCTTGTTGTTGAAACAACAAGAGAGATCAAACAGCTGAAAAACAGATTTGCAGACATATTTTTGGAGGAAGTGTTTTGACCACCAATACCGAGAAAGTGAAGAAATTTATACTTTCATCATAATCTCATTAACATGTTAATCCTTTCTGAGGAAAAGTTGGATTTCTTTTCTCAAAACATGTCTGGAATAAAGTAAATTCTCCCCCTCCCCCTTTCTACTCAGCCATTCTTGATTTTCTTTTCTTCCCTTTTCCTCATTTCATAAACGTTATTGTCCTTGAACTGCTCTTTGGACACCTGTTGCTTTTGGTGTTATTTTGTCACACATGTCTGAAAATGTGTACATAAAAGTTGTGCATCCCAGTAACATTAGGATAGTGTCAGAGACCCCAGAATGGTGGTGGCAGGGGGGACTAGAGAACCCTAAATTTGACCATGGCCAAAGGGAGCCTTAGGAAAACCCCCCCCCCCGAGATTATCAGCCAAAAAAATGACTGTGGGATGTACTGCTAGTGGATAAACTAGCTGATAAAGAAGAGGGAGATGTGTTGCCATTTTTCTAGGAGCCAGAAACCATCAGTACCATCTTCATTGCAGAGATTTGTTGTGGAAGAAGGAGCCAAGTTGAGAGAGACAGAGTTTAGGCTGAGAGTGAAGAGGACAAGACATGAGATTTTAGTTCTTCTCCCATTCTATAATATTCATGAATGGTATTTTTTCAGTTTGGTTGGGATTCCTTTTTAATTCAATTTAATATTGGCATACTTTGGAGCCAAGCTGAGCAGAGAAAGAGAGATGGAGTTGAGGCTGAGTGAAGAGGATGAGCCATGAGCAGTGAGATTTCTCCAAGGCTATAATGTTCATGAATGATGTCTTTTCAGTTGAATTGGGATTCCTTTTTAATATTGGAGTACTGTGGGGGTCCCAACCTTAAAAAAACTTCCTGTGCTCAGTGTAGTATGTGGGGGTAGGAGGAACTTTGAGATGTTTTTCTTAGATTGTAAACAAAGAAGCAGTTTCTGTGATGGCCCCTCAAGCTTTCTTCTGTGGAGTATTTAATATTGATCATAGAACTTGAAACAATGAATAGAGCAAGGAATCCTATGCCAGCTGATGATGGTGATGATGGACTGCCTTCAAGTCGATCCCGACTTATGGCGACCCTATGAATAGGGTTTTCATGTTAAGTGGTATTCAGAGGGGGTTTACCATTGCCTCCCTCTGAGGCTGAGAGGCAGTGACTGGCCCAAGGTCACCCAGTGAACTTCATGGCTATGTGCGGATTTGAACTCTGGTCTCCCAGGTCCAACACCTTAACCACTACACCACATTGGCTCTCAATGCCAGATAGTAAAGAGAATTCTACAGGAAGTGCAGCAAAAAGGACTTATTTGCCCCATTTGCCATTTTGGGGATCCTGCTTTGGAGGCCATGAGCCATACGAATGTTTTGCACTTTACTAAAGACAATCTATAGGACTATGTGGTTCAACTTTATTAATTTTATGATACATGATATTACAAGATTCTGTCAGACAATTAAAATCTAACTTTCCTGATAAAAGAACCAAATTCATTTTCTGAATACATTATGTCTGTTTTTTTTAATGATGGTTATTTGAATACTCACAACACTGCAAATTCAGTAACTTGCAGCTATTCTCAAAGCCTTTATTGGAAAATTAACAAGGTCCTACTGTATATCTCTGTTCTATTACAACACTGATAAGGTGCTTACATAAAATAGGTAAAACTGTTAGATCTACCAGTATTTGGAAGCAGCTTTAATGAAGCAAAGTGGAAAGAAATGTCTGGAGATTTTGCATGCTGCCAGCCATGAGGATACTACAAAGGCTACTGCTGGGATGGTATCCATTGGCTGGTGCTGCTTCAAAAGCATTCTGTGGACCTAACAGGCAGTATAGATTTGAGTTCATTCTTTGCCCATTATCCTTTTACTAGTCTGACTTTTCCCTACCACAAATATTGATACTGTTGTGTGCCATCCCAATTCCACCACAGACACAGACTGGGATAAGGTCTCTACCTAAAAGTCTTGTTGAAAGAGGAAGGACTTCAGTAGGCACTGAGAAGATAACCAAGATGGTGCCTGTCTAATATTTAAGGGGAGGGAATTCCAAAGAGTAGGTGCCACTACACTAAAGGTCTGTTTCCTATGTTGTGTGGAATGGATCTTCTGATAAGTTGGTATCTGCAGGAGGTCCTCACCTGCAGAGCACAGTGATCAACTGGGTATATGAGAGGTAAGATGATCTTTCAGGTATCCTGGTACCAAGCTGCATAGGGCTATGTACACCAAATCCAGAACCTGGAGCTTGGCCCAATAGCTAATGGACAACCAGTGCAATTCTGGGCTGACATGTTGGCGATACCCTGCCCTAGTGAGCACTTGAATTGCTGCATTTTGCACCAGCTGCAGTTTCTGGACCAACTTCAAGGGCAGCCCCACACAAAGAGCATTACAGTAATCCAGCCTGGAGGTTGCCAGCGCATGGACAACAGTGGTCAGGCTATCTCGGTCCAGAAGTGGCCTCAACTGTCTTACCAGTTGGCACTCCTAGCTATTGAGGTCACCTGGGTCTCTAGCAACAAGGATGAATCCAGGAGCACTCCCAGACTACAAACCTGCTCTTTCAGAGGAAGTACAATCCACCCAAAGTGGGCAATTGATCAATTATCCAAACTTGGGAACCACCAAACCACAGTGCCTCCATCTTGCTAGGATACAGACTTAGGTTATTGGCCCTCATCCAGCCCACCACCAAGTCCAAGCACTGGTCCAGGGCTTGCATGGCCTCTCCCAATTCAGATTACAGAGAAATAGAGCTGAGTATTCATCAGCGTACTTCTGACAACTAGCCCAAATCTCCTGATGACTGCTCCCAAGGGATTCATATAGATGTTAAACAGCATTGGGGACAAGATGGTACTCTGCAGTACTCCACGGCACAACTGCCAGGGGGCTGAAAGATATCACCCTATGCTATTTTCTGAAAATGGATCAGAACCACTGTCAAACAGTGCCTGCTATACCCATCTCACTATGTCAACTCAGAAGGATACCATGGTCAATGGTATGAAAAGCTGCCGAGAGATCAAGTATGAATAACAGGGTCGCACTGCCCCTGTCCTGTACTACATTTCCTAGTTTGGAGTCTATCTCAGTTTCATTTTTTGTCTCCTTAAGCATTTTGGTTAGTGTGATGATAGAATCAGAGCTTGGAAAAGTTACTTTTTTGAACTACAACTCCCATCAGCCCCAGCCAGCATGGTCACTGGATTGGGCTGATGGGAGTTGTAGGTCAAAAAAGTAACTTTTCCAAGCTCTGGATAGAATGTCCCCAGTACTAAATTACTTTCTAGGTATAACACCCATAATGATTCTGTGGAGGAATCTATCTCTTTGGGAGTTTCTAGCTTGTTTGATTTAATGCCCTCTTTCATATATAGAGCGACACCACCTCCAATATGTCCTTCCCTGTCCTTCTGATATAGTTTATATCCAGGGAGAACCAGGCCCTAGTTTTCTCAGTTCCACCATGCTTCCGTTATGCTTACTATATCAATACTGTCTTTTAAGACACAATTGGCCACCAATGGGAGCTGATCTCCCATGCCAAACAGGAACTGGGTATGTGTACTTATACTCTCCCTCCCCATGCCACATGGCCCTGATCCTGTTTCATTCCCTCTGCAAGTGATATTTATAGTTTTAAAAAGATACGCATAACACCAGATTGTGCATTTAATGTCACATGTAGTCTGGCCCTTTGTAATAGTAATGAGGGCTAGAGGTAGCTGTCAGCAAGTATTGGCTACTTTCATCATATGTAGAGTTTGCAACTCAGGGATGGGAACCCTAGCCAATCAGTCTCCATTTCTCACTGAGCATCTGCTTGGGAGTGTGGCATGCATGTGAGGCATCACTGAGCGCATGGATGATCCCTATGCATTCCCACAAGCTCCTTTGAGTGTTCATAATGAATGCATGAAGTGGGCTGTTTTTCAGGATTAACTTTAAACTAGCAATGATTCTGACAATCTGGAACTCTTGAGAAATGAATTTGATTACACAGCTGATCCTTCAAAAATCGATGGGATTAAAATGTTAAATGTTGATTCTCATACATATAGCCTTCTTCCTTTGCTGATCCTAAAAAAGTAAACCAACTCCTGCTCAAACAATGAACTGCACAAACGGAATGATTAGCTGTGCACCTTCATTACCCTCATCAGGTGTTTGTTTCTCCTTTGGGTCTGCCCATGCAAGCATAAACATCCTGTCAGTCAAATGGGAACAGACAGAAGATCTTGTATCACCTATTTAGGGCCAGCTCTGTGGAATAAATAAACCTGCTCTGCCTGCAGATTACAAGGAAACGAACTCTTCAGACACTTTTTGTCAAGTCATTTTTCAGAAGCACATTCAATGTGTTTTCTGGAACAATATTCTGCATTGTTAGTCTGTCAAGACATCTCAATATGATATTGCACAGTTTTAATCTTTCCTCTACACAACTGTAAAACCATTCAGGAAAGCTGTAACCCCAGACACAGACTAGGATGTGGTTGGTGTTACCATTATGCTTTATGAAAATGTAATTTGAAATGGTGAGTGTGCTTAAGGAAACATCTTGTATAATGGATTTGTGTTCTTCCACCCTCTCAGTGATGGCAGCAGTAGCTCTCGCTGTGGGAACTGCTTCATCTTATTCTTAGAAAATAAAACATAGCTCTGTAATGATCTTTGGCCGCTACATGCAGTCATTACTTAACCATGTACAGCCACAACAGAATACTTGATGACCGTGAAGATTTGAAAAAATGAAAAATACTGTCCATTGTTTCTTTTATGGCTTACACCAAAAGCAATTAAAATTAGTAAATAAATAATATGTCAATAAGATTTAGTAACAGAGTCTCTAAAAGCACCACTGCTATTTATTTAAGTTTCCTTGTTCAGACAATAATAAGTTCTGTTAATTTTTTGTTCATTTTTTTGTTATTGTTCAGACAATAATATATTGACTTTGTAAGCTGGGATATGAATCCTCCTTTTGACTTTGCACACAGCACCTTTGCTTCTTTCTTCACATGAGCTGCAGTTAAACAATGAAATCTTTAATTAGCCATAGTTTCCCATTTCATCCAAACTGGGAAACTATAGTTGCCAGCTTCAGGATCCTAAACCATGGTTTGAAGTTGATTTAGGATCTATCTTGTTCCAAAGCTGGTAACCATAGTTTTTCAGTTTAGATGAAACAGAACACTGTAGCTAATTGAGACAGGACACTGGCATTCTGGCATACCTCAAAGGAAGGGGCAAAAGGGCTGCATGTGTAGACAAAAGGTTCATTCATAATGAATATCTGTGTTCATTAGCCAATGTACATGCATCTAAGCAATGCATGGGTGTTGAGGACATGGAGGGGGTGCAGTCAGCAGCACCATCTCAGCCTTCTTATGTACACACAGAAGAATGTTTGCACAGGGCTAATGTTTCTTCCAAATGTGATTTGCATTGTTATTGATGAGAAAGCAGCACCTAATGAAAGTAATCAGCTGCACATGGATCTATTGACTTCTTTCCAAAGAATGGCTTCCAGTTTGCAAATAGTTTTAGTGTGTCAGCAAGTCCTCTTCATTTGAAATACATTTTTTTTCATTGCTGCCTTGCTAGGGTGGCCATGTGTCTTACTTTAAAGAGAACAGTTGTTACATAAATATGCATAATCAATAATAGCTTATAATCAATCATATGTATATCATATTCATGAAGCATCTTTTAGCACAAGCTTGCTAGCTTAGCATAGGGTTGTTTGCAATCTAGGACAATAGTTTCCAGTCAGGCCACATCAGCACCATACATTTAAAGCACTATCATACCATTTTAATAGCCATGGCTTTCCCCCAAGAATTCTTGGAACTGCAGTTTGCAAGAGTTCTGAGAGTTGTCAGGAGACCCCTATTCTCCTCACAGAGGTATAATTCCCAATGTGCCCTGAGAAGAGGGATTAACTGTAAAACCACTCTGGGAATTGTAATTCTATGAAAAGAATAACAACTCTCAGCAGCCTTAAGAAACTACAGTTCCTAGGATTCTTTGGGGGAAGCCATGACTGTTGTAGTGCTTTAAATGTATGATAATTGTGGCAGATGTGGCCTCAATTAGGAAAGGAAGTTAAGGCAAGGCAAACAGCTTACCAGGTGCCTTCATGGTTAGTACTAGAACAGGGTTCCCAAACACTGGTCCTTGGACTACCAGTAGTCCACAAGCTTCATTCAGGTGGTCCTCAGCATGTCTACTTTAAAGATTCATATTGTTTTAAATTGTATTTTTATTGCTTCTTTTACTTCCTATGCTGTGGAATGCAAACTGTAACACAATAACATATAACATGAGAAATAAAAGAAGCAATGAAAATACAGATAAAAATCGTACAGCATCTAGCACAGTGCATTACAATTGCTACAACAGACAGAGAAATCATGAAGTAGTCCACCAAGACCATTAGCAGTTTTCAATTGGTCTGTGGGGGAAAAGGTTTGGGAACCACAGTACTAGAATGTTTGTGGTCGGCCATCATAACAAACAATGAAAACAAAAATCCTGTACTTGTAGGGTTCAAGATCTTCCTGACCTTGGAAAATACAAGTACAGTAGGGCCCCGCTTTACAGCACTTCGCTTTACAGCGTTCTGCTAATACAGCGGTTGTGAATTGTAGAAAGGCCCCGCTTTACAGCGCTTGTTCCGCTTTTTCAGCTTTTTTTTGCCACCGGGTGCCATTTTGGTCAATGTAAGTCAATGGGATCCGCTTTACAGTGGTTTTTGCTTTACAGTGGGGGTCCGCAACGTAACCCGCTGTATAAGTGGGGCCCTACTGTACAAGATGTGAAAACAAAGGTATATGTATGCAACAGAACTTGGCCTGTCTTGAAGTGTATACCCATTAGGGATGGGGGAGAATATCCGCTAAATTAAACTTAGTACCAGATTTTATCCAACAGTCCATTGTCTTTTCGGACCAGCACTGATTTCTTGCGGTAGGTTGTGGTTGTCATCAGCACGAAAAAAAGTCTGCTCTGAATTTTACGTTATTATCTTCATAACTGGCTATTCTCTAAGTTGCATCTGTTGTGGAATTGCTTTTTAATATGTTTTTAAAACTTTTTTTCAAAAAAGATGTTTTTAAAGATTTTTTGTTTTATATGTTTTAAAGTCCGTTTTTATGATGTTTTAGAGTGTTTTTAATGCTTTTGTTTGCCACCCTGGGCTCCTACTGGGAGGAAGGGCAGGATATAAATCTAATAAATAAATAATAAATAAATAAATTCTTGATGGTTCTCTATGTGATAATGGTTACCATTTACATTAACCTCCCTCCAATTTTCTCTTTCTTTTGTTAATTCTCAGATTTCTTTAGGATTTTGTAAGGAATTAAAGAAATAAAAATCAAGGTAGTGCTGCTGCTGCTGATAAAGTAATTCAACAGGCCACATAAGCATGACATTTGCAGGGTGAAAATTTATTATTTAAATACACACTGTTAATTAAAGAAAAAATAAGTGATTTAATAATAATAATAGTGATAAAATCATAGCAGTAGCAATATTACTTTCTACTTTTAAAACATATAACCCTCACAATTTCCATTAAATAAATACATAGAATAAATAAAATGCAATTGTTGGTAAAAAGTATTTGTTAATTTTTAATATTAAAATTTAACAGGAAAAAAGAAGTTAAAATAAGCAGTGGTGGTCGACTTCTCAATAGTAAAAATCAATAGTGAAGGGGGGATCATTAAGCAGCACATTAATTAGCCTGAAGCAAGAGGCAAGCTCAATAGGCAATTATCTGCCTAATTGATAGGTAGGTAGGAAAAAATACATTGAACATCATAAGCATTTTCATAAGCATTTTAGTTAAAAATTACATTATTTCTTCTCTTAAAATCAGCAGATCGGCAGCTGCAAAAGCAAATGGGAACAAAAAAAGGGTAGACTGGGAATGAAAGCTGGACTCTCAGAATCCAAGCACATTGGAACTAGTCAGCGAACCCCAATACCCATATAAGACATGAATAGATACTTTTTGGGAATTAGCCAGGATAAAGGTATGTGTGACACAAAATGTGGGGTTCTTCATCCTTGAAGTACCCATCCTGGACATAAATTGAAAGTCAGGTGTTGCCACCACTCACCATATGCTCATAGGCACATGTTACCAAATTCTTCCAAGCTACACAGGAAGTGGATTGGACTGTGAAAGACCAACCCAAATGGTGTTTATCTTTTGACCAATTTGTAGGGCAGTCCAATATCTCAGAGAGGTCAGGTCTCCTTCTCCCCTGGTGCATTCACTATAGCTGCCCAATTTCCCTGCTTTTTAAAGTTTGATGGAAATATCTGTGGACTATAGGGGTACGCTCTTAAACCACAAGGGCTTTTTTGCCTATTAGTGAATAGTATTTATAATCATCACTCTGTGTTGACTGGTCCACTATCAAGTAGCCTCACCGCTCATGAAACGTAAGACACTGAACCTGTTTGGAGTGTTATAGAAGGGGCCTATCTTGACAGGAGTTTAATTAATTGGTTAGGCCTATCAGGCACTCTGTTTGGAGGAGAAGCCCAAAATTTTCCTTCATGGTCCCCTATTTGAAGGAGTCCTCTATTTAAAGGTCTGTTCAGTCCAGGTCTTGTTTAAAGATCAAAAGCCATAAGAAGGAACAGGGGCCTTAAATTTTCACAGCACCTAGACAGCAAACTGAGCAGGCACATGGGTCACAGTGTTCTCCATTTTGGAGAGATGCATTGTATTTCTATTTAAATCATTTCTAAATTTGCATCTACAATATAAATTGGCATGTGCAATTTTAATGTAAATCTGTGGCCCCTTTTGCTCCTTTTTGGGTAATGGATTGCCTTTTCTTTCGTGAGCCAGAAATGGCTGCTCTCTGCTTTGTATGCATTGTGTTTTTTAAAAAGAACAAAAATCTGGGGCAGTAAGGAAGAAAGGAATCCTGGTGTCTTTAATTTTGTTTTCTGCTCACACACTTGATAGCTGGCAGAAAAAACCCTGGCTCAGTCAATGCATGGATTGTTGTATGAGGTGGTGCTTTACTAATAGCTTTATTATTTACCCAGGTAAGCAAAGGAAGTACTGCAGCTTAGCAAGAGCTCAGAGAGATCCACTTTCAGCCTGAAACTAGGCCACTGTGTAGAAACAAGTAATTAAAGGGTACAATGCCTGTAATCAATTGAACACAGGTTATCTTTGATTGCTCTTGCAAAGGACAAGTCACATGCAGGCCTTTCTAGCCAGGATAGGGAAGAAAACTAGTTCCATTATCTTTCTTTTGAAGCCATTTTGCTGGGAAAACAAGGGCATTCTTATTGGAAATATCTCTAAGTAAAAAGACACAAACTTCAGATGATGATTATATGGCACATCAGATGTAACCCTGAAACTGTAAGGGTGAGGAATGCATGGAAGAATTCATTTTTTATCATACAAGTCTGTTGTGAGTGTTTTTTTCTTTCTTTCTTATTCCAGCCATTTGTTTGCTTATGCTAAAAAGCCCTATTGCTGCTGCCTTTGGCTTGAATGGTAGCCACTTTTGATATCGCATATAATATATGCTTTGTGACACTTCTGAGTGACTTGACCTTGTTTTGCCTTAAGGAGCTTCAAACCTGGAGCTATAAGCAATAGCTTGTGGAAAATGTCTGTATAAGGAAGCACACATGAAATTATTCCGAATCTAAGCTACATGTTTGTTCAGACTGAATTTTCCCCCAAGGCTGGTATTGCATTGTAATCTTAACACAGAAAGAGGAATGGAGTGAGGAAGACAAGAACATAAGAAGAGCTCTGCTAAAGAAGTTTCTCTAGTCCTGGGAGCGAGGAACCTGTGGCTTTCCAGAGGTTGTTGGACTACAGCTCTCTTCATCCTTGACCATTGGCCATGCTGGATGGAGCTGATGGAAGTTGGAGTCCAACAACATCTGGAAAGCCACAGGTTCCCCCGTCTTCATCTAGTCGAACATCCTGCTTCCCATCGTGGCCAAGCAGATGTTTCTAGGAAGTATAGAAGCAAGTCAATAGCCCTCTCTCACTATTGCTCCAGAGTAACTGGTATTTCAATAGCATACTGACACTTAACATGGAGGTTCACTGTTTAGCCATTATGCCAAATAGTCATGACCAAGTAGAAAAAGGTACACAAACTGGTACAGGGTTTCTGTCCATCGTTCACTATATTTTGGGAAGTGTACTGCTTATGGTTAATTTGTCATTGTCTAGTCTGTCCTTTGGACTCAAATAAGGATATGTTCAGTAGGCAGTCTTGATGCTCAAAGAACAACAACCCAATTTGTCTGAAAGCATCCAAACAGAAGTTGATATTTTGGTATCTTTCCATTGAAAAAAAACTTCTCTAGGGACAGTTTCCACACACACACACATACATCCCTGTAGCCAGCCTTCCTTGTTAGGTGGGGCAGCTATATTTCTAGATGGGGCATTTGGGGGGGGGAGGTGCACAGAACCAACCAATTCCCTCCCTCATTGGTGGAGAGGATGTGAGAGCCAAGCTAGAGGAAGGGAAAGGCAGTGACTTTCCCCCTCAGTCCTCCCCCATAGAGTGTGTGTATTAATTTACATGAATTTAATCTGTTAGATTGTCTCACCCTTTTTAAAGATATTCCCAGAAATACCAGACTCAACAGCCTGACTTTGCTTATAGCTACAGTCTTCTTTCACCTGTGGACTATCCCTGTGTTCTCATTCTTCATGACCTGAAGTGCTTTAGTAATGACAGTCAGCTTCTGAGCTTGGCTTTGATGCTGTATTAGGTATCTCAGTTTTGGATTCCACCTGAAAAACAAACTCGTCCATACTAAAAGTTATAGGAAGGGCAGAGAGAAAATAAATACTATAGGGTGTGTTTAACTCCTCCTTGAGAGTCCTTCTTGTTCCTGACCTTCAGATTTTCCTTCCTATTGGACAATCAAGGGAAAACTTTTTAACTAGCTGCTATGTAAAAGACTAACTAAGCAATTGGAAACTAATTGTGGAAAGCAATTGGAATTTTTAACTGGTTGCTGGGTTGATTTCTCTGTCTAGAAACCCTGAAAAGGCCTCATTCTGAGCTGCACGCATTGGGAAAATCAGAAATTAGGCCTGAGTTACAGTCTAGGTGTCCAACCAGCTAACTGTAGTGTTTTGTTGTTGTTATGTGCCTCCAAGTCGACTGCGACCCTATGAATCAGCGACCTCCAAGACCATCTGTCAAACTGTAGTGTACACAGCAACATTTCTATTCCTCTAGGACTGTTTTCATCCTTTGCCATCAAGTAATCAAGAAAAAGAAGAAAATAGCCACTCTGAGCATAGTGAGTACTTTAAAAAAGTAAAGGGTAGGCATTTTTTTCATATCAGTTTAAGTTATCTCTTTATTTCATCTTTCAGCAATATGCACCCAATCCTGCCCTACTCATTATAATAACTAAAAAGTAAACTCTTACTACTTACTGCAGGCAAACAAACGTGCTTCTTTATTGCTGACTGGGTAGACAGCACAACTGAAACTGAAACTGAAAAGCAGATCAAAGGAAAGTCCAAGGAGTGGAGTCAAGGCTGCTTTCACGCATGGGGCTAATAGCGCTAGTTTAATGGATTAAAAAGGTAGTGCTTCTGTCCCGATTTCTAAAATCCCTTTCACACTGCAGTACCTCTTGCGATAAGGAACAGTACTTTTTCAGCCAATATAGTGGCATTTCGTGCAACTGGCTTTCACACAGCTTGTTTTCATCCTTCACCCATGCACACTGTTCCCCACTGTGTAGGAAGTCTAAGATCTTGTCCCGTCGCCATGCAAGCCCTCTCCCTTTAGGATCTGACTTTTTAAATTGTTTTAGTTGTATCAAGACAGGTGTGTGTAGGAAATGCTGCTGCCATCTGTGCCAATGCCGGCATACCAGTACAACGTTCATCAGGCAAAAAAACACAACTGCGTGACTAAAGGGCAGGAATGCACTACATGCTGGGATGCCTGTCACATGAGGGGCAGCAGCTAGCGAAAAACTCCTGTGATCTTCTGGGTTCCCAGCCTTGGTTAAGGGTGCTTTCACACTGCACTTTATTCCATTATTCTGACAATTTATTTCCTGTTAATTTGCGCATAAAATTTGAGCTTTCACACGACACAATGGGTAGCTCTGGAATTCTGGTGGAATGTAGTGGAAGTTTAGCGCTAATTTCCGCAATGAATGATACCAGAAAAATTCCGATAGCAGGCTGGGAACCCGGAAGATTGTGGGAGTTTTGCGCTAGCTGCTCATGTGACAGCCATCCCAGCATGCAGTGCATTCCCGCCCTTACCAACAGCCCTCCCAGCATGCAGACTTCACACACTGCTGCACTGCCACTGCCACGGCTCCCAGCCGATCCCAGCTGCTCCTGAGAGAGCAGCCTGTGCTGCTGCTGCTTGTGCTCAACCAGAGCCTCTGCTGCTGTACTGCCGTGCCTCTCAGCTGATCGCGATTGCGATCGCGCCTCTTTCAAACCCCCCCATGCACCGAAAGAACAGGACTCAAACCAAAGGTAGGTGAAGACCTGCTCATCCGGTGTCGCGTAAGGCCGAATGAAGGGGGGGGGAGAAAAACTCTGCTCTGTGCTCTGTGTGTGAAAGACTGTTCCGCAAAATGCCGGTATAACGGGTACTGCAGTGTGAAAGGGATTTTTGAAATCCGGAACGAAGCGCTACCTTTTTAATCCATTAAACTAGCGCTATTAGCCCCATGTGTGAAAGCAGCCAAAGGGTTATTTCTGGTATCATTTAGTGCAGAAATTAGCGCTACACTTGCACTACATTCCACCAGAATTCCAGAGCTACCCGGTATGTCGTGTGAAAGCTCAAATGTTATGCACAACTTAACAGGAAATAAATCATCAGAATAACGGAATAAAGTGCAGTGTGAAAGCACCCAACTCTCGCCCTTAATACAAAGTATTATATACAATACAGAGTAATATTTAACTCTGCAAGGGTCATGTTACTATACAGGTTTTTCCCCCCAGGATCATTTCAGTAATTCTAGGGTGATTGTGATCATGAAAAATCCACCCTCAGTCAGGGAAAGCCTTGAGTGAGAAGACTTTTGGGGGCTTTTCCAGATGAGGCTTTTTCACTGAAGTTTTCAGAGGGGTCTATTCTGAAATTGCTCCTGTTCTTAAAACAAGCTATAATTCTTTAAATGGAGGTTTTCATTGTCTGTTATGTCACAAACTCAAAAGAAGATAATTTCCCCCAAAAATTTTTTTTGGGGGAGCAAGTACAGCTCTGGGGGGTGGCACCCCTATTTGCCCCCCCCAGCTACAGGCCTGTACATAAATTTTGTTAAACCTCCTTTGGCCCCAGGAGGGGCAAAAAATGCAGCCTAAAATAGCATTTGCCTTTTGTGCAGCCACATCGTACTGTTGACTCATATTCAGTTCATGATCAACAATTCCAAGATCCTTCTCACATGTAGTATTACTGAATCAAGTATCTCCCATCTTATAACTGTGTGTTTGGTTTCCTTTTCCTAGGTGTATAATGTTGCACTTATCCCTGTTAAATGTCATTCTGTTGTTTTCAGCCCAATGCTCCAGCCTGTCAAGATCAATTTGAATTTTGTTTCTCTCTTCCAGGGTATTAGCTATGCCTCCCAATTTTGTATCATCTGCAAATCAGGTTCGATAAAAATCAATGAATAAAAATGTTATAATTGTTTTTATGAAAATAAAATTTGGATTTTGACATTTTAGATTGGATTTTTTATATAAATAAATCAGATTTCAAAATTTTCTTAGGTCAAAGATATCATCATGAATACTATTTATACAACTTCTAATTATATTCTACGAATATGTTAACAGCAATTTATGGAGATGGGGTAATCTGATCAATCCTACTCTGCAGGTGGTGTACAATTTGGGGAGATGGTGTACATCTGAACAAGAGCCCACTGAAGTGGTAATCCAGCTGTTAACATCAGTAGCCTCTTCTGCAGGTATAGAGTGGTTTTTTTCTTCCTTTAGACTAATTCATTTTAAATTGAGAAATAAATTGGGAACTGAAAAAGCAGGAAAGCTTGTATTTCTTTTCCAGGCAATAAAAAAGTAAGACAAAGGGGAAGAAGAAGACTCAGTTACTGTGCCACCCAATATTTTAAGTTTCTGATGTTGCCATGGTTGATATTGCCTAAATTTTATTTATTAAATAATTTTACATTTTCCTAAAAACTAAAATAGTTAACCATTCAAAAATAGTTAACCATTTGAAAATCCATGTGCACGTTTTGTTAATGTTCGTTGAAGAAGAAAACTAACCAGAAGAACAAACAATTTTATTAGAATTTAAAAGCCTGTTTGATCGTGGTGATTCTGACACATCATGACAAAAATGTGATTTATTGAACGGTTGGACCTGGTTCATCTCCTGAATGACTTCACAAGTTCATTCTGCTTTAGTACTAAATGACCAAATTATCATCCAATTTTTGATGAAAATTAATCTGAACACAATTCAGAATAATTGCTTAGTGTGTACCTACCTTCTAATGGACCTCTGAATAAAGTTAATATTAAACAATAATGTACTTGGACTAAAAAATGATGATTAAATAGAATCTTGCTCACTAGTGATTTAAACTGTGATTTAAACAACTAAAACTGAGTTATTCAGAGAAGTCAAATCAAATCAATCCTGCTGCAAATTTGATAAGCGTTCCCTCCTCATCCCAGTCATTAATAAAAATGTTGAAGAGCATTTGGCACGGGACTGCAGTACCCCACTTGCTACCTCCCCTCAGTCCTGTATTTGAATTCTAGAATATACTAGACCCACTGAAGAACTATAGCTTGAAGGGCATCAGGCATCATAAATAATTACTGGAGTGTTGTTGTTTTACTAATATATTTTATTCAGCCCATTGGGATTCACTTCTTCCTTTGAAAATATGATTGTATCCAGTGGCTCTCCCAACCGCCATATATTAGCAGAATGTCTCAAAGAGGCATTTCGACATGCGTACAACTCAGCTGCATGTACAGAGATTTCTTCCAGAACTTCCACAGAGCATGTGGAGGCTGGGGATGGGCTCAGTGGGCATGATCCTAATGCCTGCCCTGCATTCCATATACACGCAGGTAAGAAAAGGACCAACAATTTCTAGGCATGCTCTGAGTTTGCACATGGCACCTGACACACCAAAGGCAAGTGTGAAAATCTGGAGTCAGAATGATGCTCACAGCATGGCAGTCAGGCTGGCACCTCTAGAATTTTGTCTTCCCCAGCCAACTGAGTAGTCTGTCAGTCTGATAAGGCAGACCATGGTCTCCTCCACCATCCTTCATGCTCCCAGCTTTTTATTTCTTTGTCCAGAAACGTTGGTTTTTCTTGCAGTTAATAACTTCAACATGAATCCTTAGAAATGGCAGGAAGCTTTTCTCCCAGGACACTGCTGCACTTTTCCTTCAAAGCTTTCCATGGGCAGGTCCCTTTGTTTCCATAAGGCAGAATGACGTGTTGGGGACCAGCATTGCAGATATGTCATGATTTTGCTTGGCAAATTCAGGCTGCAATCCTAAACCTACTTACCCGGGAGTATGCCACACTGAATTCTATAGGACTTATGCCTGAGTAGACATGGTTAGATTGTGCTGTCAGTCATGCATGTGAACAAGCCCTGAAAAGAAGCCCTCCAGAATTGTTTCAAGTATTACATGCACTGTAACCTTTCCCAGCACTTGCACTGGAATGCATGCTATTATTTAAACTTTTTTTCTGATGGATGACTACCTGTACCACTCATTAATTGTCACTAAATGTGCAATTAGGATAACTGAGGCATAATTGTGATGAATGTCACAAAGTAATCTTAGTAAAATGAGAAGGTTTTTTTTTTGAAGGGCATTTGTCATTGTTTCATTTGTAATGGACTGCTACGCAGTTGTGTGATCACAGCTTTTAAAGCTGCACAGATGTAGCAGATGAAGTGATTATCAAAAACAGAGGTCAAGATTCAACCTAATCAGATATTCTAGTTGACTCCAGAGGAGACAGAGGGACACTGTTTGCACAACTATTTTTCTGGTAATTAAGAAGAGAATCAGTCTCATCTTTTAGCTTTTTTCCTCTTCCTATTGGAATCTAATCTTTCCTTGATGTCTTATTTATATATCAGCATGTAGACATGGAGCGTTCCAAACTGCCTTGTGGCATTTGATGTTGTATTCAGCTTTCTGCAGGGTAGACAGCAGTAAACATGTTTTAATATAGATGTCTTCCACTTTCATGCCAGAACTTTGTGCAACATAAAATTATGGCCTTTCAGCATAGCATATTTGGTCCTCCTCACACCAACAATGTTGTGGCTAATGATGGAACATAAGATGAAAGCAGCACACAAACGAAATAAATAGTACAAAGATTTAAACCACCATTGTTAGAACATCAGTACAGCCATTCCTAGGATAGTTGCACAGGAGTAATTTTCACAGATAAGCAGTAATAACATATTCTCCATGGACAGCAGTGAATGAATGCCTTATTGGCTAAGGGCCTATCACCAATATTAAGCACCTTCCCTCCCCAATTGGTATGTAATTGTGATTTAATGGTAGCATAGTTATTTCCACCAGTGGAATCAGTAGAAACTGTGTTTGCACATCCGGTGTTAAATAAAAACAGTCAAGGATATGCATGGCTGCAATCATGTTATGAAAAGAGGAGATGACCCTTTATTTTTAGAAACAAGTTTCTAGCTCTCATGGTTATATACAAAACATTTGAAAATACATTAGTAGCTAGGGTGGCTATGGATAAATAACAGTCAAACCTTCCAAAGTCCTATTTCTGACTCTCCCAAGCCCTGTTTATTGCTATGCTCCATCTACTTTCCAAGAATCTGAGAAAATGAATTCTCTTTGCATCATTGGTGACTGTGTCTTTCCCTCAGATTTGGAATACTTAGCCAGAATGATTCTGTGAGCAGCTTATATATCTCACAACCAAGTGAAAATAAGCATTTTTAGGACAATAGGTTTCAGTGGGAGAATTATACACATGTTCAGCTCTCTTTTTTACTATATTTTTGTAAGTGTCAGACTACATGTGAACACTGCTGCGCAGGGGCATGCCTGCACTGAAGTGTTCACAGGGTGCATAACGCTTACAGGCAAGGAGGGCAAGGAGAGGCAAGCCTCGACTGCAATGGCAGCAGCAAGGAGCAGAAGGCAGTGACAATGATGAGAGGGGCAGAAGGGGGTACCTAGTGGCTCGGGCCTAGCTGGCTGACTGGGACCTAGCTGGGGCTTAGCAAGTGAATGAATCAGAAGCAGGAGCAGCAGAGCAGCAGCAAGGCCATAAGGTGAGTGGGGAGTGGGGGGCGGCTTAGAGACCTGTGTGGAGGGGAGGTTTGGAGACCCTTGGAGGAAGACGGGTGAGGTTTGGAGGCACTTAGGAGGGAAGTTTGGAGACGAATGGGGGTGGGGATAGGTTTGGAGATCCTTGGAGGGAGTGGGGGGGTAGGTTTGGAGACCCCTGGAGGGGTGGGTAGAGATTTGGAGACCTGTGTGGTGTGGGGGAGGTTGAAGAACTTTGGAGGGGGAGAGGGGAGGTTTGGAGACCCTTGGAAGGGCAGGGAGAGAGCTTCGGCAACCAGTGTGCACATGGGGACTCTGGCAACCCATGTGTGGTGGGTTGGTGAGGTGTGGGAAGACAGCTAGGAGCACCTGATGGATGTAGTGGGGAGAGTGGTAGGGGGAGGGAGACAGGGGGTGGGGGGAGGCCTTGAGGGTGTGGTAGGGTGGGTGTAGGTAAGGTTGGCAAGTGAAGTGAGCAGGGGCAGTAGCCATTAGACATCAGAATAAATGGGACTATAATGTGCTTAGCTTTTGCTCATTATTTTAGGAACATGACAGTGTTGTATATGTTTCTACTCAGAAGTAAGGCATCTTGCATTCAGTGGGACCTGCTAGGAAACGGTGTATAGGATAATAGCCTGAGTCATATATAAGAGCTAGGGAAGGACTGTGGCTCAGTGATAGAGCATCTGTCTTGCATGCAGGTTAAATCCCTGATGTTTCCAGATACTACTGGGAAAGACTCCTGCCTCAAACTCTAGAGAGCTGCTGCCAGTCACTGTAGACAATACTGAGCTAAATGAAAATAGTCTGAATCAGTATAAAATAGCTTTCTATGTTCCTAATCTATGTTAACCTTGTTGTTGTTGTTAATAATAATAATAATAATAATAATAATTAATTAATTTCATCTCACTATCAACCTTATTTACTATTTTCATTGCTATGATTCTAGACCTTATTGAAGGGAAACTTCCTACTGGTGTGGAAATCATATACTGAACAGATTTAATCTCAGCAGGCTGAAAGCAAAAACTAAGGTAATTACAATCTCTGTTATAGTCGATGATAATGTAGTCTCCACACATTCAGAGAAAGATCTTCAAACTATCCTAAATGTCTTTGCAGAAGCATATGGAAAGCTTGGGCTCTTACTTAATATAAAAAAACCAAAGTGCTTCATCAACAGGTGTGAACTAATCCTTCTGTATCACCATCAATCTAGCTTAATGGTGAGACACTGGAGAATGTTGATCAATTTTCTTATCTTCGCAGGCATCTCTCTGTAAAAGCTGACATTGATGCTAAAATTCAATATCGTCTGAGCTCTGCGAGTGCCGCATTCTCCCGAATGAAGTGTAGAGTGTTCGAGGATCGGAATATTCGCAGGGAGACCAAAATGCTTATTTACAAAGCCATTGCACCACTGACTGTACTTGTACGCCTGTGAAACATGGACCATTTATAAATGGCACTCCCAACTTTTTGAAAGATTCCACCAATGCTGCCTCCAGAAAATTCTGCAAATTACTTGGGAAGATAGACGGACTAATGTTAGCATTTTGGAAGAAGCAAAGACCACCAATGTTGAAACAATTATCTTTCAACATCAACTTCGCTAGACCAGCCATGTTGTTCAAATGCCTGATTACTGTCTTCCAAAGCTTTACTCCCAACTTAAGGATGGAAAATGGAATATCGGTGGACAGCAAAAGGTGTTTAAAGATGTTCTTAAAGATAATCTCAAAAAAATGTAACATGAGCATTGAGAACTGGGAAGATGTGGCCCATAGGCGTCCCAGTTGGAGGTTGGCTATTATCAAAGGAGCTATGGACTTTGATGGAAGCACGAGTACAGGACAAAAGGGACAAACGAGCTAAACAGAAGGCATGTCAAGCAAATCCTCATCGCGACTGTCTTCCATCTGGAAACCTATGTCCTCGCTGTGGGAGGCTGTATGGATCTAGGATTGGTCTCCACAGTCACTTACGGACCCACTGTTAAAGACCTTATCTTGAAAGATCATCTTACTCGGTCACGAGTAATCACCAATGAATGAATGAATGACTATTATTTTATTAATAACCATTTACATAAGCATCTCAAGGCAATATACAATAAAAACATCAAAACCCAGTTAAAACACAAAAAACAGCAGATATATTTAAAAAACAAACAAACAAAAACAGGCATCCGTGGCAGAAACCCCATTCATCCAGCTGGGAAAGCTTGTCAGAACAAAGTATCTTCAGTTTTTTCCAGAAAGTGCAGATAGTGGGTGCCTGTTGTAACGCGGCAAGAATGCTGTTCCACAGAACAAGGGCAGATACTTGAAGCCTTGCTCCGAATTACTGGCTTCTGATATTTTTGGAACTTGCAGGAGAAGCTGTCCCACAGACCACAATGACCTACTGAGTACATAAGGGATAAGGCAATCTCTCAAGTAACCTGGTCCTGAGCTGTATAGGGCCCTACAGGGCCAGGGCCAGGCATAACTGGGCCCTTGGGCACCAGCCTTCCCCAGGCCCATGGCACCTACCTGCACCTTAGGGAAGCCTCAGCCACCATCTTGGTTGATGGCAGGCATGCACACAGCATTCACCTCAACGGGTGGGGCATGCAGGTGGGCGTCACTGGCCTGTGTGGTTTTTGGGGGTCCTTGGGAGCTCCCTCTCTGTGATCCGTGGCAGGGTTGGGATCAGACACTGCCACGGATCACAGAACGGCTGCCTTCTGGTGCCAGCCCTGGGGTCTTATATGTTAGTACCAGCACTTTGAATTTGGCCCAGTAGCAGATTGGCAGCCAGTGCAAATTCCACAAAGTATTATATGCTGGTGGTAGTTTGCCCCCACAGGCAGCCTAGCCACTGCATTCTGTACCAGCTGCAGCCTCTGGGTCATCCTCAAGGATAAGAAAGGTATCTGTTTTCTTTTCTCGGTATTTTGTCTCACCATTAGAAAAAATAATTATTGTCATGTATTTATTCATGAATGTTCAATCTCAGGTCAACAAATGCAGCATGAAGGATGAGTATGAGCTGCCATTTCCAGATGATTTGCAAATATTGATCTAGTTTGTGGATTGATTCACCACACCCTCCTCTCCTCTCTCAAATTTTGGCATTTCCCCCAGTAAGCCAAGTTTTGTTTCTCAGAAAAATAAGAGGTGAATGGGGGATAACCTCCATCCATTTAACTTTATGGAAAAACTGAGAAGCAGAACTTCTTGGAAGGTTGGGCGTACCCTGATGCACCTTTACACACCTTGTAAATGGTGCGATCTGACTCGGTGTCATGAAAAACTATCTTAAATCACACTGATTCACCTCACTGTTCACAGGGTACACATACAACTAAAGCTCGCCCCTAATAAATACCCTTATGTACTGACCCTGCATCAGCCTACACATGTATACTCATGAAGAAAGCAGGTTGCTGAGCTTAATGCTGATATACCATTTTTATAGACTTTTATTGGAAGGTTTGTACATAATGCAAAACCATGGGTTATCTTCATATGTACAAGCCATTGTGAACCCAAACAAAGCCTTGGGCTCAAGTGCTTCTCCTTCTACTCATATCATTCCACATAGATAGGATGAGGAATAAACTATGATTGAGTCCTGCTTTTACTTATTCCTGGCTTGTCATTACACATGAACCAGGAGTAGTAGTTTAAAATAAACTCAAATTTGTTAAACACACCAGCTTCATAACTCATGGTTTGAAGGTGACTTGTTTTGTTTTCAAACTAACTGGAGTTTGTTTTAAACCATAATCCCTAGTTCATCCATAATTACAAGCCAGGAATTGGTGAAAGTGAAACAGAATCCTGGTTCATACCTTGTCTTGGTTTTGCAGGAGGAAGAAGAGTATGTGTGCCTGGCATTTTGCATAGCCTTTTTCTTCCTATACATATAGCACTATGTTTGCAGATGCAGTCCACTTTTGAGATGGAAGAATGTAGCACAAATATGCTTACTTCATTCCTCTGTAGCTGCTTGGACAGGCTCTGGGAAACCGAATGACAGGTCACAATGGAGGAACCACATGGAGAGCAATGAGGAATTGCTATCACATCTGCTTCCCCATATGGCTCCTCCATTGTGACCTGCCAGAGTCTATGAGTTCTGTCATTTTTCCCATCTCCACCACCCCTCCAGTACCAGAATTTCTGAAATAAAAAATTGGCAGCCCTACCTCCTGTACCTGACATGGAGGTTCTAAAAAACTGTATGACTGTGGTAGCCCATTTCATGACACACCACCTATGACTGGAAGTGCTCTGACCCAGAACTCTTGACAGCTATTCCTCTATAGCAGGAATGATCTGGATGCAATAGTAACAATGTCATCTTCATAAGTCACAGATGGATTGGAGTAGAGGGGAAAAGCAAGAAAATAAGAACATAAGAACATAAGAAGAGCCTGCTGGATCAGGCCAGTGGCCCATCTAGTCCAGCATCCTGTTCTCACAGTGGCCAACCAGGTGCCTGGGGGAAGCCCACAAGCAGGACCCGAGTGCAAGAACACTCTCCCCTCCTGAGGCTTCCAGCAACTGGTTTTCAGAAGCATGCTGCCTCTGACTAGGGTGGCAGAGCACAGCCATCACAGCTAGTAGCCATTGATAGCCCTGTCCTCCATGAATTTGTCTAATCTTCTTTTAAAGCCATCCAAGCTGGTGGCCATTACTGCATCTTGTGGGAGCAAATTCCATAGTTTAACTATGCGCTGAGTAAAGAAGTACTTCCTTTTGTCTGTCCTGAATCTTCCAACATTCAGCTTCTTTGAATGTCCACGAGTTCTAGTATTATGAGAGAGGGAGAAGAACTTTTCTCTATCCACTTTCTCAATGCCATGCATAATTTTATACACTTCTATCATGTCTCCTCTGACCCGCCTTTTCTCTAAACTAAAAAGCCCCAAATGCTGCAACCTTTCCTCGTAAGGGAGTCGCTCCATCCCCTTGATCATTCTGGTTGCCCTCTTCTGAACCTTTTCCAACTCTAGAATATCCTTTTTGAGATGAGGCGACCAGAACTGTACACAGTATTCCAAATGCGGCCGCACCATAGATTTATACAACGGCATGATGATATCGGCTGTTTTATTTTCAATACCTTTCCTAATTATCGCTAGCATGGAATTTGCCTTTTTCACAGCTGCCGCACACTGGGTCGACATTTTCATCGTGCTGTCCACTACAACCCCGAGGTCTCTCTCCTGGTCGGTCACCGCCAGTTCAGACCCCATGAGCGTATATGTGAAATTCAGATTTTTTGCTCCAATATGCATAAATTTACACTTGTTTATATTGAATTGCATTTGCCATTTTTCTGCCGATTCACTCAGTTTGGAGAGGTCTTTTTGGAGCTCTTCGCAATCCCTTTTTGTTTTAACAACCCTGAACAATTTAGTGTCATCAGCAAACTTGGCCACTTCACTGCTCACTCCTAATTCTAGGTCATTAATGAACAAGTTGAAAAGTACAGGTCCCAATACCGATCCTTGAGGGACTCCACTTTCTACAGCCCTCCATTGGGAGAACTGTCCGTTTATTCCTACTCTCTGCTTTCTGCTTCTTAACCAATTCCTTATCCACAAGAGGACCTCTCCTCTTATTCCATGACTGCTAAGCTTCCTCAGAAGCCTTTGGTGAGGTACCTTGTCAAACGCTTTTTGAAAGTCTAAGTACACTATGTCCACTGGATCACCTCTATCTATATGCTTGTTGACACTCTCAAAGAATTCTAATAGGTTACTGAGACAGGACTTTCCCTTGCAGAAGCCATGCTGCCTCTGCTTCAGCAAGGCTTGTTCTTCTATGTGCTTAGTTAATCTAGCTTTAATCATACTTTCTACCAGTTTTCCAGGGACAGAAGTTAAGCTAACCAGCCTGTAATTTCCGGGATCCCCTCTGGATCCCTTTTTGAATATTGGCGTTACATTTGCCACTTTCCAGTCCTCAGGCACGGAGGAGGACCCAAGGGACAAGTTACATATTTTAGTTAGCAGATCAGCAATTTCACATTTGAGTTCTTTGAGAACTCTCGGGTGGATGCCATCTGGGCCCGGTGATTTGTCAGTTTTTATATTGTCCATTAAGCTTAGAACTTCCTCTCTCGTTACCACTATTTGTCTCAGTTCCTCAGAATCCCTTCCTGCAAATGTTAGTTCAGGTTGAGGGATCTGCCCTATATCTTCCACTGTGAAGACAGATGCAAAGAATTCATTTAGCTTCTCTGCAATCTCCTTATCGTTCTTTAGTACACCTTTGACTCCCTTATCATCCAAGGGTCCAATCGCCTCCCTAGATGGGCTCCTGCTTTGAATGTATTTATAGAATTTTTTGTTGTTGGTTTTTATGTTCTTAGCAATGTGCTCCTCACATTCTTTTTTAGCATCCCTTATTGTCTTCTTGCATTTCTTTTGCCAGAGTTTGTGTTCTTTTTTATTTTCTTCATTCGGACAAGACTTCCATTTTTTGAAGGAAGACTTTTTGCCTCTAAGAGCTTCCTTGACTTTGCTCGTTAACCATGCTGGCATCTTCTTGGCCCTGGAGGTACCTTTTCTGATCTGCGGTATGCACTCCAGTTGAGCTTCTAATATAGTGTTTTTAAACAACTTCCAAGCATTTTCGAGTGATGTGACCCTCTGGACTTTGTTTTTCAGCTTTCTTTTTACCAATCCCCTCATTTTTGTGAAGTTTCCTCTTTTGAAGTCAAATGTGACCGTGTTGGATTTTCTTGGCAATTGGCCAGTTACATGTATGTTTAATTTAATAGCACTGTGGTCACTGCTCCCAATCGCTTCAACAACACTTACATCTCGCACCAGGTCCCGGTCCCCACTGAGGATTAAGTCCAGGGTTGCCGTCCCTCTGGTCGGTTCCATGACCAACTGGTCTAGGGAATAGTCATTTAGAATATCTAGAAACTTTGCTTCTTTGTCATGACTGGAACACATATGCAGCCAGTCTATGTCTGGGTAGTTGAAGTCAGCCATTACTACCACATTTCCTAGTTTGGATGCTTCCTCAATTTCATATCTCATCTCAAGGTCTCCCTGAGCATTTTGATCAGGGGGACGATAGATCATTCCCAGTATTAAGTCCCTCCTGGGGCACGGTATCACCACCCACAACAATTCTGTGGAGGAGTCTGCCTCTTTTGGGGTTTCGAGCTTGCTGGATTCAATGCCTTCTTTCACGTATAGAGCGACTCTGCCACCAATACGTCCTTCCCTGTCCTTCCGATATAGTTTATATCCAGGGATAACCGTATCCCACTGGTTTTCTCCATTCCACCAGGTCTCCGTTATGCTCACTATATCAATGCTCTCCTCTAAGACCAAGCACTCCAGTTCTCCCATCTTGGTTCGCAGGCTCCTAGCATTAGCGTACAGGCACTTGTAAGCAGTGTCTCTCTTCAAGTGTCTTTGGCACTTGTGGTTAGGCCTGTGGTAATTTTGCTCTTCTGAATTTATATCCTGTGCCCCTGCTCTCACAATGCCTACTTCTAGGCCTACCCCTTTTAAAATTTCATCATTTCTTTGGTTTTTATCCTAGGGGGGAGGTTTATTCCGAACTGGACCTTTCTCAGCTCCTGTCGGGTTTCCCCCCTCAGTCAGTTTAAAAGCTGCTCTGCCACCTTTTTAATTTTAAGTGCCAGCAGTCTGGTTCCATTCTGGTTCAAGTGGAGCCCGTCCCTTTTGTACAGGCCCGGCTTGTCCCAAAATGTTCCCCAGTGCCTAACAAATCCATCCTTCCACCCAACACCATCGTCTCATCCACGCATTGAGACTGCGAAGCTGGGCCTGTCTGGCTGGTCCTGCGCGTGGAACCGGTAGCATTTCAGAGAAAGCCACCTTGGAGGTCCTGGCTTTCAGCATCCTACCTAGCAACCTAAATTTTGCTTCCAGGACCTCACGGCTGCATTTCCCCATGTTGTTGGTGCCAACGTGCACCACGACCACTGACTCCTTCCCAGCACTGTCTACCAAACTATTTAAACGACGGGCGATATCCGCAACCTTCGGACCAGGCAGGCAAAACACCTTGTGGTCTACACGCCCATCACACACCCCACTGTCTATGTTCCTAATGATCGAATCACCCACTACAAGGATCCCTCCACCCCCTGGAGATATATCCTCGGCACGAGAGGATAGCTGCTCATCCCCCAAGGAATGGGTCCCTTCTAAGGGATCGTTTCCCTCTTCCTCAGCTGGATGCTCTCCTTCCCCAAGACCATCGTTGTCCATGATAGCAGGAGAGCTATCATCGCTGGAGTGGGACACCGCTATAACGTCCCTGAAGGCCTCCTCCACACACCTCTCTGCCTCTCTCAGCTTTTCCAGGTCTGCCACCTTGGCCTCAAGGAAATGAAGTCGTTCCCGGAGAGCCAGGAGCTCATTGCACCGAGAGCACACCCACGACTGCTGTCCAACAGGCAGATAGTCGTACATGCTCTAGGCGGTGCAAAACACTGGAAAACCCCCACACCCCTGCTGGCTTCTTACCTGCATAGTTTTGTTTAAGGTTTATTACGTCAATGGGTTGGAGACTGCGGTTTAGTTGAGGTCAGGGAACAGACGGGCAGAGTGGGGGGCCCTGGCCTCCTCGCCCTGCTGCCGAACTCGCTCTGCTGCTTAACTCGCCTTGACGCTTTGTCAGCTGGGGCTCCCTCTAGCTCGTGGAGCAGGCTCCCTCGCTAGGGTGCTCTGACGTTATATGTGTGGCTGGTTCCTCCCAGCTACTGCTGCCAGCCAATGATGTGTTACTTGAGGCTGATGGCTATCAGCTGGGGCTTAACTCTTTAGTATTCTCTCAGGCTTCCTTCCTGAGCGAGGGGCGGGGCTGTTTAAGCTTTTGGCTGCTTTTAATCTCAGCAAGGGGCTGCGCCTTCCAGGCAAGTCTTTTTTGTTTGTTGTTTTCCCACCTAGAACAACCTGACCTTTCTTTAACCTAGGGAAACAGAGCTTGTGGTTGTGTTTCAGGAAGGCTGAAGCTGCCCTTTTTAGCAAGGACTGAGCTGACTCTCTCCCTGTATGTATCGGTGGAGTTTCCTTTTCCCCCTTCTCTCCGACTGGAATTTAGCCTTGTTTACAGTGTCCCCTGAAGCTTTCCTGCTAGGGTGGTGTTGAAAACTAGCTTTCTATACGCTTCCTTCTCCTAGGATCTGTCTCCTAAGATATAGGTTCTTTCAGGATTTGGCTCCTAGCTCAGGGTGACCTTGGGCTGCCCTTATTAGTTATTGCTCTGAGCTGATTCACTTCAATTAAATAATGGAATAAATGGGAGCTACTTACCCTCTTTTCGCTCTGCTGCTTAACTCGCCTTGACGCTTTGTCAGCTGGGGCCTTGACGCTTCGTCAGCTGGGGCTCCTGCTTTTATGTATGCTTTTACCTGGATAGTTGCAGAGTTTGTTGTGGGTAACATTTCTGAATACACTGGCTTATAATTAAACTATCAAGCTTTTTTTTTTTACTTTAGGGTAGGGTTGCTGTTGTATTTACATAAGGGAAAGAGAGAATAGCAATTCTCCTTTGTAAGCATATGCCACGGCCTCTGACTGCACTTATAAAATAACTGAGGGGGAACTTGTGGACGAGACATGGTCTGGTGTTTTGTTTGAAGGGACAGAAAACATGTTTTCTGACAGTTTTCCTAGTACACATCAAAAAAATTGCAGTCCCACAGTTACTTGCTAGAGATTCACCTCAGTGAAATGCCAGAGCTGTCAATCAGAGTGATTTATTACATCCTCAATTCTCAAGTCATTTGTCTGAATAGAAGCTGAAGTTTCTTGAAGCCATTAGAAGTCTTTTAGCCTAAAAATGGCTATGCACAAAGAAGCTAAGCAGGGGGAAATTATGTATTCTTAGAAGCAGGAATAACTTGGTGTTGTAATACTGTGAGCTTTGCAAATCTTTTGGGAGAAAGCTATACATAAACATTATTGTTGAGTTCAACTAATAAATATTTTAAGTTTGGCACATATGAAACCTATTTTTGATGAATGCTCATCCATACAATCAAATATTTTAGAATAGTGAAGGATGCTACAAGAGCCCTCCAAATTCATGTTCTTCACCACATAAATATGTGTATCAGTAAAAGTGCTAGAATCCAATTAATATATGTATGTTCAATTGGCACTAATCAACAAAAGTTAAGCATTTCTACATCCAATGTATTTCACTGGGAGAGCTAGGTGCAAGTTTAACTCTTTCTGCTTGAAATAAAAGGACCCGTTGACTAGAGGGCAGATAACTAGAGGAAAAAATATGGAGTAGAGCCACATGGATCAGTGTGCTTCCAGCCTATGTTAGTTTTACATGTGTATATAAATTCACTCTCTTCCAGTTCTACCCTTAAAAAAGCACAAAAAGTATATTTAAACACAATTTTTCCTCACAAAATATTACTAAATATACTTTCTCTGAAAGTATACACTTCTAAGCAGATACCATCCTAAAATGCAGGTTTATTCACATTTTGGTACACTTTTGAGCCAAGAATTGCTTCACAAATTTTGGAGAAGTTCAAAATTGGTAAAATAACTGTTCAAATCCACACATGGAGTATTCTGGGAGGTACAGGTGGGATCAGTTCCTATTAGCATTCAGAAAGAATGAATTCCTCAAACATACCTAGTATGGAGTGAGGGGTGAAATTTACAATTTGTGAAAAGGAAAAGCAATTCTAGGAAAGAATAACTGGGCAAAATTTGTTGGTCCACTGTGTCCTGTTCACGTACATAAAAGTCCTGAGTTCAGATTTTCAAGAGGTAGAAAAATTATTGTCTGAACTTCCGTACAATTAAATCCTACATATTCAAGAGAGAATGAGATGTCGTGAATGATTGCTGTCTGTGTAGGGATATGCTCTGGCAGTTAAACAGCATCTTCACATGCTTTTAGACTATATTATATTTATTTACAATATCCACAAAAAAGTGAGGCTGAAAATCAACTGAGGAAAAACATGTCTTTATGTCTGCAAGAGAAATTGATTGCTTGTTAGCCAGATCTGCTGGCATTCCCAAGGAAGTAAAGAGATTCGGAAATATAGTTTTCTTCTCTACAATCTATTGATAATGGTGTTCCCGCTTTGAGAGGGCGTGTTTGCCGCCACCCATATTGAGTAGAAGGCTCAGGAAGGTTCGCAAAGAAAGCAAAGGGGGTCAGATGGTATTTTTAGGGCCAATTAGGAGACAGGGATCAGTGGATATATAAGACTGCTCCTCCCTGGAAGACCTGCCTTTTTTGCCTTGCAGCACCCGCCCTCCCTCCCTTGTCAGTATGGGCTTTGCTAGTTGCCAATGGGGCTGAGTAGGAATTTTTTTGGGGGGGATCTTGATTTCAGAATCCCTTTGGTTTTGCCTGCTCCATACTGCTTGGTTTGATTTGATTGGCTTTCTGGGAGTGGTTCGGGTTGTTCTGCTTTGGCCAGCGTGGAATTCAGGAAGGTGAGGTGTTTGGGAAAAAAGTAAGGAGGCTGAGGCATTTTGGTAAAGGGCACTCCCTAGGGAACCATCAGTGCTTAATATCTGTTGCAGATCTGGGGAGTGTCCTAGTGGGACCGGCTTGCGTCTCATGGTGAACGCCTGTATGGTGGGGCCAGGGTGCAGATGTTGGAACCACATGCCTGAATCCAATAGCAAGGAGGGATGTCTTTTCCCACATCCTGGTGGGGAGTTACAGTCCAAGGTGACTGACCTCTTTTGAGATTGAGGGAGTATTCCCTACTAGTTAGTCTGCACCTCACCTGCCCGAAGGAGTTAAATTGGATTAATTTGATTGAATTGGATTATGGCTTAATATTTGTTATATTTTAATAAATATAACGTTATACCATATCTGTGTTCTGAGTCTTCTTTGGTGTGGTGGCAAAGAGCTTTTACCTATCACCTAACAGTACTTCCCAAATGTAGATGGAACTCAAAATAGCAGCAGAATGTAACAAAATTTGACATGAGCAATGGATATAATGCTGGCATTTACACAACCCAATGATGACAGTTTCATTTGTGATCCGCATAGAATCTGAAATGCCTTTCAAAATGCATTTAAACTGGAAAGCAAGTGAGAATACTATTATTAACTAGTTGACCTACACCTAATATCTAACATCTGACCAAATACACTTTCTGGACTGCCAGATGTGCATTACCAGCTTGTTATAGTAAAAACTGATTTCACACTGATTCTCAAGGAAATACACAAATAGATGTATGTGGGGAGCTGCAAACTGAGCATGTAGCTGATGTTGTTTTTTGAATACTGTGCACTTTCCTAATGCTTTGGAAAAACTGACTCTATTTTTGGCCACAGACAAATCCTATAATGAGACCAACCACCCTATTCTCCACTCTTCCTGTTTGTATTGTTGATTGCACTGTTCCTTGGGGTCATTTTAGATATGCAATTACCATGTCTACAGCCCTGATTTTTCGTGTTTGGGTTCTATCTGTTTCTGCAACTACTTTTATTATGCATGCATATGACTGGATTTATAATGGTGCAATTGGTGCAATTACACCATGCTTGCAAGTCTCTGAGCTTTCACTAAAAAAAAAAAGGACATCTCTAGTGCTGGTAGAGAGAAAGTTATAAAGTAAAATGTGCAGACACGCTTCTAAGCAATTCCTGTGAGATAAACCAACCTGGCTGCTCTTGCCTTTCAGGCAGTGTTTTTAGCCAAAGAGTGAAGTCAGAACTGTGACTGATGAGTGAGTTATTTGGACACCAGGCTATAGGAATTCTTGGAGTCCTAAAGAGCTACTGCTTTCCCCCTCCCTTTTAAGACACTTTTCTTTTCTGCTCCAGTTTCATTTTCTAGTCATTGGAATCTCCATTGTTCTAAAGTCCTACTAGATTTCCCCTTTGCCTTGCCTTTCTTCTTAACAACCAAGATGCATCTGCAAATGCTACTGAGCAATAAGTCCAGGCAGTCATCATAGTTAGCTTACAGTACAATGGTCTACGTGTCTACTCAGAAGTAAGTCTCTTGTGTTTAATGGGATTTACTCCCAGGTAAATCTGGCTGCCCATTAGCTACCGGGCCAAGTTCAAGGTTCTGGTTTTGGTGTACAAAAAACTATGCGGGTTGGGACCAGGATACCTGCAATATCATCTTGCCCCTTATTTACCCAGTCGATCACTGTGCTCTGCAGGTGAAGGCCTTCTTTGATACCATCTTATCAGGAGGTCCATTCCACACAACATAGGAAGTGGACCTTTAGTGTTGTGGCACTGAAACGTTGGAATTTCCTCCCCTTAAATATTAAACAGACACCATCTTTGTTATATTTTCGGTGCCTACTGAAGACCTTCCTCTTTCAACAAGCCTTTTAAGTAGATACCTTATCCCAGTCCACATCTGTGTTTGAATGGCTTTTTAAGATCTTTTTAAAGCTGGTTTTTAAAAAAGATGTTTTTAAAGATGTTTTGTGTTAATGTGTTTTAAAGTCTTTTGTTTTTAAGATGTTTTAGAGTTTTTAGTGTTTTTGTTTGCTGCTCTGGGCTCCTTCTGGAAGGAAGGGCAGAACATAAATTTAATAAAGAAATAATAATAAATAAGTCACTCTGTCCTTCCACAACAGCAAAGTAACTGGCACATGTGGATCTGAGCTTTGCATAAATACACAAGATGGTAGTTCCTTTGGGTAAATCCCATCTGGGAGAAGAGGAAGGAAGACATTTCCTAAAGTGGAGCTCTTATTTCCATGGGCTAAACAATGTGGTAAGTACTGCAATTCATGTGTATGTGTGGGACCTGAAAAGCTCAGGATCCTATCTGATATTGGACACTAACTTCCCCATATTAGTTACTCCCTCTCACCACCTCTCCGGTGAAGAGCTTGAAAATGTATTGATTTTCATTTGCCTAGGGAATCTCTGCTTGTTCCACTTCAGGATGAGTCCTATGCCTTGGCATGTTGCCCTGATGAGTGACCTTTATCAGGAGAGAAACACATCTCTGTGTGGCTTTTGACACCATTGACCGTGGTAACCCTCTAGGGTACCTCTGGCACATGGGAGTTGGAGGCACAGTGTTGCAGTGGTTTGGTTCTACCTGAAGAACTGCTATCAGAGAGTAGCATTGGATGACACTTGCTCAGTTCCATGGCTTTGGAGCTGTGGGGTTCTGCAAGGTTCCATTCTGTCCACAATGCTATTAATATCTATATTAAGTTGTTAGGAGCAGTCATAAGGGGATTTGGAGCAAGATATCATCATTATACTGATGGCATCAAACTTCGTCTTTGTGCCAACTGTGCACAAGAGGCTGTGCAGGTCCTGAATTGTTGCCTGGATACAGTGGTGGGTTGGATGGGGGTAATATGTTGAAACTGGATCCTGACAAGATGGAAGTCCCTGTGGATGAGTAGTTCCGAAATCCAGGAAATAGTAAGGTTGCCTGTTCTGGTCAGTGTGCACCCCTCCCCCAAAGAAATAGTTGCCTAGTCTGGGGGTGCTCCTAGAATTATCATTGACATTGAAGGCTCAAATGGCTTTCATGGCCAGAAGTGCCTTTTAATAGATTCAGCTGGTGTGCCAACTATGGCCATTTATGGACAGAGACAGCCAAGACAAAATGACCCACGTGCTGTAAACTTGAGATTGGATTACTGTAATGTGCTCTGTATGAAGATACCACTGAAACTGGCTCAGAAGCTGCACAAACTGCAGCAGCCAAATGACTAGTTGTGGTTCCCTTTAAATCTCATATAACCTCTGTTTTAAAACAGCTGCATTGGTTGCCAGTTTGTTTCCACGCACAATTCCAAGTGCTTATGCTAGTGTTTAAAGTCCTAAATGACTTACATCCCAAAGACCTGAAAGGCAGTCTCCTTCCCTATAGACCGTCTCAGGTGTTGAGATCAGCAGAGGGAGCCCTTTTGGTAGTTCTGCCACCCTCAGAAGCTCAGGAGGTTGCCCCGGGAGAGAGCATTCTCTGTGGTGGCCCCTAAGTTGTGATACTTCTTCCCCACCAAGGTACATCTGGCAACTTCAGTGTATAGTTTTAGGTCAGCCTTTCCCAACTAGTGGGCCACCAGATGTTGTTGGATCACAATTCCCATCTTTCCTGACCATTGGCAATGCTTGCTGAGGCTCATGGGAGTTGTGGTCCAACAACATCTGGTGGCCCACTAGTTGGGAAAGGCTGTTTTAGGTGAATGCTGAAGACACACCTCTTTACCCTGGCCTGAGATATTTTTTTAGGACCCACCCTATTTTGTGATTTTAGGTTTTTTTTAATGCTGCATTTAAATTTGTTGTAATCTGCCCTGGGACCTTAGGGTGATGGGCAGGTAATAAATGTTAAATAAGAATTAGCTAGAATTTACTTTTTCTGGTTTATTTTTATGCAGTTCCCGATACTCTTAGCCCTTTATCTTGAATCATTTAATAAATATCTTGAATCTGAAACCTAAAGTTGAGCTATTACTCTGTGTGTACATTACTGCTCAGGGCTGCCTCTTGTCCCTAAAAATCCCCCAGTACTGGATTTCCACATGTCCAGATTCAGAATAATGGATGTGGTAGTAAAAGCTGTTCAGTATTAAAAAGGGAAGCATCTCCCATTTTGTTCTATCTAATAAGAAAGGTGGGAGCATAGGATCTTCTGTTATGCTCAGACAGAAGCAGAAAGTTAATAAAGAATAGGCATCTTAAGTTCAGAGGAATGGTGGGTTTGCAATTCATTGGGATATCAGCAGAAAACATGGGTGTGTTTTGAAGCTTGAACTCTATTATCTCACAGTGTTCATTTTTTGAATTTGAGACTCATTAACACATCTGAAAAGGTGTTAAAACTATATAGATAAGCAATAGTAATTTGTAAACATCATAAAAAGAGAACAAGATGTACATAATCCTTTGGATGTAATTTCAGGCTGCATATGAGACACCAGTACAATCCCCAATGACAGTTGCATTTTGGACAGCAATATTCCTTATATCAACCTTCCCCAACCTGGTGACCTTCAAATATTTTGGACTCCAACTTCAATCAGCCCCAAAAGCTAGCTTGGATAATAGTAAGGGAAGATGGAAAGTATAGTCCACCAAGAACTGGATAGCACCAGGTTGGGGAAGTCTGCCTTATATTAACACTAAACAATTCTTTCTGGGTATGAGCTATTTTGTCATAGACAACTGGTCATATGTACTACTAGCGGCCTTAGATATGGATGTACATCATCATTCACTTTGAGTAAAGTATCTCAAACTTTTAATAGGGCTTGGATGAGAACTCCAATGTGAATGGAAATGTGTATTTAGATGGAAATTGGCACTGGCAAGACAGCATATGCTTAATTGCATTGAAGGCTGTTTATGATCATCTCTCTTGGTGGATCCAAGTGCCTTTGTTTTGTAGCTTGGATCCAAAGGGTTGCCTATGTCAGTGGAAGGTACTTCTCCTATAGAAGTTATCCGATTTTCACCAATTGGCACCCCAACTGCAACACCCCATGCCATATTTCCTCTAGCCACCAGAAATTGCTTAAAGGGTGCTGCAAAGGGAAGTGTTGAGGAAACAAATTCTTATGCAGTGCAAGAAGATGCTGTAAGAAATATTGGTTCAATTGAAACCGAAAGAAGAATTGCAGGTTTACAGCTTCCTACATTCTATTTATGCTATTGTTTGACAAAACAAAATTATAGGGGAGTACTTTTACAACAGTGTACAATATAGGATCTCATTTGTTCTCTGAAAAGGCAAATCTTGTATCATAATACAGCAAGGGGGACTGCAAACAGATCAGAACAGGCTGAAGCAGATTTCAGACAGCAGTAGCTGTTGATGCTTGTACATCTTTTGACTTTATCTGATTATTGTACCAAACTAGACAAATACATTTAGTACTGGATTATTATCATTTTCCTTTCATTGTACATTATCATTCTGATGCAATGCTACTATCCTTTAAAGCATCTGAAGCTCCTGCTAAGTGCACAAGAGCACTTATGAAATGATAAATTGATCCTAATCGCTGGTATCTAATGTATCCTTCAGTACACAGAGAATATTTTTGGTCCAAACACTATGGGTTGTATCCAAAGTTAGTCACGTTCAGAGTAGACCCACTGAAATTAATGGACATGACTAACTTAGATCCATTAGTTTCAGTGGGTCTATCCTTTACCAAACTTAGTTGGATACAACCCTATGAGAGCTGCTTGCTGAAACAGTAGTAGTAATAACAATCATAATAACAATAACTGTAGCAGTAGTAGTCATTGTTGTCATCGTGGTGGTAGTGGTGATAGCAATTTCTTTGGGAAAGGGCCACAGCTCAGTGACAGAGCAACTGCTTTGCATGCAGAAGGTCCCAGGAACAACCCCCAGTATCTCTAGGTAGTGCTGGGCAAGGCTCATGTCTAATATTCTGAAGAGCCATTGCCAACCAGTGTAGACAATACTGAGTTAGATGGACTAATGGTCTGATTTGGAATATAGCAGTGACCTATGTTCCTGTCCATTTGCAGAAATAGGTTACTGCATGGAGATCACCTGGTTTGCCGATGCACCTGTATGTAGCCTAGGAGGAGCAAGGCTGTCTCCAGCATTGGAGAAATGAATGGAGAAGTATATGTAGAAATATGTGAGATTCAGAGAGGGCATGAGAAATCTATACCCCACCTGTCCATAAAAAGGGATCTAACAACAATGAAAAACATAATTACGTAAAATAGCTAATCAACATAATGATATGCATAATAAGCCAAAACACGGCAACGGATAAATGCAGACTTTTAAAAAAGAAACAGATGATGAAAGCCAGTTAAAAACACATTAAAATTAATATGCAGAAAAGAGAAGCAAGATAAATCAGCTCAATAGACTGATACACTCCACTGTGATATTAGTCCTTAAAATAAAGCAGATCTTAGATAACACCCTTTTTCATATTCTTGTGTATTCACTACTCCTATTCAGGTGTTTTCTTGAAAGTGTCTAAACTAAAAGTGGGGCGGGGGCAGGGACATGGATATAAACTAGGATTGCCAGGTTCATGGCCTGAGACTGATCCTGTATCTTTAGGAGAAGAGAAAGTCAGCCAAGTGCAGGTGTTCTTGCAACCCTGTAATGGGAAAAACCACAAGGTGGAATTCTCCCTTCCCCCTGCACAACCTTTAAAGATACAGAAGGGGTAAGTAAGGAGAATGAAGGAGGATGGGTAGAACCTAGACAGGTAGTCATTGCAAAACAAGGAAAAGGAAGGAGAAGGCAGACACCCTTAGTGAAGGAGGTTAGAGGTTGTTCTAATATTTATGTGAAAAAACTCTAATAAATTTGCTTTGAATTGTGGAATCCTGGTCATTGTAGGATCCTGCACCAGGCTAAGGGGGTGGAGGAAGCTGGGGGATATATAAGGTGCTAGTCACAGCCCTATTCTACACATGTTCATTTCTGTTTTTCTCCTTATTTTTCTGTTATCTTCAGTTATGTCTTTTCAGTGTTAGCCGTGACTTCTGTTATCTCCACAATCTCTGCAAGTAGGGGGAGACTAAATGACAGGATAGTAATTGTAAAAAGTGAGATTGAACTCCCATGATTAGGTTGACAGTGTGGGAAGGAACCATAGCCACTGGCAGCAGACACACACCAAAGCTATTGAAAACCAACAATTTGCTTCTAATGTGGGACTTTGGATATTATCCTCCTAATTCATTTCAGGACATGGTTGCTAAAACTATTAGAGATGGCTAACTGCAGCCATAATGGGGCAACATGTGACTACAGCAACAACTGAGGTTCTTATTTTTACACATATAGCTGGAAGAAACCCAGCCAACTGTGACCCTTCAGATGAGCTCACTGAGATTTTAAGAGTAGCTGTGTCACATGAATATAATATCTTTGTCACTCGGCTTTCAAGCTCTGGAGGAAATATAAGGGACCTGATGGTCCAAGTGTAGTAAACAAGAAAACACTTTTTTTAAAAAAAAACCATAGAAAGTATGCACAGCAAAAAAATACATGCCATATGTTTGCTGTTGCATTTTCATTTTAACCAGCCACACCCTACATCAGAGATTGACCGCTCAGGACTGAGATAAAGAGACATGCAATCAACCCTTGGCTCATTAGTGTATTCTATCCATTGATTTCAGTAGAACATAAGAAGAGGCTGCTGGTTCAGGCCAGTGGCCCATCTAGTCCAGCATCCTGTTCTCACAGTGGCCAAGCAGATGCCCAGGGGAAGCCCACAAGCAGGGCCTGAGTGAAAGAACACTCTCCCCGGCAACTGGTTTTGACTATGTTGCCAGATCACAGCCATCATGGCTAGTAGCCATTGATAGCTTTATCCTCCATGAATTTGTCTAATCCTTTTTTAAAGCTATCCAAGTTGGTGGCCATCACTGCCTCTTGTGGGAGTGAATTCCATAGTTTAACTATGTGCTGCGGGAAGAAGTACCATCTTTGGAATCTTCCAACATTCAGATACATTGAATGTCCATGAGTTCTAGTGTTATATGTGTGAGAGAAAAACTTTTCCCTATCCGCTCACTCCATGCCATACATAATTTTCTACACTCCTATCACAATGCCACTGACTTGCCTTTTCTCTAAACTAAAAAGCCCCAAATGTGGTTTTTTCCTCACAGGGGAGTTGCCCCATCCCTTTGATCATTCTGGTTGCCTTTTTCTGAACCTTTTCCAACTCTACAATATCCTTTTTGAGGCGAGGCAACCAGAACTGTGCACAGTATTCCAAATGCGGCTGCACCATGGATTTATACAATGATATCAGCAGTTTTATTTTCAGTGCCTTTCCTAATGATCCCTAACATGGAATTTGCTTTTTTCACAGCTGCTGCACACTGGGTTGTCATCTTTATCAAGCTACCCACTGTAACTCCAAGGTCTTATTCCTGGTCAGTCATTGCCAGTTCTGACCCCATGAGCGTATATGTGAAATTAGGATTTTTTGCTCCAATATGCGTAACTTTACACTTGTTTACATTGAATTGCATCTGCCATTTTACTGCCCATTCACTCAGTTTGAAGAGGTCCTTTTGGAGCTCTTTGCAATCCTTTTTTGTTTTAACAGCCCTGAACAATTTAGTACCATCAGCAAACTTGGCCACTTCACTGTTCACCCCAACACTAGGTCCTTTACAAACAAGTTAAAAAGCACAGGTCCCAATACTGATCTTTGAGGGACTCTACAGTCCTTTATTGGGAGAACTGTCCATTTATACCTACTCTCTGCTTCCTGCTACTTAACCAGTTCCTGATCCACATGAGGACCTCTCCTCTTATTCCATGACTGCTAAGCTTACTCAGGAGTCTTTGGTGTGATACCTTGTTGAAAGCTTTTTGAAAGTCTAAGTACGCTATATCCACTGGATCACCTTTAAAAAACAGGAACATTGTAATCTGCCTTATACTGAGTCAGACTGTTGATCCATCCAGCTCAGTACTGTCTCCAGTGACTGGCAGCAAGCTCTCCAGGTTTCAGACAGGGGTCTCTCCCGGTCCTATCTGGAGATGCCAGGGACTGAACCTGGAGATGCCTATGAAACATTTTCTTAACTATTCTCTTAAGGAAACAATATATACTTGGACTTACTCATTTGTAACATTTTTATGCTACCCTTCAGCACAATAAAACTCCCAGGGCAGCTTGTAACAGTCATAAAAACAGCATCAAATAAAACATACAGATTAACAAAGCAGAAGATGACTTGGGTAGAATAAGAAAAACCAGCAACACCAGTAAAAACGGTCAGGTTGAAATCATACCTGAGTAGCTTGCTAATGGCTGAGTCAATAAAAAGGTCCTCGCAAGGTACCAAAAAGACATCAGAACTGGTGTCAGGCAAGTGTCCCTGAGGAGGACATTTGGCATGAACTGCAACAGAGCTCTTTTATGTAATTACCTGCCTCATTCAGAGTGCAGGAGATTTGGAGAAGTGTCTCTAGAACACAGGATGCTGCTTTCTTATCCTGGGCCAGATCATTGATCTATCTAGCTCCATCTGCCGGCAGGGCTTCAGCCAAGGAACCTTGAGTTGCCAAGGACTGAAGCTGGGACCATCTGCTGACAAAGCATGTGCTCTGAGACCCAACAACAGCCCCTCTTCAATGATAATATTACTTGGCAGGCTCATGTTGGAGAAAGTCTTGGCTGTCTATATTTGAGGGCAGCCCTCCCCAACTTGGCATCATCCAGATGATGTTGGATTTCAACTTCCATCAGCTCCAGCCAACATAGCCAATGGTCAGGGCTGATGCTAGTTGAAGTCCAACAACATCCCAAAGGCACCAGGCTGGGGAAGGCCTCTTTAGGGAAATTGCTGTTTTTCCTAAACCAATGTAAAGGGGAAAAACAAGAAAAGGTATGGCCCCGTATCTACTTAACTACCTGATTTAGCCTCGTTTAACCATATTTCAAAATCAGAAACAAGATTCTTGATATTAGACTGCTTTGGGAATTGGTATACTATCTTTCATTGTTTCATATATTGTACTGGGAAGATGGGGCATTTTATTCATTTATAATATTTACTAGGGGCTGTACCCCTGTTACTTTGCTTGCCATCCACACTTACCCACAACCCCCACCAACCTCCCTACACCAAAGCCAACCTCCTATACATATTGCCAAAGTCACCCAGCCCTTCCCTTTACATATTGACAAACCCACCCACCCCTTCCTTGAGAGGTCTCCAAAGCCACCCACCCCTTCCTTGAGAGGTCTCCAAAGCCACCCACCCCTCCTTTTACAAATTACCAAAGCCACCCAGCACCTTCCTTTACCCCTTGCCAAAGCCACCCCCCATTGCACCTGCCTGTCTCCATCTCTCTCCTCTGTTGGCCCAGTAGCTGTCATCATGCTGTAGTTTGCAGTGCCACCTATTGGTGGCCAAGTCAACTGCTGCATGACAAGATTCTTAGGCAAATATTTTAAATACCAAGGCAGTGTAGAATAAAGCAATTCAGTACAAAAAATCCCAAACAATTCAGTTTATAATAAAAACAAATATAAGTAGGTTGTTTTCATCCATGTTTTTACACTTGCTTTTGATGCTTGTTTTTGTAAGTTATTCTGAGTTCACTTTTCTGAAAAAAACTAATTAATATTAATATTAATAATATAACAATTACAGTAGTAGTAGTAGTAGTAGTAGTAGTAATAGCAGCAGCAGCAGCATGTATTCTAGTCACAGCATGCTTTTCTGCAGGGTGTCCCATCCAGAGCCAGAACTAAGAGGCTGAGACACGGGTGCAATTAAATCTCATTTTATTAAAGTAATGGATACATTAAAGGCATTGCGCTTCCTAGAAAAACCTGCACTAACTCACTAAAATCCCTAACTACACTCTAGACATGCTCTGCAGCGTATGAAGGAAGTTGACACAGCAGCTCCCCACTGTAAGCGGCAAGCTTCAGTAGGGAACGTTTTCGATCATAATCTCTGACTCCTTCGCAAGTGCTGTCTCTGCCCTGTCCATTTCTCGTGGCGGCAGGAGCGAGGTGATGGGGGGGCATGTCTCTAATGGCTCATCAGCAGACACCTGCTCCTGAGTAACGGATTTGAGGTCAGGGCGGTGCATCACGCTGGTGGCATCCTGGGAACTGCTTGGTAAGGGAGGAGTTGGCACTTTTGCTGGAGCTTCCCCCAACAGGTCCTCAGCAGCAACTGGGGGCAGCGAGCTCTCCTCCTCGGAGATCGCGCCTTCCGTGAGAACTGGCTGGAATTCAGGCTCACTCACCCCCCAGGTCTCGCTCAGACTCAACAACTCCCGAGTCTTCTGTGTCTCCTGGCAGCAGAGGCGCCTGAAACTCATGACTCCGCCCTTCCTGCCCCTTCTGGGGGAGCTGAGGCTCAACACAGGGACAAGTGGGGCCATCAGCAAATTTTCATCCACAGATTGCCTGATTGGGATGTAGAGGGAAATGTGGCTTCTCAAATGCCGTGGGCCAGAACTGTTTAGGTCTTTAGGTCAGTAGCCAATTGGCAAATTGGATGAAATAGAGACCTTCTACATGTAAAGCCGATGGTCTATTAGTCTTATGGTTACCAATGCATGGGACACTGTAGTTAGCTAGGCTATCATAATCCAGGAAAAGTCGTACATTGCACATAAGCCAAAGCTAGCAAACAGTGCTCCTAGCTGCTGAGGTCACTTAGAATAATAGAACCATAGAGTTGAAATGGGCCTGTAAGGCCATTCAACCCCCTGATCAATGCAGGAATCCAAATTAAAGTATATCTGACGGGGCTGTCTAGCTGCCTTTTCAATGCCTCAAGTATTGGAGAGCCCACCACCTCCTTAGGTAATTGGCTCCATTGTTGTACCACTCTGACAGTTTTTCCTGATGTTCAGTTGAAATCTGGCTTCCTGTAACTTGAGCCCATTATCCTGTGTCCTGCACTTTGGGATGATTGAGAAAATATCCTGGCCCTCCTCTATGTGACAACCTTCAAGTACTTGAAGAGTGCTATCATATCTCCCTTCAGTCTTCTCTTCTCCAGGCTAAACATGCCCAGTTCTTTCAGTCTGTCTTCATAGGGTTTTGTTTCCAGTCCCCTGATCATCCTTGTTGCCCTCTTCTGAAACTGTTCCAGTTTGTCTGCATCCTTCTTAAACTGCAGTGTTCAGAACTGGATGTAGTACTCAAGATGAGGCTGAACCAGTGTTGAATAGAGGAAAACTAGTACTTCATGCATTATAGAAACAATACTTCTGTTAATGCAGCCTAAAATAGCATTTGCCCTTTTTGCAGCCACATTGCACTGTTGGCTCATATACAGCTTCTTATCAACAACAATTCCGAGATCCTTCTCACATGTAGCATTGCTTAGCCAAGTATCCCGCATCTTATAACTGTGTATCTGGTTTCTTTTTCCTCGGTGCAGAACTTTGCACTTATCCCTGTTAATTATCATTCCTTGACAAAGATTGGTTAAGGAACATCCCCAGACTATGTATCAGTTCCTTCAGAAGAAGCATAACCTTAACCAGAACTGGCACACGCACAATTCTTGGACCCAGGAATTTGTCACCCACACAGCTTCTGTCTTATTAAGATTTAGCTTCAGCTTGTTCATCTTTATCCCACTCATCACTGTGTACAGACACCAGCTCATGGCTTGCACAGCCACACCTACTTTAGTTGCAGTTAGGAAAATAGGGCTGGGCTGTCCATGACCACTCTTAATGGCTTCACATAGATGGTAAATAGCATTAGGGGACAAGATAGTTTCCCTGTGGCACTCCATGGCATAATTCTTACCAGAGGAGGAGTTATTGATTGATTTAAAGTATTTATATTTACCATACTTTTCACATATAGTGTTCAAAGCAGCTTACAAACTTTTCAAACATAACAAAGAATAGAATTAATCATAACGTACAAATCAGCTGCATGTATTAAGAAGACATCAGTGAACACTAACATCTTAGTGGAATGTATGTAAAAGCCTGAGATAACAAAATGGTTTTGGTTCCTGTGTGGTGTCAGTGTCAGTACCAAGCAGACATCCATGGACAAGTTGTTCCAATGTGCTGTGCCATCACTGAAAAGGCCTTGTCTCTGGTCAATATCTGCTTTATCCCAATTATTGGGGGTACCTAGAATTGTACAGTCACAAGAGTGGCTGTATCTATAGTCAGCATGGATTTTTCACATTCTGCAATGTTAAATTGAAAATGCCACCAATGCCATTCTGATCCTTCCCATAAGCTCACTTCAATACAAAACCTACAGTGCTGAACTCAGAAACTCTTGCTTAACAACCTTCGAAATTTTCATAGTGCTACACAAAACAGAGAGAATCAAGAGTTCAAAGTGGAGAGAGAGAGAGGGGGGGGGACTTTTTTCTGTCAGAGTTCTCATAATTTGTTGAAATTAATTAAAAATCAGCCATGTTCACAGAGTACCTGTAATCCTATTACTGACCTTACCCCATACTCTGACCGCCATCTTCTGCAGTTTAAAAGATAAAAAGACCTAGCTGATTTTTAATTAATTTAAGAAATTTAGCATTTGACTGTGTAGATCATGAAAAAATATGGAATGCTTTAAAAGAAATGGGGGTGCCACAGCATCTGATTGTCCTCATGAGCAACGTATACTCTGGACAAGAGGGTAGTGTAAGGACAGAATAGGGAGAAACCGATTGGTTCCCCATTGGAAAGGAAGTGAGACAGGGGTATATTTTATCACCTTATTTGTTTAATCTATATGCAGAACATATCATACAGAAAGCAGGATTGGACCAAGATGAAGGAGGTGTGAAAATTGGAGGGAGAAATATCAATAATTTCAGATATGCAGACGATACCATACTACTAGCAGAAACCTGTAATGATTTGAAACGAATGCTGATGAAAGTTCAAGAGGAAAGCGCAAAAGCAGGATTACAGCTGAACGTCAAAAAGACTAAAGTAATGACAACAGAAGATTTCTGTAACTTTAAAATTGACAATGAGGACATTGAACTTGTCAAGGATTATCAGTACCTCGGCACAGTCATTAACCATAATGGAGACAATAGTCAAGAAATCAGAAGACTAGGACTGGGGAGGGCAGCTATGAGAGAACTAGAAAAGGTCCTCAAATGCAAAGATGTATCACTGAACACCAAAGTCAGGATCATTCAGGCCATGGTATTCCCGATCTCTATGTATGGATGTGAAAGTTGGACAGTGGAAAAGGCGGATAAGAGAAAAATCACCTCATTTGAAATGTGGTGTTGGAGGAGAGCTTTGCAGATACCATGGACCGAGAAAAAGACAAATAATTGGGTGTTAGAACAAATTAAACCAGAACTGTCACTAGAATCTCAAATGATGAAATTACAGGCCAGTTAGCTTAACTTCTGTCCCTGGAAAACTGGTAGAAAGTATTATTAAAGCTAGATTAACTAAGCACATAGAAGAACAAGCCTTGCTGAAGCAGAGCCAGCATGGCTTCTGCAAGGGAAAGTCCTGTCTCAGTAACCTACTAGAATTCTTTGAGAGTGTCAACAAGCATATAGATAGAGGTGATCCAGTGGACATAGTGTACTTAGACTTTCAAAAAGCGTTTGACAAGGTACCTCACCAAAGACTTCTGAGGAAGCTTAGCAGTCATGGAATAAGAGGAGAGGTCCTCTTGTGGATAAGGAATTGGTTAAGAAGCAGAAAGCAGAGAGTAGGAATAAACGGACAGTTCTCCCAATGGAGGGCTGTAGAAAGTGGAGTCCCTCAAGGATCGGTATTGGGACCTGTACTTTTCAACTTGTTCATTAATGACCTAGAATTAGGAGTGAGCAGTGAAGTGGCCAAGTTTGCTGACGACACTAAATTGTTTAGGGTTGTTAAAACAAAAAGGGATTGTGAAGAGCTCCAAAAAGATCTCTCCAAACTGAGTGAATGGGTGGAAAAATGGCAAATGCAATTCAATATAAACAAGTGTAAAATTATGCATATTGGAGCAAAAAATCTTAATTTCACATATACGCTCATGGGGTCTGAACTGGCGGTGACCGACCAGGAGAGAGACCTCGGGGTTGTAGTGGACAGCATGATGAAAATGTCAACCCAGTGTGCGGCAGCTGTGAAAAAGGCAAATTCCATGCTAGCGATAATTAGGAAAGGTATTGAAAATAAAACAGCCGATATCATAATGCCGTTGTATAAATCTATGGTGCGGCCGCATTTGGAATACTGTGTACAGTTCTGGTCGCTTCATCTCAAAAATGATATTCTAGAGTTGGAAAAGGTTCAGAAGAGGGCAACCAGAATGATCAAGGGGATGGAGCGACTCCCTTACGAGGAAAGGTTGCAGCATTTGGGGCTTTTTAGTTTAGAGAAAAGGCGGGTCAGAGGAGACATGACAGAAGTGTATAAAATTATGCATGGCATTGAGAAAGTGGATAGAGAAAAGTTCTTCTCCCTCTCTCATAATACTAGAACTCATGGACATTCAAAGAAGCTGAATGTTGGAAGATTCAGGACAGACAAAAGGAAGTACTTCTTTACTCAACGCATAGTTAAACTATGGAATTTGCTCCCACAAGATGCAGTAATGGCCACCAGCTTGGACGGCTTTAAAAGAAGATTAGACAAATTCATGGAGGACAGGGCTATCAATGGCTACTAGCCGTGATGGCTGTGCTGTGCCACCCTAGTCAGAGGCAGCATGCTTCTGAAAACCAGTTGCCGGAAGCCTCAGGAGGGGAGAGTGTTCTTGCACTCGGGTCCTGCTTGCGGGCTTCCCCCAGGCACCTGGTTGGCCACTGTAAGAACAGGATGTTGGACTAGATGGGCCACTGGCCTGATCCAGCAGGCTCTTCTTATGTTCTTATGTTCTTATGAAACTGAGGTTATCATACTTTGGATACATAATGAGAAGACCTGATTCACTAGAAAAGACCATAATGCTGGGAAAAACAGAAGGGAGTAGAAAAAGAGGAAGGCCAAACGAGATGGATTGATTCCATAAAGGAAGCCACAGACCTGAACTTACAAGATCTGAACAGAGTGGTTCATGACAGATGCTGTTGGAGGTCACTGATTCATAGGGTCGCCGTAAGTCGTAATTGAGTTGAAGGCACATAACAACAACAACAAAGCATTGAACTGTTAGGCATGCTCAGTTAGAATCAACTGTCAGTGTTCTAAAAGCTAGATTCACAGCTGCTGGGCTAGGCTAATCAGGGGGCCACACCTTTATTTCACTTGACGCAGTCATGGCTTCCCCCAGTGAATCCTGGGAAGTGTAGTTTGTGAAGAATGCTGAGAGGAGAATCCTATTCCACTGACAGAGCTCCAGTGGCCAGAGTGATTTAACAGTCAGCTGCTCTGAATGAAGGTCTGTGAGGGGAACAGGGCATCTCCTAGCAACTCCCAGCACCCTTCACTAACTATACTTCCTGGGATTCTTTAGGAGAAGCCATGACTGTCTAAAGTGAAATAAAGGTCTGGTGTGGATGCGGCCAGGGACAGCTTTGGTTTAAATTTGGGTGGGAGACCACATCTCCCTGCTATAGAATAAAAAGGTGGGGAAACCCTGAAAAAGAATGATACTGTTCACAATGTTTTCCTTCTGGAAAGTAAAAAGGCTTCCCCTTTACCCAGTGCCCACCCATCCAATCTCCTCCCCTCCCCCTTTTTCCCTCCCCTCCCATTCCCGCCCTCCTCCTCCCCTCCCTGCCCCTCCCCCAGGTCAGTTTCACCTATCCTAGCATGATTGCACAGGAGTAAATCCCACTGAACTAAAAAAGCATGCAAATGATCAAACCTGCCCTCCCTTCTGTTTCTGTGAATATGTGAAGTACCCTTTGCAACACTAAAACAAAGCTCCAAAAACTATTGTGGAATAATGGCACTGACCATTCTGCAGAATAGTTTCCAATGGACATTTGGAGTGTCTCAGTTTGCACAAGATAAAATAGTAGGAGGTGAAATATATTTTAGCAAAAGTCTAGGTGTACTCCATGTTTATAATTGACCATGCCTACCTTTCCTTAAATGGAGTAGTTTAAGCATATCAGGCTGAAAACATGCATCTTGGGCAGGTCAAGTTTGTTTTTTCCAACAGCTACAGTCATTGCTGAAGTAACAATATATTGTAATCAGTCTGATTTTACATCAAACTGCAGTTTCAGATTCAACTGTTACTGCGCCCAAAATAGAAATAGTGCATAACCTCCAGTTTGAAACACAAAAAGCTATCTTCACCATCATATGACACTGACCAGTAAAAAGGCTTTGAAATTAATAAAAAGAAATTTGACACAGATTTCTAGGATGAATAACGAGAGAAATAATTTTCTAGGCAGATATTAGGCAGGCGTCATCTCTGTTATCTTTTTGGTGCCTTATGAAGACTTTCCTCTTTCAACAAGCCTTTTAAGTCGAGACCTATCCCGGTCTGCATCTGTGATGGAATTGCTTTTTAATATATATATATATTTAAAAGAATATGTTTTAACCCTTTTTAAAAGATGTTTTAAAAGCTTTTTTAAAAATGTTTTTAAAGTTGTTTTGTTTTGCTGTATTTTAGAGTCTGTTTTTATGATGCTTTGATGTGTTTTTAGTGCTTCTATTTGCCGCCCTGGGCTCCTGCTGGGAGGAAGGGCGGGATATAAATCAAATAATAAATAAATAGGTTAGATTCTCTGAGGAAACAGTAGTAACACATAAAAGTAGCAAAGTAAGAAGAACACCAACAAACTTACAAAAATGTAATTCTCCATCTGTGGAGATGGCAGGTGTTGCCACCACTCACCATATGCTCAGAGGCACATGTTTACAAATTCTTCCAAGCTACACAGGAAGTGGATTGGACTATGAAAGACCAACCCAAATGTGTTTGCATTTTTACACATTTGTAGGACAGTACAATATCTCAGAGAAGAGGTCAGGTCTCCTGCTCTCTTGATGCATTCACTGTAACTGCCCAATTGCCTTGCTTTTTAAAGTTTAATAGAAATATCTGTTGGCTATAGATACGTTTCTAAACCTCAAGGGTTTTTTGCCTATTAGTGAATAGAATCTCCAACGCTGACTCGTGAATGGGAAGAACTATGTAGGATAATGTGATCCTTCACATACACCTCTACTTTTTGAGTTTTACAAGTCAAATACAGCACTATTACTTGTGCTCAGCAACACACTGGGAGCCAGTAGATCTTTCAACACTCTACTGCCTCATTCTGTAGGATGTGTAGAGCAGGGCTGAGATACTCGCTCATTCTTTACAACACAGTTTGTTGCCTTTGTTATTAGCAGTGTTCCCATTCTTCCAGAATTCCTTGTTTCCATATCTCTTTTTCTGATGGCTGTACTTGGTATATCATAGTCACTGCCTTGCTTCTCAAGGCAAGCTTCTTTCCAGTGTTGTGATCACTGATGTGCTACACAAGCTTGTATTTTCCTGATGGGTAGCCATGTTAATCTGTTGCAGCAAATCCAGAAAGAGGTTTGTGGCACCTTAAAAATTTCCAGTGCAATCGTAATCATGTCTACTCAGAAATAAGTCAAATTGAATTCAGCAGGGCTTACTCCCAGGTAAGTGGGTTTAGGGTTACAGGCCCAGATATTTATTATTCCATAATACGTATGTTAGTCTTTAAGACAGGAAACGTTAACCTGGTGCCCTCCAGAAGTTGTGAACTACAACTTCTATCATCTCCAGCCATTGGCCAGGCTGGCCAGGGCTGATGGGAGTTGTAGTCCAAAACATCTAGAGTGCATCACATTGGCTACCCCTGTTTTAAGGTGCCTAAGACTTGTAGTAGTCATTACACTCTGATGTGAACCTTTGGGTGTGATAGGGAGGAAGTCACCTTGACACAACAGAAATTGTGGCTCTGCTAACTGTATGTTTGAATGCATCCCAAGTTAGGGCATGAGAAAGCACATGTAGGGTCAATTCTGCTGGCAGAACTGAACCTCTTATGGAGGATATTTGTCTTGTTCAGTCTGTTAGAGGAATACATTGACGATATACCTAACAGATCAAAACAATTTATTGGAAGAGTGTTGTAACCATCTGGATTCATTTTCTGATCCAAGTATACAAAGAGAAACAGGATCAATCAATGCTAAGACTTTAGTTTTATTATTCCTTTGCAGCTGCTGAGCAGGAAGGAAGGTATACAGGTGTTCACAAACAGCCAAATTCACTTCCTTCCAATCTCTGCAGGCTCTCGTTTTTATTATTATTGCATTTTAGAGTAAGATTTAAACTAGAAGATGTGAAATGCTTACATAAATAACAGTTGGGACAATGATAAACAACAGACACTGATTACTGTTCTGTATTTAATCACATTTATGATAGTTTAGAAGGTGTTCTTGGATGACCTCATTTAAATTTGAACCATATATTAGTAGGCAGAAGATGGGAGTGAGTGTTGCCAGATCACATCGGATCCCTCCAGACATTCATATATCATTGTGGGATTGGTACTCCTCATGCATGCAAGGTTTTTGCAGCGTCCACGAAACATTGTTGTCATCAAAATGCCAGCCCATATTTCCCCCCCATTTAATCCAGAATCAGTCTTTCCAGGGAAAATTTAGCACATTGTTGTTGACATCTCAGTGACCTGTTTACAATATTAAGCCCCCATCTGAAAGCACCCATTGTACTTTGGAATTCTTGACAGTAAAATATCCTCTAGCTAGTGATGGGGAAGCAATTCAATTCAGTTCGCATTTAAAGGTGAAACAATACACAAACTGAAAAGCAGCCATCCATAAAACTATGCAATTCTATGAATTCTGCAATGCAGTTTCTCCAGCCAAGTAACATGTACATTCAAAAATGGACATACTGGCATGAAGTGTGCATAAAATGCATATACTTGTAACATACAAACGTGTTATATTAGGGAAAATTGCTTTGCAAAAATGTGTTTATTAAGGAGAATTGCATACAAACGTATATGCTGGGATAAATTCACACTAAAATGCTGATGAATTTTCATGACGACTTTTTTAAAAAAATGGCAAACAGATGTGGAAATGTGGAGAACTGCACTTACGACTGGACAATGGGAAAGTGAGAGAAAGCAAAATTGACAGATTCGCCAACCCTAGAAGACCATCTAAAGGAATTCATGCTTGGGATGGCTCCAACTGAACGAACCAAAAAGTCTTTCCTACCATCTTTCTCATCATGCACTTTTGCATATATAGCAGCTTTGTTATTCACAAATGTCATTTGTATGATACTTTATCCATCATACCTTGAGTGGCTTTCTTTGTCATTGCATTCTGTAAATATATGTATTCGTGTTTTTATTTCCACAGGGCAAAAGATGGTGCCTCTTTTGCACAGTGATATGTACAATCCTAATTTTTCCTTTATGATTGATACTAAATATTTGGACCATAAACTGAGCTGAGGATACAGATGAATTTAGTTTATCTAAATTTGTATGACAGCTATGCAATACAAGGAAGGAAGAACAATTGTTCATTCTTACAAAAATATTCTTGTATGATCTCATGAATTCTTGTATGATCTCATGGGCTGGTTTTGTTTAGGGTTCCACTACTCTTCTCTTTAACTCAGATGTATACCCTGATATACTTGTGTAATTCATTTTGAAACTGGGATTTCAAGTTGATTCATATTCATGAGGACAGTTGTTATGAGGTATCAAATATTTGGAATTTTTAATCTTTGATTCATCTCAGTGAACCAAAGTTTGGAAAGGCGTGCAACAGCAAAGATTCCTGGGAAACAGCCCCTCTGTGACCTCTGAGTACATACCTTGCAATGCCTGAAGGTATAGACTTCCTGACTCTCATGGAAATTTGGATTTGTCACCCAGTAAGAATAGCTCCTTTCAAACTAGGAGGTGTTGTGCATGTCTAAGCCTTTGGAGAAGACAGGATAAACTCCTGTCAAACAAAAAAACTGTTTTACACAAGGATTATGATAATCTTAACCTTGGGGAATCATCAGGAATCTACAGCAGGGAGATCACACCTATCATCTGGGAACTTATCAGGAAATGAGTGGGTTCCCACCTTGCTGATCACATTTACATTGGGTTTACTTTGGGGTCAGTTTTAGTTAGAAAAAGCTATAAAACATGAGGGGTTGAGAGGGGAAGTCAGTTCCTCGTCTGGGGGGCTGCAACAACTGCTTTTCTTATCAACACACGCTAGCATCTTTGGGACAATTTCAGAGCTATGGATTTGGGTGAGAACTTTCAAATCTGGCGCTGGTTACAAAGGGTGGAGCTTTTGCTCATTGGGCTAGATACGAAAAGTCTCTCTCAGTTTTTGGCTTGAAGCAACTCTCCAGGAAAGGTATATGCAACTATCTGGGCCTTTTTCCTTCCTTTCTTCTTTCTTTCTGTTTGGGTGAGCTTAATGTGAAAGTGTTTATAGGGCTAGTCTCTTTGCTTTAGTCTATCCAGTGTTGTTGAATGAATGAATAATAGTTAGAAAGCTGCTCATTGTTAACTGCAACTGTATACTGCAATATTTTTTCCTTGTTCCTTCTCTTAATAAAACCACTCTTTATTTTACTTCCAGTGTATGTGTTATTGGGTTAAGGGTAAAATTATACATGCTCTGGGGGTGACATGTGGCTAACTCCAGCAAAAGATCCTACTGCTCTCTTTTTGGGGACTTGGATTTCTAGTGAGCTCTGCTCATGAGGAAGTTCAAGGTCCTGTTGTAACACCGTTCAGTTGACTCTTTTTTATCAAGGTGGTTCAATGAAGCCATTGTAGACTTATATTTTTGGGCATGGTAAATAGCAGGGCTGTGGAGTCGGAGTCATGGAGTTGGAGTCAGAAGCAATTTTCGGTGGAGTCGGAGTCAGTAGAAATGTACTGACTCCGACTCCAGCTTCAAAATACCATTGAAACATCTGAAGCTCGCTGTAACGACATTGCAGGGCACTTCCAAAATAAAATCGCATGCATCCGTAGGGACCTAGACTCTGATGTTATGACAGCTGAATCCACTGAAGTGTCCAGAGCACGGTCTTGTCCTTCATTATTGGATGAGTTTCAGTTGGTGCAGCTTGAGGAAGTGGACAAGGTGCTTGGAATGGTGCAGGCGACCACGTCTGTGCTAGATCCTTGTCCATCTTGGCTAGTGAAGGCTAGTAGGACTGGTACCACCGGCTGGGCTAAGGAAGTGATAAATGCCTCCTTGAGTGAGGGAGTAGTCCCAGTAGCCTCAAGGAGGCAGTAGTAAGACCTCTTTTAAAGAAACCTTCCTTAGACCCAGATGACCTGAACAACTATAGACCGGTGGTGAATGTCCCCTTTTTGGGCAAGGTTCTGGAGCAGGTGGTTGCCGGTCAGCTCCAGGTGCTCTTGGATGAGACCGATTATCTGGATCCGTTTCAATCCAGTTTTAGGCCTGGTTTTGGCACTGAAACAGCTTTGGTCGCCCTGTACGATGACCTTTGTCGGGAGAGGGACAGAGGGAGTGTGACTCTGTTGATTCTCCTTGATCTCTCAGCGGCGTTTGATACCATCGACCATGGTATCCTTCTGGGGAGACTCGCGGAGTTGGGAGTTGGAGGCACTGCTTGGCAGTGGTTCCGCTCCTACTTGGCGGATCGTCACCAGAAGGTAGTACTTGGGGAACATTGCTCGACACCTTGGACTCTCCATTGTGGAGTCCCTCAGGGGTCGGTTTTGTCCCCCATGCTTTTTAACATCTACATGCAGCCTCTGGGTGCCGTCATCAGGAGTTTTGGAGTGCGTTGCCACCAGTACGCTGATGACACGCAGCTCTATTTCTCCTTTTCATCCTCTACAGGTGAGTCTGTGGATGTGCTGAACCACTGCCTGACCGCGATAATGGACTGGATGAGAGCTAATAAACTGAGACTCAATCCAGACAAGACCGAGACACTGTTGGTGAATGCCTTCCCTGTACAGATGGTGGATGTTTACCCTGTTCTAGATGGGGTTACACTCCCCTTGAAGGAACAGGTTCGTAGTCTGGGGGTGCTTTTCGATCCTTCCCTGTCTCTTGAGGTGCAAGTGGCCTCGGTGGCAAGGAATGCGTTCTACCACCTTCGGTTGGTAGCCCAGCTACGCCCCTAACTTGACAGGGATGACCTCGCCTCAGTTGTTCATGCTCTGGTAACTTCTAGGTTGGATTACTGTAATGCGCTCTATGTAGGGCTGCCCCTGAAGACAGTTCGGAAACTTCAGCTAGTGCAAAATGCAGCAGCCAGACTGCTGACAAGGACCAGCCGGTCAGCACATATAACACCTGTTCTGGCCCATTTGCACTGGCTACCCATCTGTTTCTGAGCCAGATTCAAGGTGCTGGTCATGACCTATAAAGCCTTACATGGCGTGGGACCGCAATATCTTGTGGAACGCCTCTCCCACTATGAACCTACCCGGTCACTTCGCTCAGCAGCTAAGGCCCTCCTCCGGGTACCAACACATCAGGAAGCCCGGAGGACAGTTACACGATCTAGGGCCTTTTCTGTAGTGGCCCCTGAATTGTGGAATAGCCTCCCCGAAGAAATACGCCTGGCGCCTACGCTGCTATCTTTTCAGCGCCAGGTTAAGACCTGGCTATGCTCCCAGGCATTTTAATGTGTTTAACTTTTATATTTCTGTTGTTCCTTGTTTGTGTTTATTATTGTTTGGTGATTTTATTATGATATTTTGTATTTTAATATTTTGTACACCGCCCAGAGAGCTATTCACTATGGGCGGTTTAAAAATGAAACAAATAAAATAAAAATAAATAAATAAAAATAAATTAATATTTTAATATTAATATTAATTTATTAATATTAATAAATTAATATACATTTGCCATTTATGAAGGAGTTGGAGTCAGAGTCAGACCATAGAAAAATAGAGGAGTCGGAGTCGAAGGTTTGATGTACTGACTCCACAACCCTGGTAAATAGTCTTGTCAGCTTCAACACATTCTCACACACATAGCAAGACCATGACTCACCACTTCCAGACTCAGCCTTGATGAACCACCATCTTGACAAATATCGGAACAGTCACAAAACCGCTCACCACAACAACTAAGTTAGTGGAATTGTATCACCAAACTAGCAGCATATTAGTCTGGTCAAGGTATCACAAGTTGTTTTTTGTGACTCGACCTTTAAGCCAAGAATAAGGAACATGCAGCCCTCAAGATGTTGTTTAAATACCAGTCCTATCATCTCTTTACCAGTGGCTACCCTAGCTGGGGTTTAAGGAAGTTGGAGTCACAGGTTTCTCATCTCTGCTTTAAACACACGCAATTACTTTTTATTTGTTTATGTTTGTAAATATTTCTGTTTATTTGCCTATCTATCTGTTGCATTTCTATCCTGCTTTTCCTCCCAAAGGAGCCCAGGACAAGCACTTTAAGCACAGATGCAATGTTATTCATCTCAAGGTAGAGAATTCATTTTTTCCTATTATAGGATAAAGTATTTGATTCCTTTCCACAAATTCAAAGGAATAATATTATTCTTCCTTTGTTGGAAGACATATATTGATGGCAACATATGTAGTTTTGGCCTATTTCCCCCCTCTGTCTGGAGAGGTACATGTGAAAATTAGGATACCAAAGAGAAGGAACTCAGATTGGCTTTTTGCTAGCATGACATGGCCCAATTTATGTATGATGGCACCCTAAACCTCCCAGCAAACCTTTATCAGGTGTCTCTACAGCTGTAGGATGTTGTATCAGCATTAGCTGCTATGGCAGCCATCCAGAACAACAGCATTGGACAGCCTGTAAATAAAGGGCTTTTCCCAGCCATTGAAGCAGGTGATTAGGTATTCTCTGACTGGATACTGAGAAATTATATCTGTTCTATGAGCCTGTGGCTGCTTTCACACATGGGGCCAATAGCGCTAGTTTAATGGATTGAAAAGGTAGCGCTTCTGTCCCGATTTCTAAAATCTCTTTCACACTGCAGTACCTCTTGCGATAAGGAACAGTACTTTTTCAGCTGATATAGCGGCATTTCGCGCAACTGTCTTTCACACAGCTTGTTTTCGTCCCTCACCCATGCACACTGTTCCCCACTGTGTAGGAGGTCTAAGATCTTGTCCCATAGCCATGCAAGCCCTCTCCCTTTAGGATCTGACTTTTTAAATTGTTTTAGTTGTATCAAGACGGGTGTGTGTAGGAAATGCTGCTATCTGCGCTGATGCCGGAATACCGGTACAACGTTTGTCAGGCAAAAAGCCCCAAACAAACCTGCGTGACTAAAGGGTGGGAATGTACTGCATGCTGGGATGCCTGTCAAGTGAGCGGCAGCAGCTAATGAAACACTCCCGTGATCTTCTGGGTTCCCAGCCTTGCTAATGGATTAGTTCTGGTATCATTTATTGAGGAAATTAGTGCTACACTTGCACTACATTCCACCAGAATTCCGGAGCTACCCGGTATGTCGTGTGGAAGATCAAATATAATGCACAAATTACCAGGTAAGAATAACGGAATAAACTGCAGTGTGAAAGCACTCTGTATGTAAATCTTCCAATTTGCCTTTGAGTGCACATGATCTTTTCTGCTCAGTATAAAGGAGTATATAGGCAGATTCTAGATTTATTATCTACGTAAAGAAATTATACACAAGCCAAACTTTGCTGTACATCTTTTGAGACTTTTTAAATTTAATTTCTCAGCCATTTTGTTATTGAGAATAACACACAGTTAAATGCTTACCTCTTGATTAGGTGGTGTTTGTGCAATCTTTTCATCACATCATGTTCTTAACCATGAACACTGGTATTATTGCTGGCTAACCTTCAGAAGAGGGTTTGTCCTCTGGATCTTAATGCCAACTCAAGGACATATTTTCCTCAAGTCTTCTCCAGTGCTTGAGTGAAACTCTTCCTCACACCACATCTATGTATAAAAGACAGCAGTGTTTCAAATATCGGAAGAAATAACTTTGTCTCTTTTTTCCTCCTTGGTTCTTGTTGCAGCAAAAATAAAACCCTGAGAGATATGTTCATATTTCACAATCTACTTCCACTTCCAAAGCTTCCGTTTGCCATTTCACAGGGAAGATTTAATTTGCCCTGCATTTATTTTGCTACAAGAGTTCAAACAGATTTATGTCTAGATAGGAAGACAAAATATATTAGATTGGTTCTAGCTGCATATTGCATTTTTAGATTTTTTTAAAATAATGAAATAAAATAAAACCAAATAAGAGCTCTTTAGCTGTCAGCACAATCAGGGTTTTTCATGGACAGGATAAACATCTCAAGAAGGCCATCAGGTTGCCAGCAATATTTTACTCTGTGCATTCTCAAACTTCCCTTGAACAGGTTTTTTTAAAATATAAAAGACTCTGATTTTCTAAAAGACACTGTCCTTCAAAAACAGAGAGAATGTGGATGGCTCAGTGTCTGTCAAAAGGCATTCAGCTGCTCTGCTAGGTGTGTGTGTGAGACAGACTGACTTCAAGGTGACAAAAGGTTGAAATACCTCCTGACAAAGCTCCTATTATTCCTTTCTTTAAAGGGAAAGCTGTTTTTTAGTGTCATTCCTGACTCATTGAATTGAAGGTGCACACACACACACGCACACATGCACACACACCAGAGAGAAAAATTCTAGCTCAGTCCCAGCTATGCTAGTTTTCTGTTTGTGGAAGCTTGTTAATATAAAGGAGCAATCAAAAATATGATTTTCCACCTTCACTCAGAAGCACTACAGGGCATTCTCATTCTTTCGGAAATCTATATGTTGCATGTATGGACGGAGCTGTAGTTAACAGAGTGTTGGGTCTTAGCTGTGGAGGCCTAGGTTCAAATTTGTCCTCAGTCATCATGGAGGTTACTGTGTGACCTTGGGCAAGGCACTACCTTTCAGCCTGACATACCTATCAGGACTGTTGTGGGGATAAAATTGAGTAATTCTCTCCATGCTTCTTTGAATTCCTTTCAAGAGCAAGTGAAATATAATCCTTACAAATGACCTCATTGGCATTTCTCAGGTCTCTCGTATGGAGATAATTCCTTTCTGGTAAAGATGACATAAATTCTCCCTAAAGGTCTTCCCATGAAATTTCAGGGGAAAGTGTGTGTGTGTGTGTATGTGTATGTGTATGTGTGTGTGTATATATATATATATATATATATATATATATATATATATATGCTCATCTTGCAATAAAATATTACTGCAGCATTAGACACCATTGCTAGTTTTCATTTCATATTTTCAAGGGAAATTTGTCCAAATAAATGACAGCATATCCAAACTCATTTGCCTGACCTTGAAATTATAGTATGGAGCGATGCCTATAGTATTGCTGGAGACATCCCCAAACAAGTAAAACAGCTGGACATATTCTATGGCTTAATGTTTTATCATTACAAAAATACATGCTTGCATTGCATCTCTATTCTCATTAGGATTGCCAAGTCAGAAGCATCCCAAACCCTGAGATTTCAGGGGTGGACTATAGTGATGTCATGGGGGTGGCTCCAAGTTATGTCATTAAGCATGATACATTAAGCATCAACCACAGTTGCTTGGAGCATACAATAAAAAAAAATTCTCTGATTGGAAATTAAGATAGAAATCTTAGCTAAAAGATGGAGCCTGGATATGGAACTTTTAATCTAGCCTACTAGCTTCTGGCAAGAAGGGCTTAAGTGCCCTCATGTCAGGCCAGTCATCAGAAGGCCATTGTAGGAAGAAGGGAACCTAGTGTTGTGGAGATGTTAAATGGGAGCACTATGGAGTAAAGATGGCTGCCCCAAAGGCTGCAATTCTAAATACATTAAAGGTCTAAGCCCCATAGAACTCAATAGAACTTACTTCTGAGCAAATATGAATAAGATTGTGCTGCTGGTAAGCTTGACTAAGTATCCTCTGTAAAGATATCCATATCCAAGCAGAGTTGGCAACCCCCTGCCTGGAATGCCCTGCCCCTGCCTTTTAATGTGGCTGCTCTAAACTTATTTGCAGACTTGACCTTTCACTGCACAGAAAGATTTGAGAAATGAGTAAGAGTACAAAGATTCTCTACCCTTTTCTGGCGACCCCGTGGGCTGCTATAAACTCACTTTGACAGCCAACCCCATTCCAGTGAGTAATAATTAACAAACAGAAAACACACATGGTTTGGTCTACCTTCACAGACAGTAGCTTGGGAACAACAGCAATTGTAGCCACAAGGGGGTTGAGCTGAGCACATGGAGCCACTGTTGTTTCTATGGATGTAAGGGAGTGAGGTCAGAGGTAAATAAAATGCAAAAAGAAAAACAAGACAGTGATGATTTCCTAAATGCAATACCATACCAACCACAACAAGATTCCTGTAAGTAAGGCAGAACACTCAGCATCCCACAACCAGTCAGGGTTCCTAACCAAAAAACAAAACTAAAAAAATCCTGGCAGCCAGTCAGCCAAGGTCACAGAAATCCCCATGCAGCACAAAATTGTTCTTGGGGCTGCAGTGAGCAATCAGCACATAATGCCTTGGCTTTGAAATCTGCACTTGTTGTTGATTTGCTACCAGGTCAAATTCAAGGTGTGCTGTCCATGTTACGAGTGCCACAAAGTACTTGTTCTCCTGTTGTAAGAAATTGATCCTTTAGTGTGGCAGCACCTATGCTTTGGAACTCCCTGCCTATTGACATTGGGCAGCCACCTTCATTGTACTCTTTTTGGCACCTGATGAAAACATTTTTGTTTAGATAAGTCTACCCAGGCATGTACAAGCTGTTGTTTTTTATCTGTTTTTAACTCATTGTTGGTTTTATTATTTTGAATGTTTTTAAATACCTGTCTTTAACTGTTTTTGCCAATAATTTTATTGTTTTAATTCCTTTTGTAAACCGCTTTGAGGTGTTGTTTTTTTACAATAAAGCGGTAAATAAATACATTTTGGAGTCACTGTGGACTTTGGGTTTCTCTCCTCTTTCAGGAACAGAGGAATTGGCCTTATACTGGCTCAGGCCATTTGGTACCATCTAGCTCAGTACTGATGACATGGACTAGCATTGGCTCTCCAGGATTCCAGGAAATAGTCTTTTCCAGAGATTGGATTTCAGACCTTTGCATGCAAAGCAGGTGCCCTACCACTGAGCTAAAGCCCTTCCCCTGTTTAAAAATGTGTATTTTAAAATTGTTCTTTTCAAATCACTAACGAATGCATATCATACCTAGGGCAGATCCACACCACACATTTAAAGCACATTCAACACATATTTGAAGTACATGAATCCCACTACAGAATCATGGGGACTGTAGTTTGTTAAGGGTGGTAGAAACTGTAACTGTGAGAGGGAAACTACACTTCCCAGGATTCTTTGGGGGAAGTCATATGCTTTAAACGCAAGTTGGATGTGCTTTAAATGTATTGTGTGGATCTGCATTTCTTCATAAGCTTTGCCTGCATATAAATTATTTTAATTAATTTTTAAAAATGGAAATCAGCTACAAGGTTTACTAGGTAACCATGGGCTACTCACCATCTTTCAGCCTAATACTCCCCTCAGGGTGAAAACAACAGAGGGGGACCATGACTACCCCAAGGAAGAAGGGCACACTTAAAATGCAGAGGAAATAATATTGTACAACCATAGTGTGAAATAATATACTTTTTGAGACATAGTATGAAGAAATATTTATATAATTTATATATATATATATATTTATAATCATAACTGAAGTTGTTTACTGTGCATGCCTACCAAGATCCTGCTGTGTTCTGTTCTAGATCTCCTGCTTGATTATTTTGCACACAGAGACAAAGTTTCTTTTGTTGCTGCTGAAAGCTATGAACTTACTCAACTCATGTTGTGCAGACAAGGCAGCTATTCTTGCAATGGGTTCTAGCTATTGCCCTGAGGTCAACAAATCCCTTGTCAATTACAACCCTGACTTCACTTATTGGCTAAAAACCTGAAAGGGCAGGGATTAGAGTAGCCTGTTACTAGCACATTTAACAGATATTTGGGAAGGGTGGTTGACATTTTGGTGTATATCTCTTGAACCAGACCACCTAGGAACTTAGTTTTTTAAAAAAATTAACAACTAAGAGTCCTAAGATTGGGGTGACTCACCCAGAGACCCAGAATCTCCAGGTGGAAATGAGATTTGGCAACCCTAATTCTCACTAAAGCATTCTTACACATAGCTTCACTGGATCTGTCAGAAAGCAATTGCTGTTGTTGTTGCTACATCTTGCTGCAAAGTTATCAAATCAAGCTTATCCAAAGGCACTAATAACTTTTTTCCAGGTAGACAAAGTAATCATGATAATACATTATGTAGTATATGTAGTAGAGCTGTCACCTTCAGTTTAGAATCGTGCTCTGATTCTTTTAATAGGTATGAGGTCAAGATGAACACTACTGACTTTTGTTTCCTTTCAAAGTAATGGAGGAATCCAAAGTTGCTATCTATCGCTATAATCCAGCACTTCTTTACAAAAGAAAAGAAGTCCCTTGTATATCCTTTTCTAGTGGTAGACCATCTGAACTAAATGATAAGAACAGCGAGAGAAATGGACTGACTTTCATGCATGAGCATAATAGCCACAATCAGAAAGCAGTGAACAATAGAAGATTTTCTGGGAAAGTTATCATATTTGATTGTGACTTGTTACATAGTAGGTCTAATGCCTTAATTTACCAGTACTGTCTATTAATAGATCCTTAATCATAGATGAAAAAGTGTTTCATCCATGCATACTTGCCTAGCCCCATTGAACATGCATGGGATTGTGGTGTTAAGGAAGTCCTCATGTGAAAAGGCACAGAATAATGGTTGATGCAGACTACAGAAGAATATCCAAACATTTATGTATATGCATTTATTGAACAATCAGGGAATATTATGTCTGATAATGAATAAATTATATGTTCCTGCTTTGGGTCCAGAAAAGCTATTATCTGTTGTAAATATCCTGAAAATATCCTATATGCCTAGCTACTGTTATTTTATGAAAATTCATTACTAGAGGAATATGTCTAAAGTGCTCTCAGCTTTTAAGGATATAGCCTTCAATTCATCTTCCCTGGCCAGTCTTGTTGCTCCCCATGAAAGGTTAAGAGGAGCTTTCTATACCTGGAAAACCTACTTGGTTTTTTTCCCAGTCTGCTACAGGCATGGTAGCATCAGCAGCAACAAAGGCAGTTAGAATGGCTGATGGATACCTGCAACCTACTTCTTGTTTTTCTTAGCTTGTCACCAGAAAGGAACCAGTAGCAACAAAAGAGCCCTCTTCACGCTTTACTCAAATGTAGAGGACAAGCATGGTGAAAGGGACTGTGCAGCCATGTCTTTCTCCTAACCACTTAAGTTGCCCTGCTCCTGCGGTCCACACTGTTCCCATTGCCATGTTGAGCAACAAAAAGTCTTCTCTATGCATGGAGGCTCCCTGTGCAATTTAGAACACTGATTGCCCAGGGTTTGAAACTGCATGGGAAGCCTCCACACATAGGGAAGGTTCCCCACTCCAGAAGTGATGCTTAATATGGTGATAGTGGGAACAGGAAGAGGAGGAGGAGGAGGAGCACACTTTGGGGGCAAGGTTAATTGTCCTATCCCAGAGCCCCTATCATGATGACTGCCTTCTAGATATTAATAACACAAAGAGGACGAATGAAGACAACATTTTAAGATGCTGAATTGTTGATGGATGTTTCCCAATTTCAGGAGTTAAAGTGATAAAAGAAATGTGTGCCTGAGGTCTATGGACACTTTCATATTAACATGCCAACAGTCTGTCTACTGGATGGGAAGAATGAACAATAGAGGTATCAACATTATAATGATTGCACAGTACTGAGAAACTGGGCACTGTCAGCTATCCAAAATGTTTTCAGGCTCTCTCAGACATGCCACGAAATTCTAAACCTGTAGGTTTACATTATCTAGCTGAATGCTGGAACATCTGTTCCTGTCCACAAGGAACAGGGCTCAATTTTCAAAGCCTATATGTATTGCAATCCATTCTAACATACATCAGGTTTTGTTTCTGTTCAGACAAAATAGTTATGGTTAAAAGAAAGTGGATTTTTTCCTCCAAATGTCGAGAATGTTATGTTTTCTTTTAATTCAGATTGTGCTAGTGGTGACAATTAAAGCCATGCATTTTGAAAATAGACAAAAAACACCTAGGAGAACCTAAGGAGGCAAGTCTTTGTTTATCTTCTTTCTCTCCTCAATACATTGTTTCCGTTTCTATCCTGTTCTCTTTCCTGCAGGAGCCCAGGGTGGCCATACAACATCATTCCAAAAATAGCATAATTAAAATATTACACAGTTAAAACAACTTAAACACATTTGAGAATCTTCAATACCTTCCAAGTTGCTCAAACATACCACTCTTTGAGTGTAAACAAAAATGTTTTAAAAATAGTTTTATACGATGATAACATGGAGGACAAGCATACTTCAACATACCTGAAAAAAGGGCTAACCAACTGATGGAAGCATAAGCTAGATAGTATGTGGAGTGATAGGTGGATGTTTGGATAACAGGACTGCCCAGTAGGAATGTCTCAATCTTCACAGGTGAACAGGCTTATCAGAGACTTCTAATGCCATGATCCCAAACATATAAACTTTTGTAACTATGGATGAAATCCTATACATGCTTCTTTGAGAGTAAGCCCCATTGAACTTGCTAAGCAAAGGACTGGGCTATTATTCAGTAAACCTTCATTGGTTGAGTTTTGACTTGAGGGCTACTGCCAAAACTAGGAGTAGCCCTGTGTTTGGCTGGCCAGTCATTTTTATTTCTCTAAGGGCTGGTTCACATATGAGCCAAGATCTGCATTAAAAATGCTGCTTTTTCCATCGTGATTGATTTTGACAGTTCACATACTTCCGCCCTCACCATGAATAAATTGGCTGTTTTTCTTTTTAGCATTCACACACATGTGCGTTTATTGCTAAAAGTATTTCCTTGTTGCCATGCCCACACATTAGAATGTTAACTGCGGAGGCAGGGAAGGGGTGGTGTTTCCCTAAACGAAGGGAGGAATAGGCACTTGAAAGAAAGGGAATTGCTCCCACCTGTGGCTGTTAGGCTGTCCCTGTGTGAGATTGGTGTGCCTTTGGCACCCCGGGACAAGCCTCAGCATGCGTTCTGGGAAACATAAAAAAAACCCAAACAATTATCTTTAGAGAGACATTAAAAGCAGCTAATAAAGGAAGCATTGACCATTTAATATTATTGGTCTCCATGAGTGGGATGAGTGGAGTAGATGCTGGGATGAGATGCCAAGGCAGCTTTCCTTTCCCCTGCGCTTTTGGGTATTTATAAATTACCCCAGCAGCGCCTTCACCAGCCTCCTCTCGCCTTGGCTGCCTGCGCTCCAAGCCTGGGTGCAGCTCCAGTGAGCGGTGTGTAGCGGCTTGCGGACCCCCCATGCAGCTCAAGCAAGAGAGCCGACCAAGGCTGAAGGGGAGTCTCCCTCTCTGGTGGCCAGGAAGGATTTTCCCAAGCTCCAGCTCTTCCCTGCTACCCTTGGGCAGTTGTTGGTGTCACTTCAGAAGAGAGAGAATGAAGGGGAGGGAAAAAAACCTGCTCACGTCACATGCAGAGAGCTTTTGCAGAATTAGACATTCTAGGGTGAATAATTGGATGAATGTGATTTTGTTTAAAGGAGCGGGGGAAGAAATGTATTGGGGGGAGAAGAGGGAGAAACTGGGAGAAAGGAAGGCAAGAGCGACTGGAAGTTGCTTCGTCAATGGCAGGAATCAAAATGATGCCCAGAGACAGTTAAAGAGGCGGAGAAAAGGGAGATCTAATGGTGAAGAAACAGTGCAGCAAAAAAAGGCACTTAAAAGGTAATACACGGTAGTAGTGCACTGAAGCAGGTGTGGATTTTAAAATCAATTTTGGGTTTTTGTCGCATCGATTTAATCTGGAGTTAAAGGCAAAAGCAGCTGAATGTACTCGTGTTGGCAAAAATGTCATGCAAATGGTCCAAATTAAAAGGATCCGCAAAAAGCATCAGATCCACATTATACCGGCATCTGATCAGGCCCTAAGTTTCATAGTATAGACAGTGCATCCCTTACAATCAGTCACTGATTGTAGGACTGAAATGAGTTGCCAGTTTTTATCATAGCCAAAATAAGAGCCCCTTTTGATTCCTTTTGATTGTGCATTCATGAAGATTTGTGCTCATTATGGGGGCAGTTATACACAATCCTACTTTCAATACTGTTTGTGCCACTAAAAGTTTTGGGGTGCACATACTGCTTTGTTTTCAATCAGTGCATGTCCTGTAACTTTCTGTTGAAATCCTCCAACTTTTTATACTACAAAAGTTCTACTTTATTTCTCTCACACGTGTTTGTTGTGTTATAGTGCAAGAGTTTCCCGCCAAATGGCAATAATGCAATATCACTGGGGAAGCATCCTAAAATAACTAGTGAAGCAGAATGATGAGTGGATGGTTGAGTATAACACTACCACTAAGTACTATTATTGTGTCAACAATAGTGTAGTGGCAAATTCAGAAGTGCAGGGTCCCTTCATGAATTGCTAGTCATGCCATGCCCCCTCACAGCCACGTCACCTCTCTTGCTTGCTCTCTGTTGTCATCTCTGCTCCTTAGTCCTTCCCCCATGCACGTTATTTCACAACAACAGATGCCCCTAGGAGCCAATCATTATGAACGGAGAGCATATTAGCTACTGAGAACAATCTTCTCAGTGGCTGACTCACCTCCTTTTACTCTGATTGGCTCCAGTCAGCAGGAAAGGACAAGAAAGTATGTTAGAGGACTCTTCTCAGTAGCTAACATGCCCCCTTTTCATGATGATTGGCTCGTAGGACATGGGAGACTTCGGGACAAGACTGGGACCCTGCTCCTAAAAAAGTAAGGAGTCTAAGCACCCCTGTGTGTCAATGATATGTTGCAGAACACACCCACAAAAATAGTCTGGAGGGTCTCTAATTCCTTCTCCCTAGACCCAGTGTGGGGTAGTGGTTAGAGTGTTGGACTAAGACCTGGGACACCAGGGTTCAAATTCCCACTCAGCCATGAAGCTCACTGCATGACCTTGGGTCAGTCACTGCCTCTTAATCTAACCTACCTCATAGGTTTGTTATGGGGATTAAATGAGGAGGGGGAGAACCATGCATGTATGCCATCTTGAGCTTATTGGAGAAAAAAGTGGGATATAATTACAAAAATCAAACAGATTCTGGAAACAGTAGGTGTGTAAGAGAGGCTAGAGAACCCTAACCCTTCCCCAAACTACAGTTCCCAAACATTCTTTGGGGGAAGTCATTATATTTTACACTGGCATATAGTGAATATAACTCCGTAGTGTAGCTATGCCAAGCACTCCATTTAAGTGAAAATAATGACTGATTTATCTGGATACTGATGCATGTGGAATTTGTTTTTAGATATGATGCAAAACATCACTTGGTCTGAACATTTAATTAAATACTGTCAATGCACCTTTGCCTTCACTATGATTATTTGAACTTCAGTTCCCTTTAGGGGGAATAATATGGAAGTTTATTACTCACTCTAACACATCTGTTGCTGCTTAAACAACTCAACTGCCAAGAATTTTATGAAGCATCACTTCATAATTATCCAGGAATACATTATGGGACCAGAATACATGTATCCTATGCTGTCTATTTTATCAGAATACATGATATCTAAAAGTGTTCAATGTTTGCTGCATCAATTACAATTCTGATAATTACCCATCATCTATTTTAGAGGCATGTAAAGGTTCCCCTACCTGACTTCCCCATTGCTGGCTGGTTCTGCTGCAATCCTTTTTCCTCTAAAGAAGGGGGGAAAACACTTCTGTGCTGAAGAACTGCTATTTTTTTTTGCCACATTTTATGGAAACCACAGAGAGTTTGTTGTTGTTTTAGCCAAAACAATGAATTACCACAAAACTTGCAAGGGTGGGAAACCTGTGGACTTCCAGATGTTGTTGGACTCCAACTCCCAGCCAGCAGTGGCCAATGGCCAGGGATGATGGGAGTTGTAGAGTAACATCTGGAAAGCCACAGGTTCCCCACCCCTGCTCTCGTTGAAATGTGCCCAAGTGAAATTCACGACAACACAAAGAAGGCTAAGGGGGCTATTTTATTATTTTTTAAAAAAATGACATTAGTCCTATTTACATGTTACTCATATGAAGGTGTATCATATGATTAAAGGGGCTGTGAGGGCACACTTCTTGTCCCATTCCCACTGACTGAAGGAAGCCAATGTATTTAGAAGTCTACATGCACAGGGTTTACTGTCTCAGGCATCCATGCTAACATGTCAACAGTGGGGGCAAGACTGAGGGGAAATTACCAGAGCTTGGAAAAGTTACTTTTTTGAACTACAACTCCCATCAGTCCCAGCCAGCATGGCCACTGGATTGGGCTAATGGGAGTTGTAGTTCAAAAAAGTAACTTTTCCATGCTCTGGAAATTACATGCCATTGTGGTGCAGTCAGAGGTGTGGCAACCCTGTGGGTTAATCATGTGATGCAGCTTCATGCAATTACATAATCTATGCAACTATACAACTGTATAATCTAAATTTCAACACAGGAGAAACAACAAGAGGAGAGGGATAAAGAGGGAAGGAATAAGCAATAGTTTCAATTGCACATTATTATTATTATTGTTTAGGTTTAGGTTTAAGCTTAGTTACAGGGTATGTAGCAGTACAGCATAGGAAATAAGGGGTTAAGGGAAAGGCTTGACTGGAAAAGTAGTTTTAAGGAGGGATTTGAAGAAATCAAGAGAAGTGACTTTGGGATGGGAGGGAGTTTCAAGCACAGGGGGCAGTAAAGGGTGTCTTTTGAAGGAGCAGGAGACCTTGGACAGCTGAGGGTGGTGGAGGTGAAAGATCAGAGGTCACTGGCAGGGATGTATCAGGGTATATGAGCTCATTTCATATGGAACAGCAGGATTTCTTAGATTACAAATTGAAGCATATTGAACACCAAGATTTAGAACACACTGGTAACTTTTTTGATTCACTGTGGCATACTGTTGTATGATTCCTTGCACAATTATGGAGATTATACAGCCACAAGAGTGGCTGTATACCATAGCCAGCATGGATTTTTCATATTCTGCAATGCTAAATTGAAAATACCTCCCATGACATTCTGCTGCTTCCTATAAGCTCATTTCAAAACCCAACAAAACTTATAGTTCTGATCTCAGAATCGCTTGCTTAACAACCCTCTACATTTTCATGGTGATACACACAACAGTCAGAGAAAAATGAAAGTTCAAAGTGTAAAAAGAGGGAAAAAATCCAGATCCCTGTTGGATTTTTTTCTTTCAGTGGTCTCATAATTTGTTGAAATTAATTAAAAGTCAGCAATATTCACAGAGTACCTGTAATCCTATTACTGACCTTGCCCCATACTCCTACCTTCATCTTCTGCAGTTTAAAAGTTAAAAAAAATGCAAGACTGATTTTTAATTAATTTAATAAATTTAACATTGGAGTCAATGATAAGCACAGGCATGCTCAGTAAAAATCAACTGTCAGTGTTCTAAAAGCCAGACTAACAGCTGTTTAGCTTGCCTAATCAGAGGGCCACATCCATGCCAGACATTTATTCCACTTTAAACAGTCATGGCTTCCCTCAAAGAATCTTGAGAAGTGTAGTTTGTGAAGGCTGCTGAGAGTTGTTGGGAAATTCACCTGACAGAGCTCCAGTGGCCAGAGTGGTTTACTAGTCAGCCTCTCTTCTAGGGATTGTAGCTCTGTGAGGCAAATAGGGCATCTCCTAATAACTCTCAGCACCCTTCACTAACTACACTTCCCAAGATTCTTTGGGGGAAACCATGACTGTCTAAATTGAAATAAAGGTCTGGCGTGGATGTGGCTAATGACAGCTTTGTTTTAAATTTGGGTAGGAGGCTACATGTGCCTGCTGTAGAATAAAAAGGTGGGGAAACCCTGAAAAATAATGATGCTGTTCACAATGTTTTCCTTTTGGAAAGGAAAGGGGCTTCCTCTCTGTCCAGTGTCTACCCACCCAATCTCCTTCCCTCTCCCTCCCCTCCCTGTTAATCTCTAGCCCTCCTCTTCCCTCCCTCCCCCAGGGCAATTTCACCTATCTTATGCATGATTGTACGGGAGTGAATCCCACTGAACTAAAAAAGCATGCAAATGATCAAACCTGTCCTCCCCTCCTTCTCCCTCCTATCCCCTTGCCCCCTTTGCCCCTCTCACCCCTCCCCTCCCCTTCAAATCTCCTCTCCCTCCCCAGGTCAATTTTACCTATCCTAAGCATGATTGCATGGGAATAAATCCCACTGAACTCAATAAGCATGCAAATGATCAGACTTCCCTTTCCCCTCCCCTCCCCTCTTCCCTTCTCTCCTTCCCCATCTCTCCTTCCCTTCCCTTCCTTCCCCTCTCCTCTTCCTTTCTTTCTCACTTCCTGTCATCCTTCTTTCTCCTTCTCTGCCCATTCCATCCTTCCCTCCCTCATGGTCATTTTCTCCTATTCTAAATATGATTGCATGGGAGTAAATCTCACTGAACTCAATAAACATGCAAATGATCCAACCTGTCCTCCTCCTTCCCTGCCCGCCCTCCTCCTCCCATCCCTCATCTCCCTTCTGTCCTTCCCCCATCCTCCCCTACTCTTGCCCTTCCTCCTCCCCTCCCCCTGCCCTATGGTCATTTTCACCTATTCTAAGCATGATTGCAGTGGAGTAAATTCCATTGAACTCAATAAGCATGCAAATGATTGATCCATTCTCAGCAAACTTGCACAGGATCCTATTTCTTACCTCTGGGATTAAAAAGCAGAAAAATTCACTAATAAGCAAAAAAAAAACCCTTGCAGTTTAAGAATGTACCTATAGCCAACAGATATTTCTATCAAACTTTAAAAAGCAGGGAAATTGAGCAGCTGTAGTGAAGGCACCATGGGATCAGGAGACCTGACCTCCTTTCCATTTGTAAAAATGGAAACAATTTGGGTTGGTCTTTCACAGACCAATCCACTTCCCATGTAGCTTGGAAGAATTTGTTAACTTGTGGCTAGCAATGCAAGTTGGATGTGCTTTAAATGTACATACAGCCCATATAATAATTTACAGTCAAAACCAGTGGGTTATTGCAGAACATTTAAAAAAAATAAAAAATAAAATCAGTATTAGTTTCTTACATAATAAAAGCAGTGATACCTAAGTAAGCTTTGCCCAATTGCTTTAAAAATAGGATCAGGGAGGAAGAGAAAGGTTTACAACACAAATGAAATCTTTTGCTATGTTCACTCAAAAGTTCCATTAATTTACAGCACAATCCTAACCATGTCTACTCAAAAATAAGTCCTATTGAATTCCATGGGATTTACTCCCAATATGTGGGATTAGTATTGCAGCTTTACTCCCAGAAAAGAGAGTATAGAATTAAAGTTTTATATTGGGAAGGTTTTGAAAACACTGCTCTCTTCAACCCTGCAGGAAAATGTAAACTTGTTTGAATCCTGCACACAAGAGAGAAAAAGACTTTGCTACTGCTAAAAGCTATAAATTTACTCAGTTTGAGATTTTCAGACAAGCAGGAAAAATCAACAGTTTTCTGGATTTGCAATGGGTTCTAGCTATTGCCTGGAGGTCAACAAATCCATTGTCAATCACAACCCTGACTTCACTTATTGACTACATATCTGAAAGGGCAGGGTGAGGACAGCCAGCTATGACCTCATTTAACACAAGTTGCGGGTGGGGGGGCTGACATTTTGGTGTATATCTCATGAACCAGACCACCTAGAAACTTAAGTTTTAAAAAAATGAAAGCTGAGAGTCTGGAAATTAAGGTGACTCATCAGGAGACCTGGAGAGGACCCTAAAAATCTGGAGTTTCTGGGCAAAAACCGGAAACCTGGCAACTCTAATATTTTGGCCTGTGACATTAATTACTATATTTTATTGTCCTCTTGTGCTTAAATATTGTGTCCCATCGTAAATTCAAAGAGAAACCCCCCTTCTTATCTTGTAGATGCACATACAATTTCAGTGGCTATTCCATGGACAATCCTTTAAATAGCTAAGAGGTAGCGTTCAGTGATGCAGTTAGTAATTTGCTTTTGCATCCCAATTTATCTACAATGGATATATTTTTAAAACACAGAAAATATGTCTTTTTTCGGCTTTTGTAACAATTGGGAAGCATAAAAGGTGCATTTTTAAAAGCCTCCTATATAAATTGGAATTCAGATATTACTAATTATTTGCTTCACAAATAACTGAAACCTTTCTCATAAAGATAATGGATCTATTTTTCATTAAGGAAAAAAACCCCAAGGCTTAACTGTTCCTGTTTATTAGTCAGAATGTATCATGATGATTAGTCAGTGTATCAATACACAATTATCTCTTTAGGTAAGGGCATGTTTTACTGTTTTCCAAATGCCATCTTCTTCAGAGGAGTTGTCCATATTATCTCAAGATAACATGTGTGCTAGGAAATGGTTGGTATAGTGATGGATTCTTTAAAAGCATATTCCAGTGGAAGCTGGTGGAGGAATAACATTTTAAGCAGATTCTCAATGTGCAAAGTCTCAGATTTTGTTTTATTTTATTTAAAAATCAATGAGGTGTTTGCTTTTGAAAGGATGGAAGGCTTCTTTTCTTTGGCTTCTGTAAAAATTTGGGAAGAACAAGAGATACATTCAGATACTTTAATTTGTACATTTGCAAATTCTCAAAGATCAATTTCTTATAGGGCAGCTGACCAGAATATCTGACAATATTTCTGTTTCAATAACCTGTTAATCCATCTGCATCTCTCCCCCTGCCCCAACAAAAGCAGCTTTTGAGGACCTGAAGCCTGTCTCTTAAACCCACACTTACAAACCTTGAATTACTGAATTACTATCATTTAAAGTGCTTATATATAAATTGAGATTCCAGGAACTATGCAGGATCAAGCTATGTATTTTGGCACAGACCTAGGGTATATCAAAGCCAAGGGTTGCATTCAATGTAGCACCAAGTCAAGGTTCCCTTAACACAAAGATTACCGCTAGTGCAATGGGACTTTCTTCCCCCTCCCCCTACACACACCCTAAATTTGTTCCAGAGGTTCCCCCAACCCTCTGAAGCAGATTTGGATAGGACATGGGGTGTGCATGGTGGGGGGAGGAAAGGGGGGAAAGTCCTATTGTACTAGCAGTAATCCTGGTATTAACAGGATGAATTAATTGTTTAATTAATTAAGTTTACTGTGGGAGGAATTAGCTTTCCCTGAGGACCTCCACCATAAGAAAACTTCCCAAATTGTTTGTACCTGAATTTCCTGAGGGGTTGCCATGTTAATTTCTTGTAGAAATAACAACAAAATGTATGATTTTGAATGTCAATTTCTGGGAATTGCCAGTCGGGAGGGTGCTCTTAAACTCAGGTCCAGCTTTCAGGCTTCTCAGAGGTATCTGGTTGCCCATTATGAGAACAGCATGCTGGACTAGATGGGTTACTGGTCTGATCCAACAAGCTCTTCTTATGTCCTTCAAGTACCTCCAGTGGACCAGCAATGGTGGCAGAGCCTTCCACCATCACAGTGAGAAGCCCTTCAGCAGCGGACCTTTCTCTCACTTTTGTGTCTTTCTCTTCACCAGCAAAGGGGGAGGTCTGCAGCATGCAACAGCTCCACAGCTGCCCTCTCCCTAGGCGTTTAGGCTTGATCCTTAAGTTTTAAAATATATATAAATTGAGTTTGGATAATAAAATCGCACATATTCCTCTGTTAACGGTGCTTGCTATAATCCGTTTATCCCTGACTTTCCTTAGGTCTAAATTATCCTGAGTGTAACTTAATTTATGTTAGTGTAGATTCGCCAGCAATGAATTGGTCCCTTTGGACTTAATCACAGGTTAAATTAAAAATTAACTGCACACCTTCTTATCCCTGCTATACTTAAAAAAATTCATCTGCTGTTAGAGCATAAAATCGATGATACATTAAAGCTGTCACCTTGTAAGCATAAAAGTAGAATGAAGAGTAGAATGGATCTCATCCTAAAGTATAAGTGCCTTTTTGGCATTTCTTAAAGTGCTGTGTGTTAGCATAATATAGCAGAGCAAACACTTCCCGGTGCTACAGCAAATCTCACATATACCATACACAGATACATACACCTACACTGCAAAGTATTATCCATTGATCCATTAAATACTTATGCTTGCACCAAATTTAATTGAACAATTTAAGAGAATAAAGTGAAAAACGATTTGTAATTGATTTGCCCCATTATATTTGAAGAAATCAATATTGTCAGCCTGGAAGCATTCAATATATATCCCAATTCCAAAGAAAGGGGATCCCAGGGAATACAGTAATTATCAAACTATTGCCTTAATATCCCATGCAAGGAAAGTAACGCTCAAGATTCTACAACAAAGGCTCTTACCATATATGGAACAAGAAATGCCAGTCCGACCTGGATTTAGAAAGCGAAGAGGCGCCAGAGATCATATCGCATACGTTGAATAATGGAACGGACCAAGGAATTTCAGAAGAAAATCACCCTGTGCTTTATAGATTACAGCAAAGCCTTTGACTGTGTAGATCATGAAAAAATATGGAATGCTTTAAAAGAAATGGGGGTGCCACAGCATCTGATTGCCCTGATGTGCAACCTATACTCTGGACAAGAGGCTATTGCAAGGACAGAATATGGAGAAACCAATTGGTTCCCAATAGAAAAAGGTGTGAGACAGGGGTGTATTTTATCACCCTATTTGTTTAATCTATATGCAGAACATATCATACGGAAAGCGGGATTGGACCAAGATGAAGGAGGTGTGAAAATTGGAGGGAGAAATATCAATAATTTAAGATATGCAGACGATACCATACTACTAGCAGAAACCAGTCATGATTTGAAATGAATGCTGATGAAAGTTCAAGAGGAAAGCGCAAAAGCAGGACTACAGCTGAACGTCAAAAAGACTAAAGTAATTACAACAGAAGATTTCTGTAACTTTAAAATTGACAATGAGGACATTGAACTTGTTGAGGATTAGCAATACCTCGGCATAGTCATTAACCAAAATGGAGACAATAGTCAAGAAATCAGAAGAAGGCTAGGACTAGGGAGCGCAGCTATGAGAGAACTAGAAAAGGTCCTCAAATGCAAAGATGTATCGCTGAACACCAAAGTCAGGATCATTCAGACCATGGTATTCCTGATCTCTATGTATTGATGTGAAAGTTGGACAGTGGAAAAGGCGGATAAGAGAAAAATCACCTCATTTGAAATGTGATGTTGGAGGAGAGCTTTGCGCATACCATGGACTGCGAAAAAAACAAATAATTGGGTGTTAGAACAAATTAAACCAGAACTGTCACTAGAAGCTAAAATGATGAAACTGAGGCTATCATACTTTGGACACATAATGAAAAGACCTGATTCACTAGAAAAGACAATAATGCTGGGAAAAACAGAAGGGAGTAGAAAAGGAGGAAGGCCAAACAAGAGATGGATTGATTCCATAAAGGAAGCCATAGACCTAAACTTACAAGATCTGAACAGGGTGGTTCATGACAGATGCTCTTAGAGATCACTGATTCATAGGGTCGCCATAAGTCGTAGTCGACTTGAAGGCACATAACAATAACAACCTCTTTAAATTCCATGACTAACTCTTGATTCTTGTGACCAGTTGAGGATACAGGACTTGGTACATCAGTATAGTCACACAAATTATCTTTTATCCATGGTGTCCTAACTGGCTCAGCATCTCCTCCAGTGAACATGTCCCTTAAGGCTATCCACATTTCATTGGGTGCCAAGATTGGACACCCACCATCCCATCTGTTCTGAGCAGAGGAGAGGTGCTCTGTGAGCTAGTATGGCTGATGTAGATGCCTTTCCCCCTCATTTTGTGATCCTCTCTCTTTTTATTTTGCTCTTTTGGATATGACAGCAATTTTGTTTTGAGCCACAACCCATAGCAGCTGTTTTGTATAATGCCACGCTCTCATGGCAGCCATTTTGTGACTAACACCCACAACATTTTCTCAAAATTCCAAGTGTGACCATATTAATGGGCAACATCCATCACTAATCGTGACTTAGTTGGATATCACTCATTATGTATACAAGTTGGGTTAAGCATGGCCAAGCTCTGGATCAACCTACATCTCCACCATAAAATGTCATTTTGTACACACACACACACACACACACACATTTCTGAACATTCTACATTATAGTACCCATATGCTGAATTTGTCATATAAATTGACATATCTAATTTGGTTTGTTTTTTAATCTTTAGAATTAATGTTAGCATCTTATCTTTCTCTGTCACTTCAGTAGCCACATTTTCAGCATTAAAAACAATAAACACACTTTACATGGCATTCAGAACTATCTTGCTGTGCTTTGCAATCACATTTTCTTTAGGGTAGGAACAATTTCTTCCCCACTTTTCTTTTTCTAAAACCTGCATGGTGATGAGTATTTGTTGATCATTCATATTTGATACGATATGGGACATATAGTAATGTACAATAATATATAAAAACTTTGCAAACATCTTGTATAACATTTGCTAATATTACAGGAATGTAACAGAACAGTGCTTTTAGAAAAATTTTAAAATTACCAAAAAAAAAGCCACCAAATTGTTGAACTTTGATCCATTTTGGTTCAAATTTTGAGATGCCACCTAACTAATATTTATATTACTTTTTTTAAAAAATGCCTTGTGGAGATAACAATTTGGGTGAAAGGAGCTTGCATTCCTGGAAGGAATTCCACTCATGGTAAAATGCCTTCTATTCACGGAAGAAATCCTTCTGTGAGTGGAAGTTTCCTTTCATATTTATACAAATCAGCATTCAGTTAAATATGAGATGTTAGTTTGGAATAAATCGTATTCCACTTCCAAATCCTCTACTAAGTGTTTGCTCCTCTGTTATAATGTATCAGTGCTAGGTTGATGCCACTAGGTTGCTTCATGGCAGGGTGGGGAACCTTCTTCACTCTGAGGGCCACATTCCCTTCTGGGCAATCTTCCAGGAGCCACATGCCAACAGTGGGAGGGGCCAGAGGCAAAAGTGGACACATCAATGAATATTAATGTTACCTTTGTACAGTAGGCTACTTTCTAGATACATTCAGACTTCTCGCTATCCTCCATTCAGGAAAGCAAGAGGCATGGCCAGTTCAAGACACATTCCAGCCAGGCAAAATAATTCAAGGAGGGTGTGAAGCTGAGTCAGTGAGGGGTGTGGTTTGGGAAGAGGGTGTATGGCCTGGGACAAGTCCTGAGTGAAAGATAGAAAGGCCTGGATTTGGCTCCTGAGATTGAGGCTCCCACGTCTGCTTCACTGCATTTTGAAAAAGCAATCTATTTTCCTGATTTAGTCAGAGAGCATTCCATGCTTGAAAGCAAACTTCCATTCATGCATGATCTTCCAGATCATTGTGCCTATGGTCTGAGGGCACACAAGGCCACTGACATGCTAAAAGCAGATCTAGTCTGTGTCTGGATGGGTGACCGGTTGGAAACCACGTGAATGTCATCTTGGAATCCATGACAGAAGAAAGTGAGATATAAATATAACAAACAAACAATTAGGAGCCAAGCAATTCTGCAGTCATGATTCCTATGGCTAGTCCTCTGCATCTAGTCCCTAGAACTGTCTGCACCATTCTGACTTCTCAATTGCAATTGTGTATGGACATAATGGCTGCCAGCACTTTGATAACATGGACCACTTGTTTAGAAAGGTGGGGAATGGAGTTTATGATCTCTTGCCTCTAAACAGATGAGTACAAAGACCCGCACAGATCTACAGGCATAATAGCTTACTACTGCATGTATGCACAGCTCTGAATTGGGAGCAAATGGCTTAGATTCAGAGAAGTGTAAGCAAAGTTCCATCTCTTTCTTTCTACTGTCACTGAAGCCAATTGTGACCTTCCAAAAGTCAGTCCTGAGTTTATTTATTTATTTATTATTTGATTTATATCCCACCCTTCCTCCCAGCAGGAGCCCAGGGCAGCAAACAAAAGCACTAAAAACACTTTAAAACATAATAAAAACAGACCTTACAACGCATTAAAACAAAAGAACTTTAAAAACATTTTTTAGAAAAGCTTTAAAAACATCTTAAATAAAAAGGGTTAAAACATATTGTTTAGAGAGAGAAAAGGTTTAAAAAAACTTATTAAAAAGCAATTCCAACACAGACACAGACTGGGATCGGTCTCAACTTAAAAGGCTTGTTGAAAGAGGAAAGTCTTCAATAGGCGCAAAAAGATAACAGAGGGCTCATCCAAACGGAGTGGGATAATCCAGGTTTTCCATATCCGCTCTGTCATCCAAGAGTCCTCACTTGCCCCTTTTCCCGCTCCTTTCCCACTCTTTCCCCATATGCAAAGTACGCTTTTTTTCCAGCCGCACACGCAGCTGGAAGATGCGGCATTCATCTCGCTTTTTCCCTAAAAATTCCTACCCAGCCCCGAAGCGACCAGTTGCACTTGTATTGCCCTGAAGGGAGGGAGGGTGGGTGTTGCGTAAGGCCGAAAAGAGGCCGAGGGGAGATGGAGCAGGGCTGAAATAGCCACCCTGCTCTGCCCTCTATGTGACAGGCACGCGTGGCCACATTGCACCGAAGGTAAAGGGCTTTGGAAGCCATGCCAGGTCTTCCCCGGCATGGCTGCAAAGGCCTGCCATCACCAGAGCCCTTGGTTCTGATGATGGCAGGAATTGCAGTGCATAGCCGGGAAATGAGGAGGCAAGACAAGATGAAGTGTGGGTAAATCAAGGGCCATGTTTATTGGAATAAAGCTGATTACATGCTTGATTGCATAATAAAATGATCTGCAGAGACAAGTGCAGAACCTAACTCATCCCCAATTGGGTGAGGGCACCCTGCCATGGGAAAGGGAGGTGGTCCAAGCCCAATCCCCTCTTCTGGGCCCCATCCCCGCAGGGTGGTTAGGGAGGCCTTCCTGCTCCACCCCCCCTCAGGGTCTCACAACCTCTGAGTGGGTGTTACAGGTTAGCCCCAAAGGTGAGCCTTATCCTGCCAACCGGCAGTGCAACCTGGAAGGCAGGCCTCAGAACCCACCGATCACCTTAAAGGGTGCCTAAGGATGGTCACCAAACCCTACTCTGTGAAATTCCACACATATCCGCCACAGAAGAGGACAAGCCTCAGCTTAGTCCCTCTTCCCCCACCTCCGACAAACTATTTCACACAGGGCACTCTGCAGATCAGAAAGAAACAGATCACTACCCAGGTCAGACATATGAACACCATCTGGCCGGTAAACATCAGCCCTGCCACACTTCACCTCCAGATGATGTATTACCTCGCCCTGCTTATCAGCAAGGGTGAGCCGGACTTCCCTATTTACCTTTTGACTAGCCTTGTTCAGGGTCCTGGGGTCAATCCTACCATACCAAATCCTCCTGGGGAGGATATCAGACCATACAGTCATGGTCCCAGGCCACTCTCTATGTTTGTCTCAAAGTCCAGGCAAACCTGAATGATAAGGGCTTTTCCCCTTCAACATTCACAGGTCATTGCCTCCCTAATGGATAACCAAATCCTGTGGAGGGTGCTGCACCAACAATGCGTCACCATTGGTAGGAGGCGTTCCTGCCGCATGCCACATCTACCCAGCCACTGGACCAAAGCGCAATGGCTGAGCCACAACTGGGTTCCGTGCCTGATCCATGATGCCCTCCTCCTGGCCCAGAACTCCATCTGTGGCCACACATGAGTGCCTTGACTCTCTCCACCCTCCAACCTGTTAGACAGAAACAACAATTAATGGTACGTTTGTTAGTGCAATAGTCCACCTGGACCCTCAATTGGCCTGTCACAAGCCTGGGAGGCACCCAATTGCCAGTGCTCCACAGTCTGCATGGCTGTGCTCCCAAACCCAACCTAGCTGCTGTAGAAGCCACACCAATCTTGCAGGGTGCATACCAAACTAGTTGGGATCCAACCGTAAACATGACAGTAATTAAAATCTGTAGTCAGCCTCTCAAAGGCAGAGCACGGTCACTGCACTTTATTGTAATGTGAATAGCAGTTTCCATAATGTCCCATACTGGGTAATCTGCTACTCTATTATCAGAGCAGCTTTTACTGACTCAGTATAACATTAAAGCAGTCAAGAAACCCAGGGCAACCTACATGTGGTTCCCAGGCAGTCCCCATCCTGGCACTCGCCAGACCCAGACTTGCTTACCATCAGCAACATGATGGCCCCATGTGCCCTCAGGACTATGCCTTTCTTAAAATGATGAAATGATCACTAAGAAAGCATGGCCACCACAGTCGTGGACACAATGCATCGTGTGTGAAGTCCACCCGTCGTACGTCTCAGGGGTATTTGCTACTCCTGATACCAGTCTGTAAGATGGGCCATTCCTGTCAAATCCCTAGTGATGCCAGCTTCTGCCCATGCCACATGCCACGCCTCAGCACACCATCTCTCCCAGAAAACAACCCCAAAGCCTAAAGCCCCAGAGGCATCTGAGTAAACTTGCAACTCCATCTCCAACAACAAATCCCTGCGCCAAATAAAACCCCATTAAACTGCTCCGAAAACCCCCACCAAACTAGCAAATCCTCCCTCATGTCCCTAGTAACTCTAACCTGATGATGAGGCCTGCTTAGGCCCTTCATCAGGCCACAAATCCTGTGCAGAAACGCTCTGCCAGGTGCTATGCCTCTGCACGCAAATTTCAAATGCCCTACAAACTCGCAGCTCCGTGAGTGTAACCTTCCTAGCTTCCCACATGCTATCAACCCTGCACTTCAAATGCCCTAATTTGGCTGCCAGTAAACGACAAGCCTGTGCCACCAAGTCAAGCTCAATACCCAAAAAGGTGAGCACTGGTGATGGGCCCTCAGTTTTTTCCTTTGGCCAAAGGCACACCTAACCCCTCTACCAACTGCCCAAATGTCCTCATCAGCTGGCTGCACTGCTGTGAGCCAGCATGACCAGCAAACAGACATCATCTAAATAATGCACTACTGCATCACAGCCAGCTCGCCTCCTGAGAGCCCACTCAAGGAATGTACTAAAGCGTTCAAAAGCTGAACACGAAATAGAACATCCCATGGACAAAGCTTTGACTTAATATCACACTTACCCATGACAGTGCCCTGGCCAAAATGCCAGACCATCAAAACTGCGCTGTCCAGTGATGAAGGAGCCTAAACTGTCCAGGATCTTTCTTAGAACGATGCCCAAAGGGGAGACCCTTAGTGTGGGCATGGGAGGGTGATCAAACAGTCCCTCAGCCACCTCCTTGTTAATCTTCTCCTGCACCACTAACTCCATTCCCACCACAGACTTAAGATTCTCTGGCGTGTAAGGCCTATGCCCCCCAACAATCCCGAAACCAGAACAAAAACCTTCCCCCAAATCAGCTGCATCTGCCCTTCTGAGATAATACCAGAGCAAATGCATAAGCTGAGGAACTTTAATGGGTGTGGGGCCCCTTTCGTGAAGACTGTCCCCCAGGCGCAGGTTTTTCCCCTCTGAAAATCCCCAAATCCCCGAACCCTAGGGCAATTGGTGTAGGGATGGGAGCCAGGGCAAATGGAACACTCGTGCCTAAATTTGCACGGGTTCCTGTTACAAAAGCCCTTAGCGCTGAACTCCCAACAGAGCAGGTGGGGTTGAACCCCCTGCTCCATGAACCCACGGGTAGGAGCCACACTGGCAGACCTACCTGCTAACTGCCCTGTCACCATGCACATGTCAAGCTGCAGTCATAAACTGCAACCAAAACTCTGGGTCCTTCCTGTACCACTGCGGGTGAACATCCACTGTTGCCCTCATCCTAAAAGATTCGTCATCACTACCCCCATATAGATCAAAAACCCTGCCAACCAATTGCCCCAGGTCCTATCCACCTTTTCCTGTTTAAATTTCTCATTTTCCCTTTCCGCCTGCCTATCGCTTTCCATATACACTCTCTTGCTGCTAACAACAAATGAGCCCTCAAGGGAGCGGACATCTCCCCAAATGGCAAGGTGTCAGCCTGAACATAAGCCAAAGGATCAGCACGCACCTGAGGCGGCCCCATGGTAGAGCCACCCACAGGTCCAGACCTGCCTACAAGCCTCACTCACGGGCTGCTGTTGGACTGGAGGAGACATCCCCCTTCCAAACCCAGAAGGCACCGCACCTGCATAAGGAGAATAAGGCCACCCCTGAGCCATACCCCACACATAACCAGGATGAACCGCAGCCTTCTCCACCGCAGGACTCTCAGAAGCCACCGCCTCCACCTCAGGCGCTGAACAAGGAGGTGCGAACTGACCTGAAGAACCCTCCAATGCAGCCAATCGGTCTAAAATAGAATCCCAATCAGTGCCATACCGACTGTTCTCATTCTGGAGACCTTTAGCTGCCTTAACCCTCGCCCCACTAGCCTCCTGAGGCTGTCTTTTCCACCTCTCTAGTGACTTAATGTGGGCTAACTCTGAGGCTGTAGCAGGTCCCTCATCCTCCGAGGATAAAGATTCCTGGGGTGGAGGAGGCGGCCTCACAGCATTACCCTTACCTTTCGAGCCCCTGGAGCCCTTCTTGGGAGGCACAATTACACCCACTAGGCGACCCTTTTCAAAAGAACCAAAACAGCTAGATCAAAAGGGTGTCCCAAAATGGTCACCACACACGAGGCAGCAAAAGTGCTCAAAATGGCCGCCCACACGAAGGAGCCAAATGTGTTCCAAAATGGTCAGTCCAAAATGGCCACCCCACACAAGGCAGCAAAATATTTTCAAAATGGCTACTAGAAATGGCCACCGACAACAAGGCAGCAAATAAATGTGTTCAAAATGGCCACTCACATGAAGGAGCAAAATGTGCTCCAAAAAGGCTGCAGCACCCCAGGCAACCCAGTGAACCCAGAAGCAAAGGCACAGGCTTGAAAGTTTATCCATAGCAAAGGAAAGCTGGTCAGTTTCAGTCTGAAAAAAGCCTGCCTGAAAAAGAGCTTGGTTCCTGGAGGATCCCTTAACTGAGGTATTGCTGTATAATGTTATAAGTTATTATTAGGACTACCACTGAATTCTACCTAAAACATAACTCTGTTTGAAAGTTGGAGTGGTAATGGTGTCTACAGGCAGACATATTGGTATATATATAGCACACTGACTACCTTGGGCCAGTCTCTATCTCACAGCCTAACCTACCTCACAGGGTTGTGATGATAAAATGGGGAGGGAAGGAAAGGTGGAATATAAATGTAATAAATCCGTGTGGGAGCGTCATATGAACACACATGCAGAATAGCTTCTAGTATATGCAACTAAAAAAGGAGAACCCCCCCCACCTAAAATTGGCAGGAAACCACCAATGGCCACCAGCAAAAGCAGAATGCCATCCCTTCCCCCAGGAAAGCCGCCAGGCCACCAGTCCCCTCAGCAGCCCCGGGAAGAGACCCAACCACCACCCCCTCAAACCATGCAGATACAGGAAGGCCCACCAGGAAGCCTGCATTGAATCCTCGCCACCGCTCCACGTGTGCGTCGCCACCACTCCTACTGTGGGAGAGCCCGCTAGGCTCGTGCCAGGCCATTGCATCCCTGCAGCTGCCATGCACCGCTGCCTCACACTCACTGCCGCCAAGCGCCGCAACTCACCACAGCCTGCCTACCTCAGCCCAGCCACTGGACTGCGAGCTGACCGCAGCCCCCGCTGCTGTGCTGCTGCCATGCAGCTAATCACGCCGCCAAGCCCCGTGCTATAGCTGATCGCGCAGGCCCTCGAAGTCCCGCACTACAGCTGATCTTCAGCCTCCTTCAGCCCCCCCCACTCCAAACGAACAGGCCTCCAACTCGAAGTAAGTGGAGACCTGCTCTGTTGTCACGTAAGGCCGAAAAGAGGCTGAGGGAAGATGGAGCACGGCTTAAATAGCCACCCTGCTCTGCCCCCTATGCGACAGGTGCGCGTGGCCACATCGCGCCAAAGGTAATGGGCTTTTGAAGCCATGCCAGGTCTTCTCCGGCATGGCTGCAAAGGCCCACCAGAGTCAGAGCCCTTGAGTCTGACGATGGCAGGAATTAAGGGGAGGAAATTCCACAGGGTAGGTGCCACCACACTAAAGGTCCATTTCCTATGTTGTGCAGAACATACCTGATAAGATGGTATCTGCAGGAGACCCTCACCTGCAGAGCACAGTGGTTGACTGGATATATAAGGGGTAAGACGGTCTTTCAGGTATCCTGGTCGCAAGCTGTATAGGGCTTTGTACAACAAAACTAAACCTTGAACTTGGCCCGGTAGCAAGGAAACCTTTCAAAAGAGCATGGAATGTTGCTCAGGGACCTGCCACTGGAGGGAAGATCCAGCAGAATTCAAGGGGCAGTCTGCCTTGCATTGGTACTGGGTAGCAATCAGCGGTTGCTGGTGTCCATTTGGACCGACAGGGAATAAAGCTGGAGGCCAACAATAGGTGGAGCCAGAGCTAATACCAGATGCAACCATAGCTAATGATAGGCAGAACCAATTAATTTTAATTTTACCCCACGTTCCTCCCTGCCAGGTTCTACAATGACAGCAGCACTGAGACTAAGGCTGGAAGCTACAACTACCCTCTGGACTGGTTTTAAGTTAGAAGGCATGCAAGTTGGGGCTGGATGAAGGCAGACTGAGGTTGGTGGGTGGCGCCCCCTTTTCCTTAATGGATCAGCTTCCACTGGTGGCTGCACTTCTCACTCATGCAAGGGATTCTCTGCATTTTACCCAAAGTATTTAATAGAATTGGTGTGATATATGCAGAGCTTGGAAAAGTTACTTTTTTGAACTACAACTCCCATCAGCCCAATCCAGTGGCCATGCTGGCTGGGGCTGATGGGAGTTGTAGTTTGAAAAAGTAACTTTTCCAAGCTCTGGATATATGCGTGTGTCAGTCTTTCATTATTTTCCTTTTAAAATCTCAGGCTTCCAAGATCTGGTATCATACACTCATGGAGCTACTCAAGGACTCACCTCAAATGTTTTTAAGTTGCAACCCAATCAACAAGGTCTTGGAAGGAAGTTCGACTGAACCCAGAAAGACTTCCTTCTATATACAGTATATAAAATCAGGCTGTGCAAGTCTTGCAGGGATCATGTGCTCCTTGCAATACTGTCTGGCAATATATATACCACTGCCACTTACTTGTTCCACAATTTTGTTCATGATCCTAGCTCTTTGTATCTACAGAAAAATAATACATGCCATTTATAAAATAAAATTCACCATGCTTCATGGCAAAATATAAAAATAATCTGCAATTTAGAAGGGTATAAAATGCAGAGAGCCAGTGTGATGTAGTGGTTAAGGTGTTGGACTAGGACCTGGGAGACCAGGGTTCGAATCCCCACACAGCCGTGAAGTTCACTGGGTGACCTTGGGCCAGTCACTGCCTCTCAGCCTCAGAGGAAGGCAATGGTAAACCCCCTCTGAATACTGGTTACCATGAAAACCCTATTCATAGGGTCGCCATAAGTCAGAATCGACTTGAAGGCAGCCCATTTCCATTTCCAAGTATAAAATAACTAAACAAAGTATCATCAGAAATAGAAATTGTTGCCTAGGGCACCTGAAACAACAAAATTTACTGAACCCAGACTTCAGTCTGAGAGTAAGCAATGTTTTCTCTCGCTTTTGATCTGAAACTGAATGCCAAATGTTTTCTTGTTTGGTTTGGTAATTTAAAAGGGTAAAAAAGAATGTTCTTGTTGGAATTAAAAGGTCAAATCTTTGACAGCAAAGATTACAGAGCAAGCAGGTAGGCCTTCATTCTCCTGGTGTCTGCTCAATATTGCCAGCAGGGAATGGTCCTAATACTACCTGAAGCTGCAATTAAGCTGCATAAAGGAATGAGACAGAACCCAGTCCCAGCAGGCTGAATGCAAAGTGCATAAGAATAAGCCGATTCTCTGTAACTGGTAAATACAAAACAAATCCAAGTGACACACTCTTGTCATGCAAAGCAAGAAGCTAGGACAGTATGTGATTTCTAGCCAGACAAAGCACACAGAATCTTGTACTATTTTCATGAGGTACAAGCTTTCTCATGGAAAAAGAAAACCCTGGGAGATAGAGTACAAGCAGGGACTAAGGATGGGGGAGAAATTCAGTTCAGTTCACATTTAAAGCTGAATCGATCAAATCCACACTTTCCAAAACAATACAAGAACTGAAACAAAGCCAGCCTTCAAAATGCACACTTTTTGGAATTTTGCAATGCAGTTCTCCAAACAATGTTTACAAAACTGCATATATTAAGGGGACTTGTGCATTAACACGTCTGCATTTGTGAAAATAACATTAACATGCATTATATTAGGACAAATTGCTTGCAAAAATGTGTACATTAGTCAAAAACTGCATTTATTAGGAGAAATTCGCACTATAATGCTGAAGAATTTTCATAGGATTTTTCTTCTTTTTAAAAAGGTAACTTGCTGCAGAATTGACAGATCCTTTCATCCTTAAAAGTGGGTATCATGGCATGCATAGGAGACTGCACCTCTCCCTCTGCAAAATAAGAAAAAATGCTAATCTGGAGACACCACTTTTACACAACAATTATTTGGCTCCTATTTGCATCTGTAATGGATTTGTATGTCAGCTTGGACTGAATGCTGAAGTGATCCTGTGAATGAGTCATAAATTTAGCTTGCTGTGGCATCTTTTTGAACTATTTGCAATGGTTTGCTAAATTGGGGACAATTCCCATGGTGCAGATCAGAGATCAGGTTCAGCACCTCTGCATTAAATCTGACAAGAAAAATTGCCACATATGGGAAAGGAAACCTAAAGTGGTAGCACAAATTGGCTCTGCCCTTCCTAAGACATGTTACTGAGACAAAATGAAGAGACTCTTCATCTGGAAGCATTCACTCTTATTGCAGGGGGAGGGGGAGAGAGCAGCAGAGGTGCCATTTCATGTTACAATGGGGAAGTGAAGAAGAAAAGACATTGTGACGGTGGAGGATGAGATTTGTAGGAACATTCACAAGCCAACTCTTGAGTACACTGAAGATTAAATGGGGTGGGTGGGGGAGAAGAAAATCAGAGGCAGAAGGAGCATTTGCCTGGTTACTTTTTATACTGTGATATCATAATCAGAGATATAGTGCTCCTGCGGAATAATCAGGTTTGGTCTGAAACATTGGGATGTTCCTAAATGGTGCCCTGGGAAGAACACTGAAGGAAAAGAGAGATGTGTGAACATACCAATAAAGCCCCTCAGGAAAGTGTAGTGGAATAGAGCTGGCATGGCATAGTGGTTAGAGTGTCAAGACTAGGTAAGACTGGGGAGATCCAGATTCAAATCTCCACATGTCGATAAAGCTCACTGGGTGACCTTGGGAAAGTCTCTCTCTTTCTCAGCCTGATCTATCTCATAGAGTTGTTGTGATGATAAAACTGTGGTGCGTAAGATAATTATGTATGCCACTTTGAGCTCCTTGGAGGAAAGATGGGAGATCCATGTAACAAATAACCCTGCTAATAGTAGAAGACTCCTTTAAGTGCCCCTTCTCCCTTGATCAGCCCCAGCACCCTGAATGAGTGGTGTGGATCCATACAGAGAAACACTAGAGGTCGGCAGGAGTAGACCAGACAGGAGTGCAACTGTCCATATTTCCCTAGGGAAACCTGGTTCATATTTTTAGGAACCATTGATACAACTCCTGTATTGCCTTATAGTGCATGGATAATAACTGGCTGTAGCCTTTAAACCACCCATCCTAGCTTTATTGAACTGGAATATCTCCAGGGTATTGAGCTACTGACTCTTCCATCTGTTGATCTGTCCGCCCAGGGGTCCCAAAATGCCATATCTGTGGCTGGTGACAGCCAGCCAAACAAGCCGATGGGGCTCCACAATTAACAGAATAACCAGTCCAGAATCTGGGCATATAATGTTTGAGCTGACTGTCACTACAGCTGAGGCTCTGCCCACTGAATATCCATGGATGATTGGCAGGAGTGCTCCCTAGCTGATCATTTGAAAGCTATGCTAAACTTATCTCAGCTGGCCATGACAGGCACTAATACAAATACTTCATTATAGGCAGAACTCTGTTCTCATTTTGTAAACTATAAAAATAAGCCCCTGGCATCATTCAGCTACTAGGAAGCCAAAGAACCATTAACAAAGCAGCTTGGGCAGATGCAAGAATATTGCCATGAGCCATGCTGCTCTGTTATGCAAAGTGAGACTCCCGTTGGGCTTGGGTATGGCCTGATTAGCGAAGGGAGACATCAGACACTACTGTGCCATTGGCCACAGAAATCAAGGGTTATATTCAATTAAGTCCTACTCAGAGTAATGTAGACCAACTGAAATTAATGAACCTAAATTCACCATGTCTATTAACTCCAATGGATCTACTCTGAATATGACTAGTACTGAATACCAAGTGGCTGGAATAGACTTTGAGGACATTCTGCCAGGGTGATGGTTGGAAGTAGTTTTGCCTGCTCTGAGTAAGGGCATTTTCCAGATTGTTGCTGTTTTCAAGGGGGATTCAATCAGATGCCTGCAAATTCAGGCTGTAAAATAATAGTTGATTTGGAAGTCTTGTGCAACAAACAGCTTCTCCAAAGACTGGTGTTGTTGCAATAAGGAAAGTGATGGGAAAATGAACTGGAAAGTGTGGGATAACACTTGCTTCATGCAACGTCATCCAATTTGTCCACAAACAAATCAGAATGAATGCTCATTAAACGGCCAATGTCATCTAATCTTCCTGAAAACAAATCAGAATGAAAACAGGTCATCTGGAAACACCCTAAGTAGCTTTTGATGCAAGAAATACTTTATGGATTTCATTGTGGATGTCGCTTTCAAACCAGCATAGTTTGCTTGTGTTTTTTTTCTACCGCTCCATAATGTCTGCTCCACTGATACTTGCATACTTAACAATAGGTGGTATTCAATGCCAGTCCTACTCAGAGTAGACCCATTAAAGTAAATGGATATGACTAACTTAGAGTCATTCATTTTAGCGGGTCTACTCTGAGTAGCACTTGGTTGACTACAGCCCATTATATTACTACAAAACATATTGCAATCCTATCATACGGCCTAGGTCCAGGCTATTTGGCAGACCGTATCTCCCCATATGAGCCTGCCCGGGCGTTGAGATCCTCAGGAGAGGCCCTTCTCTCAGTCCCAACACCTTCGCAAGCACGATTGGTGGGGACACGAGATAGGGCCTTCTCGGTGGCTGTCCCCAGGTTCTGGAACTCTCTTCCTAGGGAAGCACGAATGGCCCCTTCCTTGCTATCCTTCCGTCGGCAGGCAAAGACTTTTTTATTCTGACAGGCTTTTGGACTAGAAGATGTTTAAGATAGGGCCTCATAAGGTCTGTTGTATTGTTCTATGGTCCTATTCTTAATGTTTTAAATTGTCTTAGTATCTTAAGTGTATGTTTCATGGTTTTAATGTCGCGAATAGTTTAATTCTATTTTAATTGTATATTTTTGTATTTTTTTTACCTATGTGTAGTTTTTATTTGTAAGCCACCCTGAGTTCCAGTTTTGGAAAAAGGGTGGGGTAAAAATAAAGATTCATTCATTCATTCATTCATCATAAGTCTATTGAGTTTTCTTTTCTAGAAGAAATGTACTATGGGTCGCTCTGCAAGTATAATCACATGGAATCTGGAGGCACAGAATAATTGATCTTGATAATTGATCTTGATATCCCATGACTGGAATACAACAATTGAAGAATATAACTTGTTGAAAAAGAACAGAAGGAATAAAAAGGGAGGTGGAGTCACGCTATGTTAAAAATATATATCCCTGCACAGAAATACAGGAAGATAAGCTTGGTAGTTCTACCAAGAGTATCTGGATTAAAATTAATGGGGAAAGTAATAAAAGGAATGTGGTGCTTGGAGTCTATTACCGACCACCAAATCAAGGAGAATACGAGAATGTAACTTTTGAAAAGCAAATTGGCAAGGTTTTGAGGAGGCATGATGTAGTAGTAATGGGGGATTTCAATTATCCCCATATCTGTTGGGAGACAAATTCTGCCAAACATGGCCGCTCCCAGAAATTTCTGACTTGTGTTGGAGATAACTTTCTCCTACAGAAAGTGGAGGAAGCAACCAGAGGGTCCGCTATCCTTGACTTGATTCTAACCAATAGAGATGATTTGGTGGATGAAGTGGCAGTTACGGGAACTCACACTTGAGTTCTTGATTTTAACAGAAGCAAAAGCTGAAAGTAGCCATACGCGTACCCTGGACTTCAGGAAAGTTGATTTTAATAAACTCAGAACAATTGTAAGTACAGTTCCATGGCAAGCCACCTTAATGAGAAAAGGAGTCCAAGATGGGTGGGAGTTTCTAAAAAAGGAAATTCTAAAGGCGCAATGGCAAGCAATTCCAACAAGGAAAAAAGGGGGGAAACAACAGAAGAAGCCAATGTGGCTTCACATAAAGCTTAGAGAGGACCTGAAAACAAAAAAGGACACATACAGGAAGTGGAAAGAAGGCCAGGCCACAAAGGAAGAGTACAGGCAGGTATCACAGAATTGCAGGGATGGCGTCAGGAAGGCTAAAGCTGAGAATGAGCTGAGGTTAGTGAGGGATGCTAAAAGCAACAAAAAAGCTTTCTTCAGGTACGTCCATAGTAAAAGACAGAGAAAAGAAATGGTGGCACAGCTACTCAATGAGGAAGGCAAAATGATAACAGATGACACAGACTGGCTGCATATGTGTTCCAGTCATGACAAAGAAGCAAAGTTTCTAGATATTCTAAATGACTATTCCCTAGACCAGTTGGTCATGGAACCGACCAGAGGGACGGCAACCCTGGACTTAATCCTCAGTGGGGACCGGGACCTGGTGCGAGATGTAAGTGTTGTTGAACCGAGTGGGAGCAGTGACCACAGTGCTATTAAATTAAACATACATGTAACTGGCCAATTGCCAAGAAAATCCAACACGGTCACATTTGACTTCAAAAGAGGAAACTTCACAAAAATGAGGGGATTGGTAAAAAGAAAGCTGAAAAACAAAGTCCAGAGGGTCACATCACTCGAAAATGCTTGGAAGTTGTTTAAAAACACTATATCAGAAGCTCAACTGGAGTGCATACTGCAGATCAGAAAAGGTACCGCCAGGGCCAAGAAGATGCCAGCATGGTTAACGAGCAAAGTCAAGGAAGCTCTTAGAGGCTTCCTTCAGAAAATGGAAGTCTTGTCCGAATGAAGAAAATAAAAAAGAACACAAACTCTGGCAAAAGAAATGCAAGAAGACAATAAGGGATGCTAAAAAAGAATTTGAGGAGCACATTGCTAAGAACATAAAAACCAACAACAAAAAATTCTATAAATACATTCAAAGCAGGAGACCATCTAGGGAGACAATTGGACCCTTGGATGATAAGGGAGTCAAAGGTGTACTAAAGAACGATAAGGAGATTGCAGAGAAGCTAAATGAATTTTTTGCATCTGTCTTCACAGTGGAAGATATAGGGCAGATCCCTGAACCTGAACTAACATTTGCAGGAAGGGATTCTGAGGAACTGAGACAAATAGTGGTAACGAGAGAGGAAGTTCTAAGCTTAATGGACAATATAAAAACTGACAAATCACCGGGCCCGGATGGCATCCACCCGAGAGTTCTCAAAGAACTCAAATGTGAAATTGCTGATCTGCTAACTAAAATATGTAACTTGTCCCTTGGGTCCTCCTCCGTGCCTGAGGACTGGAAAGTGGCAAATGTAACGCCAATCTTCAAAAAGGGATCCAGAGGGGATCCCGGAAATTACAGGCCGGTTAGCTTAACTTCTGTCCCTGGAAAACTGGTAGAAAGTATGATTAAAGCTAGATTAACTAAGCACATAGAAGAACAAGCCTTGCTGAAGCAGAGCCAGCATGGCTTCTGCAAGGGAAAGTCCTGTCTCAGTAACCTATTAGAATTCTTTGAGAGTGTCAACAAGCATATAGATAGAGGTGATCCATTGGACATAGTGTACTTAGACTTTCAAAAAGCGTTTGACAAGGTACCTCACCAAAGGCTTCTGAGGAAGCTTAGCAGTCATGGAATAAGAGGAGAGGTCCTCTTGTGGATAAGGAATTGGTTAAGAAGCAGAAAGCAGAGAGTAGGAATAAACGGACAGTTCTCCCAATGGAGGGCTGTAGAAAGTGGAGTCCCTCAAGGATCGGTATTGGGACCTGTACTTTTCAACTTGTTCATTAATGACCTAGAATTAGGAGTGAGCAGTGAAGTGGCCAAGTTTGCTGACGACACTAAATTGTTCAGGGTTGTTAAAACAAAAAGGGATTGCGAAGAGCTCCAAAAAGACCTCTCCAAACTGAGTGAATGGGCGGAAAAATGGCAAATGCAATTCAATATAAACAAGTGTAAAATTATGCATATTGGAGCAAAAAATCTTAATTTCACATATACGCTCATGGGGTCTGAACTGGCGGTGACCGACCAGGAGAGAGACCTCGGGGTTGTAGTGGACAGCACGATGAAAATGTCGACCCAGTGTGCGGCAGCTGTGAAAAAGGCAAATTCCATGCTAGCGATAATTAGGAAAGGTATTGAAAATAAAACAGCCGATATCATAATGCCGTTGTATAAATCTATGGTGCGGCCGCATTTGGAATACTGTGTACAGTTCTGGTCGCCTCATCTCAAAAAGGATATTCTAGAGTTGGAAAAGGTTCAGAAGAGGGCAACCAGAATGATCAAGGGGATGGAGCGACTCCCTTACGAGGAAAGGTTGCAGCATTTGGGGCTTTTTAGTTTAGAGAAAAGGCGGGTCAGAGGAGACATGAGAGAAGTGTATAAAATTATGCATGGCATTGAGAAAGTGGATAGAGAAAAGTTCTTCTCCCTCTCTCATAATACTAGAACTCGTGGACATTCAAAGAAGCTGAATGTTGGAAGATTCAGGACAGACAAAAGGAAGTACTTCTTTACTAAACTATGGAATTTGCTCCCACAAGATGCAGTAATGGCCACCAGCTTGGATGGCTTTCAAAGAAGATTAGACAAATTCATGGAGGACAGGGCTATCAATGACTACTAGCCATGATGGCTGTGCTGTGCCACCCTAGTCAGAGGCAGCATGCTTCTGAAAACCAGTTCCCGGAAGCCTCAGGAGGGGAGAGTGTTCTTGCACTCGGCTCCTGCTTGCAGGCTTCCCCCAGGCACCTGGTTGGCCACTGTGAGAACAGGATGCTGGACTAGATGGGCCACTGGCCTGATCCAGCAGGGTTTTCTTATGTTCTTATGTTCTTATGACAAAGAAAAGGCAGAAGTCCTCAATTGCTACTTTGGCCCAGTCTTCTCCCAAAAAAGGATCTGTGACCCTCCCGGGAAACATGAAGTAGAAGGGTCAGGATTGGACCTTGAGATTGATAGACAAATGGTCAAGGAATACCTAATCACTTTGAACAAGTTCAAATCAGCAGGGCCCAATAAACTGCATCCTAGAGTATTGAAGGAACTGGCTGAAGAACTCTCAGAACCGATGTCTATTATCTTTGCAAAATCATGGAGGACTGGTGAAGTGCCGGATGACTGGAGGAGAGCTAATGTTGTCCCTATCTTCAAAAAAGGGGAAAAGGAGGAACTGGGGAACTACAGACCAGTCAGCCTAACATCAATCCCTAGAAAAACTCTGGCGCAGATTATAAAGCAGTCACTCTGTAAGCACCTTGAAAACAATGCAGTGATTACTAGGAGCTAACACAGATTTATGAAGAACAAATCCTGCCAAACTAATCTCATCTCATTTTTTGATCTGGTAACCTCCCTTGTGGACTGTGGGAATGCTCTGGACATAATATATCTCGACTTCAGGAAAGCTTTTGACAAAGTGCCCCATCATATTCTGATTAGCAAGCTAGCTAAATGTGGGCTAGATGGAACAACTATTAGATGGATCCACAGTTGGCTCCAGAATCATACTCAAAGAGTGCTTATCAATGGCTCCTTCTCAAACTGGGCAGTAGTAACGAGTGGGGTACCACAGGACTCAGTCCTGGGCCCAGTGTTCTTTAACATTTTTATTAACAACTTGGATGAGGAGGTACAAAGCATGCTTCTCAAATTTGCAGATGATACAAAATTGGGGGGCATAGCTAATACCATGGAAGACAGACAGAAAATTCAAAGGGACCTCGATAGGCTGGAGCATTGGGCTGAAAACAACAGAATGAAATTCAACAGGGATAAATGCAAAGGTCTACACTTAGGAAAAAGAAACCAAATGCACAGTTATAAGATGGGGGATACTTGGCTCAGCAGTATGACATGTGAGAAGGATCTTGGAATTGTCGTTGATCACAAGCTGAATATGAGCCAACAGTGTGATGTGGCTGCAAAAAAGGCAAATGCTATATTAGGCTGCATTACCAGAAGTATAGTTTCCAAATTGCGTGAAGTACTAGTTCCCTTCTGTTCAGCACTGTTTAGTCTAATCTTGAATACTGCATCCAGTTCTGGTCTCCGCACTTCAAGAAGGATGCAGACAAACTGGAACAGGTTCAGAGGAGGGCAACAAGAATGATCAGGGGACTGGAAACAAAACCCTATGAGGAGACACTGAAGGAACTGGGCATGTTTAGCCTGGAGAAGAGAAGACTGAGGGGAGATATGATAGCACTGTTCAAGTACATGAAAGGTTGTCACACAGAGGAGGGTTGGGATCTCTTCTTCATCGTCCCAGAGTGCAGGACACGGAATAATGGGCTCAAGTTGCAGGAAGCCAGATTTCGACTGGACATCAGGAAAAACTTCCTAACTGTTAGAGCCATACAACAATGGAACCAATTACCCAGAGAGGTAGTGGGCTCTCCGACACTGGAGGCATTCAAGAGGCAGCTGGACAGCCATCTGTTGGGAATGCTTTAATTTGGATTCCTGCATTGCGGAGGGGGTTGGACTTGATGGCCTTATAGGCCCCTTCCTACTCTACTATTCTATGATTCTATGTGTGATCTCTCTATCAGGGAGCGGTTTCATGTGTTTGCTATTTGTTTGAAAGGAAATGCTACCCAATGTCATTGATTTCCCCCCACCTCCAATGGCAAGAAGCTCCATGTCTTAATTTTTAAAAAACATCTTGACATGGTTATTTCTAGCACAGGGAAGAATTCTACTTTACTCACACACACACAGACAGAGCAATGTTGGAAATATAATTGGCAAAAAGCCAAGCATTCTGCCGGTTTGGCTTTGGGAGTAAAAATGTTCCATAGCTCTACAAGCAGTTACATGATTTCATGTCCTGTCATGAAGATCAGATCTTGTTTCATGCAGAGCTTGGAAAAGTTACTTTTTTTGAACTACAACTCCCATCAGCCCAATCCAGTGGCCATGCTGGCTGGTGCTGATGGGAGTTGTAGTTCAAAAAAGTAACTTTTCCAAGCTCTGTCATGGCAGATAGAAACAGTTATGGTTACAAAGGGATCTTAACTAGTGCTGTGCTGAAATCGGTCCTCCAGTTTCTCAAAAGCTTTCTTCCTCTCTGAAAGAGGTTTCTGTTTTTCTCCTTGTATTCTTGGGGCACTTGTGAATTTCTCAAGAATTTTGATGGCCATGGAGTTTTGAACTTACCTTATCGTTGCAGGGTGGCCAAGGGTGGCACATATGTTTTTCATTCCTGCATTTCTCCAGCATTCTGCAGCTTCCCCAACTGCCTGTGTTTCCTGATCTGAAAAAGACCCATGGGAGAAGTTACCTCATGATATCTTCCCCTGGACTTTAATTGAAGTGCAGGCAGCCAGGAAGACTGCAGAGTGCAGACCACTGATTAGATGACTTGTAGAATAAAAGAAAAGGAAGCTTACAAACACCCATCAACCACCTCATACTAAGCACAACAAAAGCCAAACACCCCACATGAGATTTTCACTGAAATTTTCTCTCCCCTCTAATAATTTTAGGATGCAATTTATTTTCTCATTGATGGAGAAAATGGTTGGGAAAGGGAAAAATGCAGGAGAAATTTTGGGCATTACTCTAATCTTAACACAATAGTTTAGAAATTAAAATACGACATACTCACTTCAGAGTTGCTGTTTTTGTCCAATGACGGAACAAACACACAAATAAAATGGGCAAGAACAGGGAAGGTAACAGTAGCATTTACATCTTTAAATTGGGTGAGGATTACCTGTCCTGCTTGGCTCACCTACTTAGATCATTTATATCAGTCTATGCAAGCCTTTTGAATATTCTGGCACAAGTTGAGATGATTCCAGTTCAGCCTAACTAGAACATATGGCATTGTGTGAATTGGTCCTGATGTTGATCTTGCTACCCATTCTGGCTTATCAGTGGATAGCTGTCATGATGATGATGATGATGATGATGATATAATTCAATTTATGAAATGCTTCCTAGGAAACATCTTGAAATGATTGTATAATAAAAGACATCAACAATAAAAACATATATTAAAACAATTCTCTATATAAAAACAATTTCAAAATCCAAACCAGACTGCAATAGAAATCTTCACTTAAAAGGCTTGCTGGAAATTCTTGAATAGGCATTGAGAAGACAATAGAGATGACACCTGTCTGAGATGTAGTGGGAAGAGGTTTCATGCTAAAGGTTGTACAGTCGATGGAATGGACCTCCTGATGAGTTGGTATTTGTAGGAGGCCCTCTGCAATGATCAATTGGATATATAAGGGGTAAGACAATCCCAGGTATCCCAGGTGAGATCATATAATCTCACTTCTTATCCACTTTCATTCCAGAAGTCTCTTTATTGCTATAAAAATATCAATTAATGGTTTTTTTTAAAAAAAATCTTGGGTACTATATAGCACTGAGAATTTTTCATTTAATCAAATATGTAACACTCATCTCTTTGATTCAGCAGGATGGTCTGAGTTAATTAAGGAAGGTAATGAATCAATTCTTCTTCTTATTCCCCAAACAAGGACACTGTAAATGGAGAGGGGGAGTCGTTCATCATTTCACCTGTACTGCTGTCTCTGTGCAGCTGGCAACCTTATTTCTGAAATGCTTTTAAAACTCTCTTTTAAAGGACTTGCTGATAGTGAAGGATTTCCCTCTCCACAATTTATGTCAGGAGTAGAAGGCTGCTTGTGATCTCACCTGGGATGCTTATTTGAAACAAATTCTTTGCCATGTTCAAGAAGCCTCTACCATGGTTATTTAGATTGGCAGGCTTCTCTGGTGACCTGACAGCAAGTCTGGCAAAACTGTACAACATCCCTGAAAAAACTCCTCATTGAGCACAATGGGCTGGGGGGAATGCTTTTCAGACCAGTACTCTGAGGCCACACACAAATGTCAGATATGTATTGATCTAGCTACCATCGATGGGATATTTCTGTTATGACAGCAGCTACAATTTTGTGATTTTTAAAATACATATAGAGACTTAAACAAATTGGTCTCTGGGGAGGTGAGGGGGACACCCCAAACAACATTCAATGGAAAGTCAGATAAGTTCACAGTGCATCATGGGTGTGGTGGCAGAGCCAATCTGACGCAGCACTACAGCTTGCGCACCACACCTCCCCTTCTCTCTCTCAGTAAGCAGCAGTGAGGATCAATGCCCAGAAGCCAGGGATGCAACGCCACCCTGTCCTTGCTGCCCCTGCCATCTGCTGCTGGGCTTAGTGATAATTTTCTAATAAAAGCTGATTTCAGTGACAAAGGGAAATTCTCTAATCAAGGCACAAATACAACAAAATGCAAGAGAATTGCAATTGCACAGTTTGCACAACCTCAAGGCCCTTTCCTCACCCTCTTAGCTACTCCTCACTGACCAGCAAAGCCAGAAGACCAGATGAAATTTGGTTGCAGGCTGTATCCTAGGCAACTTCTAATCACTACCCCACAATCGTTCTGTTAGAAGCAACAACATGGTCCGCTCTTCCATTCACACAAGGAGGTGATTTCTATCAACTCCCCCCTCTTCAAGCTGCAAGCCCCTGCCATATCCCTCATCATTCCTAATGTGGCATATTGTTGTGGTGTATGGTTAACCAGGAGGTGTGAAGTCAGAGGAGTAGGTGCACAAGTGACCCACATAATAATATTACATCCAAGGTTTTCTCATCCTCCAGAAGCAGATATTCAAAGAATGTGTCATGGGCCCCATGGAGGACTCCTAGAAAAGTAGGATCGGGAGAAGGAGGAATGGATCCTTGAGAGAGGCCCAATGGACTACAGAGGGAAGGGGCTGAAAGGGAAGACTTCAGCAGTTTAGACAATGACAGTTCTGCCCCCTTGGTTCCAATTACAGCTGAAGAAGCTCTGCCTTGTCATCTGAGCCACCACTCGTGCCTCCTCATGAGGAGGAGGAATCAACCAGAGGAGGTGTCAGAGGACGATATGGATGAAATGCCGCCATTGCTGTCACCAAGGACACACTGGCAGATGTGCAGGTGCTCACAGATAGCACCAGTTTTTCAACCTGTTTGTAGGAGTGTTTGCTTGCTCATGAGTCCCACTTGCTTGCAGTCAGAACTGAAACTGAAAATTCAGGGCCTGAGAAGTACAGAAAGCGACACTACATATACACTACACTGTGTGACATATACCCCACACTACTTTCTGGCAATGCGAGAATGGGCTTTTTCAGTGGTGGCTCCCTGTTTGTAGAATGCTCGCCCCAGGGAAACATGCCTGGTACCATCATTGTCTGCTTTTAGGCATTAGGATGAGGCATGCCTGTTTGGTTCTTAAATTGGATCGTACGTTGGTATGTTTTGGAACTCTTTAGTGGTGCTCATCTTTTAGTAGGGCTGGGTAGGATTTATCCTTTTTATAGTATTGCTGGATGAGCACTTTAAGAATTCTGTGTATTTTATGGTGGTGGTAATAATAATAATAATAATAATAATAAATGTGAAGGGGGTTGCAGGGTCAGGGGGGAGGAAGGGAAGCCCAATTCCATGAATGTGAACTATGTTCCAGTCACAGAAGAGAAATTAGGATCCAAACCAATGATCTCTGGGGTCTGGAACTACAACAGTTGCTGACATCTCTAGTTATTGACAAGTTCTGAACAATTTCCTAAGGCCATAGGCAGCCAGTTGTTGTTTATGTATTATTTGATATATTTATACCTCACCTTGTAGGAAAAATCTTTACAAAGTCCCTCCAAAATTTATAAAAAGCATCTCAAGCAATTAAAACCATAAAATAACAATAAAGTAAAACAGCTCAGCTTAAAAAACTCATGCCAGCGCATCCAGATTAAAATGAGTAATAAAAGGCCTTTGTAGATGAACATTTTCAAAGCAAATTTAATCACAGAGAGAGAGGAGGCAGGTTGGATTTCCCCAGGGAGAGAGTTCCATAGTCTGGGTCCTATCCAACATACTGATAACTATAATAGAACTTCCACTATGGATGCTGGGAGATTCTTTGCTGCTTAGTTGTTGTCTAAGGGTGCATCAGTTCCATTCTGTTCCTTTCTTTCCGATATCATAATGCCGTTATACAAATCTATGGTGCAGCTGCATTTGGAATACAGTGTACAGTTCTGGTTGCCTCACCTCAAAAGGGACATTGTAGAGTTGAAAAAGGTTCAGAAGAGGGCAACCAAAATGATCAAGGGTTGGAGTGACTCCCATATGAGGAAAGGTTGTAACATTTGAGGCTTTTTAGTGTAAAGAAAAGGCAAGTAAGAGGTGACATGATAGAAGTGTATAAAACTTTGCTTGGCATGGATAAAATGGATAGATAAAAGTTTTTCTCCCTCTCTCATAACACTAGGACATCCAATGAAGCTGAATATTGGAAGATTCAGGACAGACAAAAGAAATTACTTCTTCCCACAGCACATAGTTAAATTGTGGAATTCACTCCCACAGGTTGCAGAGTTGGCCACCAACTTGGATGGCTTTAAAAGGATTAGACAAATTTGTGGAGGATAAGGCTATCAGTGGCTACCAGCCATGATGGCTATGCTCTGCCTCCATTGTCAGAGGTGGTATACTTCTGAATACTAGTTGCTGGAAACTGCAGGAGAGGAGAGTGCTCTTATACTCAGGTCCTGCTTGTGGGCTTCCCATGGGCAACTGGTTGGCCACTGTGAGTATAGGATGCTGAATGAGATGTTGCCTGATAAACTTGTGATGAGATACTTGGGAACTTTGTGCTGCCCTGTCCAGATCAGGATTATGCCTTAACATCTGGATGTTCCCCATGTTACCATTGACATTCTGCAATCTAGAATACTGAGCTCTAAAAGAAATTTTCCAGATCGGTGTTTTCAGATTTTTTCTAGCCACATTTTTATAGTTTCGGGTTATTCCAAAAGCAGAACATTGATTTGCAGTCAACAATTTCAGCAAGTGACCCTTGGTGGGAATAGCTCTGCTTTTTCAGCTGACTCTGTTGTTGAAGTTCAGAGAAATGGCTCATCTGTGTCTATTTTAGACATCTGGCTGATAGAGAACTGTTCCAGCCTTCACTGCCCCCCTAAATGCTTACATATGACTTCCTCATTCTACAGCATCTGCTGTTTATCTTATTTTGGGGCTGAATTTTTCTCCTTCACCAAGTGTGTTTTATAGGGTTGCATTATTGTCAGAACTCTCCTTTCTGCAGTCCCTTGAAAGGTTTCTTTTATTTTCTGATGAGGGAAGTTCAAGTCATCTATCAAAGCTTGCAGGAATCAGAAAGAATTTGTGAATACCTATGGGATTTGGCTAAGCTGACAAGTGCCTTTCATGGGCAGAAGCTGGAGTTAAAAGATTGGGCTGAGTCACAGCTGTAAATGTGGTTGGGAAATTAACCATGAACAAAAGTTAGATATTGTCCCTATGGAATTACCAAGAATCTCGCACATTGTTAGAATATGCAGTGAAGTGTACACTATCTTTCATATGTCCTTTTCTCCAAAGCATCCCGATTCAGAAGATTCTGAGAACGTTTTTGAACATTCACCTGCTGTAACTGAGCCATCATTCAATTGTCTTTTAGTACTTTCCTTGCATTACATATATAAAGGTGAATACTTTACAATTCAAAAGACATGATCACCCTCGTTTTTTATTTCTATTTATGTAATACAGCATTTTCAACTTGCAGAAAAAAAACTTGGGAAAATGCAAGTGAAAACTGCAAGGCAAATGTTCACCAGTAAATTCTAGAGGGATGCATCTCAGATATGATCTCAAGACAATAACACAGCTGTCTCTCTTCAAATCCATCACACAACTTTGAATTATCGGAAGTTAAAGATACCAGTCTATTATTATTGACACTGACAATGGCAGCTGCACTTTACATTGCTTCGCACTTGGTATTATTTTTTAGCAGTACTATACAAAGGCACCAGCTCAGGGAAAAGAATGTTGTCTCTGCTTTAGGGCATAATCCTAAACCCTGGTGAGCAACATCAGGATTTAACAGAGTGGCAGAGCCACCATTGCATTCAGAGCTTCCCTGCTTGCACTGGGCAGAGGGGCACAGTAAAAGTGGGAGAGTAAAATTCTACATGTTTATCAAATAAATAAATAAATAAATGCTTCACCAGGTTGGCACAGCAAGCAAGTCTGGATTCAGTCCCTCAATACAACTTGCCAGAAGCCAAACTAGATTAGGATCCAGTGGATCCTTGGCTGCCTTAGCTCTGCCTTCTCCACACTGCTCTCACTGGGTGAGATACTGCCAGTACTAGCTTCTACTCACCTGCCCTTTCAGTGGGTGGAGCCTGGACCTCCATGGCGTGGAGCCTTCCTGTCAGCAGAGCCCAGCACAGCTGAGCAGACTTGGGTGGAGGAGTGCCTTTGCCTCATCCAAACTGTCTCCAGCATGGTGGTTCAGGGGTTTGAATGAACTGTGCCCAAATAAAGATGGAAATAGCTGCCTGTGCTTCAGCAGTTGCTGTGTCTTACTACTGCAGATGCTGCTTTTAATAAAGAAAATATAACCATCAAAAGGGACACAGGGATATGAACAAGCAGCTAAGCTGAACTTGGTCAGTAAAGATCTAAGAAGTGGGAAACTTCAGAAAGCCAAACCAATCCCACTTCCTCAACTATACTGAATGCAGAGACAGAGATATATGCAAAGCCCAATAGCACACTGAGCCCAATATGTCAACTCAACAATATGCTTACTCAGTTTTTAGCAATAGCAAATGGAATAAACATATAAGACAAACAATGAATTCATCGTAATAGGGATCTATTCTAGGAAACAATAAAAAGGCATATTATTTAAACACTAGGTGACTTGTACGTCTTCTCAGTCTGCTGACCAGGTGTTGCTAACTGTTCATAGACAACGTCAAGGCTCCTTTTCTCCCCTATTATGATTCTTTATCCTTAAACCAGACTTGACTAGACAGCCCCCAAACAGAGGACTCCTTCAAATAGAGAGCTGTTCTTTGGTGGTCCTTCAGAATAGAGTACTCTGTGAAAGAGGACACACGGTCACCCCAACTAAAACAAGTGGGCTTTAAATTGTCCAAGGGCTAAAGGATGGATGTCTACCAGGAGGTCATTCTTGTTGGGCTATAGCCATCAAAGCTCTACTTCTTGATTTAGATGTGTTAATTTCCCACAAAGAGGGAGCAGAGAGCCCAATCCTACTAGACAGGTGGCTGGAAGGTAAGAGACAGGTGGTTCATACTTAAGCTAACACTGAATTCAGGTTTAAGGGGTGAGATCAAATTGGCCCCAATGGAAATTAAGCCCTAGCAACAGGCCCTGGCAACAGTTTTTTTCACTTTGCATAAAACATGCCTCTTATCAATCCAACAATTCAAAAGAAAAAGTCAGAAACTGTACCAAAATGCTATTCCTTGGGAAGCAGTAAATAAAGGATTCTACTTTGTATGGAAATTCAGGTGGTTTTTCATGAGTTTCCTATCAACCTTTCAATTTGAATAGATATTAAATGTCTGCAATGATTTTAAAAAAATCTGCAGTGATTCCATTCCAATTATTGTGATTTGTCTTCTGAGGCAGAAAACCAGACTGGGGTTTACAATACACGAAATGACTGTTTACCTTGGCCAGAAGCACACTGATTTTTTTCCCTTGTGTAAATGACTTTGTCAGTGAAACAAAAAAATGAGGGCTAAAAGTACAGCTCTGGATCCCCAGTGTCTGGAATGAACATGATTTCCTATCATTGTTTCTATCAACTTTCATTCACCCCTGTCTTGAGCCTGTAGCATTTCCTTGGGGAAGATTTCCATGAAGAAATCTGTGTGCTGGTATGCTGGATCAATACCAAGGTCCCTAACAATTGGTCGTTTTTGGACTTATGGACTATGCAGTCAGGGCCTGTGATGGATCGGGGGGATTTTCCTACTGATGGGCCCCCTTTTCATATAAGGGCTTCCCCAAAAAGGAACTAGGATAGACTACCACAGTCAGGCTGACCTTCATGAGACCCTGCTGCTTGGGGAATTTCTGAGCCCTTTTCTCAAGGCTCCTTTCTGAGTCCTATTCTCAAGGATTCCTCCCTTTGGCCCATCTC